>NW_006352194.1:1851683-1851956 GCF_000327345.1 Myotis davidii
GGGCGGAGCGCAGCCCCTCGCAGGAGGCAGCCGCCTGAGGGCAGAACCAACCCTGTTTCAAAGGCGCAGGCCTCTCCCGCCGGAGGCGAAGACACGACCCTACCCTCAGGAGCCACATTCCCTCTCTCCCCGGATCCAAAGCTAATTCCTACGAACCAAGATCGAGAACTTCTCGGCTGCCCACGCCCCGCGGGCAAGAGCGCACGCAGCCGTCGCGCGGTCCCAACTCAGTAGAGGCGGTTCGGCCTTTTGTCGCCAGCTCCGCGGGCTCCG
>NW_006352194.1:1852286-1860301 GCF_000327345.1 Myotis davidii
TCCAGGTCTCAGCGCGGGAGTCGGCGCGCGGCTTCCCGCCCCAGCGCGGGGCCGCATGAAGACCATGGACAAGCAGCGTCTGTTGGACGCCCGGTCCGGAGCGCGGTAAGGCGAGAGCCTGGGCGGGAGTGGGGATTTGAGCAGCTGCAGACGCACCTCCTGGTTTGCCGTCCCGGATGGTTTGAGCGGCACTGGGACTGGGTGCACACAGGAGGGGTGGAGCGAGGTGAAGGAGAGGGGAAACCCAGCGTGGCGCGGGGATCAGCCCCCCTTGGCGGCCGAGCACAGAGTCTAACCACGGCCCCCGGGTTCGGAGAGCTTGGCCGAGAGCCCCGCCGACCGCAGGAACTTTGCCCCGGGGCAGCCTGGCCCAGGGAGGACCCGTGTCCCCAGGTGCACGAGATGGGGGTTTGCCCAGCTGCCAGGGCCTGAGCTCTGTTCCTTCTCCGTGCTGGACTGGACTGACTCCGCCCTTTGGCCACTTCCCAAGGTCTTGGCCTCCTCCAGGCCCTGGGAGGGATGGGGGAGAAGTGAACATCTGGGGCAGGGCCCTTAGACTCCTGGAGACTGGTCATTCCCCCAGCACCCACCTGCGGACATGGGCCTCTGGCCGCTCCTTGGGGACCTTGGAGCTTGGAGTGTCCCTAGCTAGTCCCCTAACTGTACACATGGGAACGCCCAGGCCCCACGGAGAGAGAGGATTGGGGTCAGCCCTCCTCGTCCCCATCTCAGAGCTGAGTCTACCCTTTCCTCTCTGGCTAGGTCTTACATGGGATCTCTGTGGCAGAATGAGGCTGGCTGGATTTCTGTGTCACGACCTGAGCTGGACTTGCCATCCATTGAGCTGAACGTGGAGAACAGTCACTACTGCCACTCCCAGAAGGGTCTTGGCAGCCGCTGTGACCCCGAGAAGGAGCGGGCGCGGCGCCAGCTCTATGTGGCCTCTGCCATCTGTCTGGTGTTCATGATTGGGGAAGTCGTTGGTAAGGACCTTTGTGCTAATTAAATGAAATTGGCACATGGATACTCTGGATGATCCAGAAGGCTTTTCTCCTGAAAGTTCCAGCAATATTAATACAGTTGATACTTGAACAGTGGAGTGGGGGTGGGGGGTGAGGGGCGTCTACCCACACAGTTGAAAATCCAGATGTCACTTTTGACTCCCTAAAAACTTAGCAACAGTTGGCCCCTTCTCATCCATGGATTTGACCAACCACAGATGGAAAGCCGTGTTTAGGAAACCGTGTTTGGGGATGTGAAAGTACAGTTTTCTATGGGGATGGTTGAATTAAACAGTTGGGAAATCTGTGGATATGAAGCGCTAATTTTATTTATTGAAAAAACTTCACATAGGAGTGGACCCCTGCAGCTCAAACCTGTGTTGTTCAAGGGCATAGCTGAAGACTGAAGACTCTATGTTCCTTTTAAATTTTTTTTTAAAGAACTTTACTTTTCAGTTACTAGAGACATACAATATTATATTAGTTTCATGTGTCTGACCTAGTAATTAGACATTTATATATCTTACAAAGTGATGACTCCAATAAGTCTAGAACCCATCTGACACCATGTATAGTTATTGTGGACAATATTATGGACTATATTTCCTATACTTTGTTAAGTCTTTTAAATACATGTATCTCATGCGATCCTCAAAACAACCTTGTGCTGTCACATGGGTGCTATTAGTCTCCTGATTTTATAGATTTTGAAACAGGTACATTTAGGCGATGCAATTTGCCCAAGATTACACAAAACTAGTAGCTAAGGGAAGGGCTGAATGCCTAGAAAGGAAAGAGCATTTACTGAATGTCTACTATGTTTCCCAGGCCCTATTTGAACTTGATTTTCACATTCACCCTGTAAGTAGGTGTTGTTAGTCCCATTTCACAGATGGTAGAAATTGAGGCTCAGAGAAAGTACTTGCAGTGAGTATCAGTGTCTCCTTGGGGAGCAGACGAGGACCCTCCATTCTTATCACTCCCCTGCAGGTGGGTACCTAGCACACAGCTTGGCAATCATGACTGATGCAGCCCATCTGCTCACTGACTTTGCCAGCATGCTCATCAGCCTCTTCTCTCTCTGGATGTCCTCCCGGCCAGCCACCAAGACCATGAACTTCGGCTGGCAGCGAGCTGGTGAGGGCCCTGGTCTGAATGGGGTTGGGGTTGGAAGAGTGACAGGTCAAGATGTGGTTTCTTAGGTGGATCCCCTGAGTGAGGCCGGGAGAGCAACTTCCATGGGGGAGGATAACCTTAAACTTGGCTTCTGTCCTCTGGGAACTCCCAATCTGGGGGGGCGGGGGTGGGAGTTCACCTTCCAAAGAAATGAAGTGGAGAGGATACAGGCTTTAAACAGGTATACATTTTAAAAAGGCATTTTCATTACATGTAAAACAAAGTCTTGAGCTAAATGCCTTAAACTCCTTCTAGCTCTGATATTGTCAGACGTTTGAGTGGTGGGATAAGGTGCAGACCCAGCCCTGACTTGGGACAGGGGCCTCCTCAGACTTCGGGCTCCACACTAAGATGGGTGTTGGGGTTGGCTCTTCCTCAGAGATCCTGGGAGCCCTGCTGTCTGTGCTGTCCATCTGGGTGGTGACGGGGGTGCTGGTGTACCTGGCGACAGAGCGGCTAATCTCCGGGAACTATGAGATCAAGGGGAAGACGATGCTGATAACAGCGGGCTGTGCCGTGGCCGTGAACATCATGTGAGTCCTCCCTCCTCCCATTTCTCACGTGCATACCTGTTTGCCTTCTGGTGGAAACAGGGCAGCCGGAACTCCGGTACAGGAGTTCAAACTCAAAGGCCAACATGGGCCAAATAAGCAAGGTTTCAGTTTATGTGGCTGCAACAAAACAACAGCTTCACTTTTCAGAGAAACGTAGGCTCATTTCGATAGAGACATGCTGAATACAAAGGGCTGAAATAAATGAGTCATCGTTAACATAAAATAATAGAACATTTTAATAAAAATAAATATTTTTTTCTTGAACATTAACTTACCAGACACTGAGAAACTACACAAATTAATAAGCATAAACGCGAATAAACCTATTTTTCTTATTCTCCGAAAGCGAAATATTTCCTGTTGCGCACACCAAACAAGTCCGTCCAAGAGTAATGACGTGGCAATCGGCTGCTAAAATATTTGCTGCTAGTGTTAGTGGAGAGAAATGGTGCGCCTGTGCATAAGGCACATAAAGGAAATGAATGCAACACGATTGTAGTCATCAGTCATTAGCGAACGTTGTAGTTCGTTCGTTATTAATAATTATGTATAACAGGAATTTTTATTAAAACGTTTCTGACATACCGTTATATTGGCTGGACGGAAAAATATTCCTTGTGGGCCGGAAGTTCGACCTGCTTGAGCTACAGGAACAGAATTTTCCTAACGGTCTGAGCTCTAGCATCTGGAACACCTGGGTTCTGCCTTAGGCCTGGGCCCAGACCATCAGGAACTGTAAATCTGGGCAGCATCAACTCCACCCCACTCCACTCCACTCCACCCCACATGTGTTGGTGAATAGCCTGGGAGGCTTCATACCTGAAGTGGGAAGGGGTTAGTCTAGTTCTTGCAGGAGCAGATGTCCCTCGGGGAAGAGTCCAAGTTCTTTTTCTAGTGGATGTGGTTGAAGTTGGTCTCAGTGAGAGGCAGGGTGTATAGCGCAGCTGTCTTATGTGGGTTCTCTCTCCCTTGTTCAGTGGCCTGGAGCAAACCACTCCTCTATGACTCGGCTTCCCTGTCTGTGGCACAGCGGGGGGTGGGGAGGGGAGTGCTGATGACTGCATGGTGTTCTGCTCTGAGACGAGGCACTGGGGCATCTTTGGGCCCAGATTCAGCCTGGCGCTGGAGTTGGGCCCGTTCTCCTGTGGCACCCTGAACCAAGGCCTCGTGGGTCTGGGTCAGGCTCCTCACACAGTCAAAGGGGTCGTGCAGTCTGGGGCTTTGGGCTTTTAGCCCCACGGGGAGGCCAGCCCTAATGAGTAGCCTGCACCTGGCTGATCTGAAGCCTCTGCCCTCTATCTCAGTGAGCCCTTTGGCGTTGTCTCCACTTCCGTAGAATGGGATTGACTCTTCACCAGTCTAGCCATGGACACAGCCACGGCCAAGGGCACGGACACAGCCACGGCCACGGCCAAGGGCACAGCCAAGACACCACCCAGCAGCAGGAGAACCCCAGTGTCCGAGCTGCCTTTATCCATGTGATCGGAGACTTGCTGCAGAGTTTGGGGGTCCTGGTGGCAGCCTATATTTTATACTTCAAGGTCAGAGCTGGGGGCCGCAGGGAGTGGGCTGGGGAGTGGGGTAGGAAGGGACCCTCCTGCAGAGGACGCTTTCCAGATTCTAGCCCTCTTTCTAGCTCCTGGCAAAAGGGTGGGGAGAGGGAAGGAGCATTCCTCTAACTTCTGGTGTTTTCTGCAGCTCAGAAAGGTTCAGTGACTTGCACAGCATCACATAGCTAGCAAGTGGGGGAGCCACATTCAAACCAGCACTGTGTGCTGCCGAAGCCTGGGCATTGCCCGTCACCCAGAGGCAGTGCAGTATATTGGAAAGGGCCGGGCATTGAGTTTGAAGCCTGGCTCCACCCCTTGCCAGCTGTGTGATGAAGAGTGAGTCCCTTGCTCTAACTGAGCCTCAATTTCCCTAGCTACAAAATAGGGGTGATGGACTAGATGGTGCCTAAGATTCCACTCAGATCTGTCCATGTTTCAGCCCCGTGGCAAGGAGGTGGGAAGGGACTACGCCTTATCTGAACTGTGGTCTGGCGTGCCTGTCCTTCTGGGTGTGGAATAAGCTGGGAGGCAGGGCCAGGGTAAGGCTCATGCCCACCCTGGTACAGAGAGAGCCCCTCCTCCCTACGCACTGTGAGGCTGAGGTGAGGATGTTGAACCCTACCTCCGCCTTCCCCTTTTTCCTGCAGCCAGAGTACAAGTACGTAGACCCCATCTGCACCTTCATCTTCTCCATCCTGGTCCTGGGGACAACCTTGACCATCCTGAGAGATGTGATCCTGGTGCTAATGGAAGGTAACCGGGCGTGGGGCTCCCTTTTTGCTCTTGGCTCTCCAGCTCTCATGGAAGTTCCCCGGTGAGGGTTGGATCCCAGCACATTGGTGGGGAGCCAGGGTCTGGAGCCGGCATAGCCTAGGGCCCTAGGCGGGTCTTGGCACGGAGCTGGGCCCTCAGGGTGGCCATTCCTGGAAATGTCCCCTGGGCTGTGCCTTCCCTTCCCCCTAGGCACAGGGTGCCTCCTCCCAGCTGAGGTGGTCCTTCTTGCCTAATCAGGCGGTTTCTGGGTTAGCCCCTGGCACTCTAGCTCCTCCCCACACACTTCCTCAGTCTCTATTTGCCTTCCTCAGGCAGAGAGAGGGTTGAGGATCATGCTTCCCATTGCACAGGGGGACAGACGGAGGCTCAGAAAAAGACGGTTAGCATTGAGTGGGGCTGCCGAGGCCCCTGCATCAGGAGGATGTGGCTGGACTCGGAGGGGTGCTAGGTAGTGAGTGGCAAATGGTCTGCCCTGAGTTACCCCACTATTCGTCCGGCTTTCTTGTGCTCCAGGTCTTGGGGTCAGGGTCTCTGTGTGGGAGGGTCATCTGGATTCTGGTTGGTGGTCAGTAGGAATGTCCAGCTGCAGGTCAGAGCTTTTCCTCCATGAAAAAGTGACTGACCCAGATCAAAGTGACAATGATGATGCCGCACGTAGGTGCAGCTTCCCAGGAAAAAAGAAAAACCTCTTTTTATTGAGCACCTACTATGGGCTGGGCAGTGTTCTAGACACTGGGGAGGATAGGGTGGTAAATAAAAAATAAAGACTATCCTGCTTTCATGGAGCTTCCATTTTAGAGGGGGAGACAGACGAGAAACCAACAAACAAGAGAATTTCAGTGTTAAGTATTAAGAGGAAAACACAACAGGTGATATGATGGAGACCACATGGGCGGTGGGGTAACAGCGGGTCTGCTGGCCGAGGTGCTCTTCTGAGATGACCTTGGAGGAGTGGGAGCCAGCATGGGTGGGAGGGAGCAGTTTCCCTCAGCCCCTTCCCGGCTGTCCCCAGGTACCCCCAAGGGCGTGGACTTCACAGCTGTGCGGGACCTGCTGCTGTCAGTGGAGGGGGTGGAAGCCTTGCACAGCCTGCATATCTGGGCACTGACTGTGACCCAGCCTGTGCTCTCTGTCCACATCGCCATTGGTGAGTGGTGGGGACACTGGGGGTGGGGGGAGGGAGAGGGGCAGCCAGAGAGGCCCGGGCATCCCTGACGGGTCCAGGCAATCCCAGATGCTGGCGGTGCCCATGCTTGGAACCCGGCCCCATGCGGAGTGCTTTGTGCGCATTATTTCATTTGATCATCACAGTCCCATTTATAGATGAAGAAACTGAGGGTGGGGAGTGGAGGGGGCGTAGAGGAAAGCCTAAAAGCCAGTGCCCTTCTTGTTCTTTCGGGACCTGGGGCTGGGGCTGGGGGCACAGGGGTGGAATCTTAGTGTTCATGGTCAGGCATCCTGTTCTGCTGTGGGTAGGGCATGAGAGTTGGGCTCCTGGTTGTTTCTAAGGGGCCACGAGTGAGTAAATGTTTTTCTGGTGTGTCCTCTTGTCTCCCAGCTCAGAACACAGATGCCCAGGCTGTGCTGAAGGCAGCCAGCGCCCGCCTACAGGGGAAGTTCAACTTCCACACCATGACCATCCAGATCGAGCACTACTCTGAGGACATGAAGGACTGTCAGGCGTGCCAGGGCCCCTCGGACTGACGGCCTGACCAGGTGCCCACTGGAGCACGGACAGGACCTGCAGACGGTGGGGCCCCGTGTCCCCCAGGCCCAGCCAGGACTCTGTTTACCCTGACTGTGTCATACACCAGATCCCTCTTCTCACCTCAGCTCCATGCTCAGCGCGGAGGAGCCTTGCCCACTCCAGGAATGAGGCTCCTCCCCGGCCTCCCATCCGACGATAGCAGCCCCAGGATGGGGACTCAGCAGGTACAAGCCCACTCCTCCTGCTCCTGGGTCAGTTCCTGGTGGGGCGGCTGGGTTTGGGCCTGCTCCGCCCCCAATGCCGTCTTACCACCAGCCTCAGGGAGAGGCAGTGAGGGATGCTGGAGGGGAGCCTGGCCGCAGCGCCCCCTGCCTACCTGCCTCATTTCCCATCTTCTTTGCCTTAGAAACCTGTAAAGAAATCTTGGGACTGAGCCCCCTCCCTCTGCCTCTAACACGCTCTGATTTAAGGAGGCCACGGGGGCTGGGGAGTTGCGAGACAGACTAGTAAGCCAGCACAAGTGGAACAGGGAAACCGAGACAGATAAATGGCCAAGCAGGTGACAGCCAGCCATCGAGTAAATCACGGCATCCCATCTCCCCTGGCCAAGGACGCTTGAGAGTAAGTGGTTTGCACGTCTCCCCAACCAGAGGATAAAGAGCTAAAATCTCAGGAAGAGAGATAACACAGCCAATGAGTGCCATTTATACCAGCCACATCCAAGGACAGGTGAAGTTAGGGGAATAAATCTCATTTTGGTGCATCAGCATAAACTGATTAATATTCTATTGAGAGCCTCCCCTAAACTCCCAGCCTTTAAAACCCTTAAGAGGAAGGACTTAGGAGCCTTTTCTCCCCCCCGCCCCCACACTATGCATTACCTCCGCCTTTCTCCTAAGCTCCAAGGGCCCTTCTGTAAGTTTCTAAATAAACTTTCTCTTAAAATTCGCGTTCTTGGCTCTGAAATCCTTCTCTGCTAAACTCAAGAGCTGAGGTGGTTTCCCTGCCAACACCACCATTAACATAAGGCCCCAGCCCTCTCCTCTGTGTCCCCCTGAGAAGGGGAGCCACGGGGCACCCAAGGCCCATCTGTGTGGTAGTCACTTCAGCTGTGAGCCAAATGTCTCCCTTTCCGAAGGGAGGAGGCTTCTGGCTAGGTAAGGACCTGGCTGGGTTCCTCTCTGCTTATTCCCCCAGCCCAGGAAGCTGTGCCAACACAAAGATGCCCTGGCCACAGCTGGGGGAGGAGCAG
>NW_006352194.1:1860345-1861568 GCF_000327345.1 Myotis davidii
CACCTCAGCTCCTGGCCCACTTCGCAGCCTGATAGTGTCCTGGAGGGTGTGAAGGCTCCTGACTCAGGGGGTGGCTTGCCTTTAGAAGATGCAGGGGGAGACCTGTCCCCAGGCTCACAGAGAAGGCAGCTGCCCGGGTCTAGTGGTCTGTCCGCCATAGCCAGCCAGTGCCCTTAGGCAAGTCAGCCTGGCTGTGCCTCTGATTCTCTGAGAATGTTAACCCCAACTTCACAGGTTGTGGGACTGGAGCCAGAGTCCGCGAGGCACCTGGTCAGTGAAGGGTTACTTTGATCTTTATCCTGGGAAGATGCAGCCTGAGGCTGCCTGGGTGAGAGCCAGGTGGGCCTCCCCAGGGGCAGCACTGAGTTTGTCTTGACTCTGTCCTGACCGGGGCAGGAGGGTGGGGGCGGGGTAGGGGGAGGCGGGGGACTTACGTTCTCTCTGAGCCTCTTTCATCTGTGAAATGACATCTCTGTGCCTTTCCAGCGCCGGCATCCAGGGTTGCCTGTGACCTAGGCCAGTGGGTTCTTCTGCCCTTGAGATCAGCGGGGAGTCACTTTGTGTTGGTTTGGAATTGGGGGTGGGAGGACGACTGATGGCGTGCTCCCCTCCACCCTGGCCTCTGGGGAATCCAGACCCCCTTCCCTCTCAGCCACAGACCCAGGAACCTGGATCTTGAGCTTTGCTCTATGGCAAGTCCTTACACCCCTCTAAGACAGTCATTGCGATGCTCCATTTTTTATTTTATATATTTTTAAAATATGTTTCCCTTGATTTCAGAGAGGGGGAGATAGAAACATCAATGATGAGAGAGAATCATTGATCAGCTGCCTCCTGCACACCCCACACAGGGGATCAAGCCCATAACCTGGGCATGTGTCCTGACTGGGAATCAAACCGAGACCTCCTGGTTCACTGGTCAACACTCAACCACTGAGCCACACCGGCTGGGCAGGATACTTCAACTTTACAGATGAGAAAACTCAGAGAGGTTGAGTCACTTGCCTTAAGTCACACAGCCAGTGTGAGGCAGGTCTGGGGTTTCTGCTTCATTCCCCTAGGCCTCCCCCTACAGCAGGGGCTGGGGACCTGCTCTGAGCTGCATGTTGTTACAGTGTGAGTCCTTGGGCCTTGCGGTGCCCTCCCCACGGGCAAGCTATGCCAAGGCAGTTCAGTGTTTTGGTTGCCACAGCTGTGACTGGGGTGGAGAAAGGTGACTCTTT
>NW_006352194.1:1861609-1865263 GCF_000327345.1 Myotis davidii
CACTCAGAACCCCTGGGAAGGCTGCCTGGGCTGCAGCTGTGTGCTCCCTCTCCCACTCTCAGCTGATCTCGATCCTGGGCCAGGCTGCCTCACTCCCAGTTCCCCCTCCACCTCAAGAATCTAGCAGCCCCATGCCTTCCAAGGGAGAGCCTTTCAGCACCCCCAGCTGTGACTGGCCCCAGGGAGCAGAGGTCAGGCTGGAGGTTGGGGATGGGAAGCCTTGGAGAGGCCCCGGGGGACAGCGTGTTCTGGCCTGCGAGCTAGTCACGGGAGTTTCCAAAGCGGCAAGGCCATCAAAGCAGAAAAACACCTGACACCCTGGACCTGGGCTGGACCCATTGCCCCCACCCCTCTAGAGCCGCCCCCCTCCCAGGCTCCTCCCTCGTGCAGCTGCTGCAGGGGTATTTATAGCCTCGGCTAGAGGAGGCAAGGACAGGCGCTGTATTTCGGAAGCGGTAACTCCTGTTCCAGGTGGATGAATCCCGGAGAACTCAGCGTCCCCTCCCCGTTGCACTTTCACCTACAGGCACTCCAGTTTCTGCTCCCACCTAGAGATGGCCCTGCTTAGTCCTAAGTGTGTGGGCCAAAGCGTAGGCCCACTCTTCCAGCTAGTCCCCTCCCTGCGTGTTCAGACTTCGGGGTGCGCACCCCCAAGCCGCCTAGTGCCCGGCTCGCTCTCCGACCAGACGGGTGCTGAGAACTACAGCCCTTTCCCGGAGGAGGGAGCGCGGAGCGGCGCTGACCTCTAGTGGCCCGAGCTGGTAATGCAGGGCGACGGCCGCGCTCCAGCCGCGGGTCCCGGGCCGGCCGGGGCGGATCGCCTGCGTTCTTGTCCCTTTCTTCCCCTCCCCATTCGCTCCGCCGGCCGGGAAAGAAGCCCAGGAGCGGGCTTCCCGGCGCCTCTTTGCTCCATCGCTGGGACGCGAGGATTGCGCCTGGCAACCCCGGCGTCTGCGGATAGCGGCCTTCCCGCCAGACGAGGCACCACAGGGAGGGGGACGGAGTTTTCTCTTCGCACTCGGCACATCCTGTCCACACTCCCGTCACCGTCCTCACAGGGCAGGCCCGTAATTGATGTCTCTTCCAGTTACCCGTTCGTCAAATATTCGAAGCGCTGCCTGCAAGGCCAGAGAGAGGAGGACACGACCGGGGCGTCCAGACCGTCCAGGGGCTGGCGGTGTACGCGGCAAGGAACACCGGGCTGTGCACGCGCAGAGGAGACCAACCGATCCGGAGAGGGGATGGGGGTCGGGGAAACCCCGGGGGAGGCGAGGATTTGAAGACAAGACGTCAGCTCGGCAGAGGAGCCCGCCGGGCAAAGGCACGAACACAAGCTAATGCCTTGCACCTGAAAACCTGGCTGCCGGCTGGAGGGTGGGCCGAGGTCCCGCCCCCGACTCTACGATAGGCCAATCGGGGGCTGACGTTTGGCTGCTGGGCGTCCTGATTGGGTTCCTAGATGTCTCCAGGGAGGGGACACCTAAGCCGAGCCGCCCTCTCCGAGCAGACTCGGCGCTCCGGGTGGTCAGGGCAGGGTCCGGTGCGCTCTCCTTAGGGCTTCTCCAGGCCCCGGTACTTCTTGCGCAGCACCGACACCGGGTCCTTAAAGAGCACTGGGTCCAGACGGAGGCGAGAGGACACCAGGGGCATGTGGCCGAACTCCGCCGCCACCCGGTCGATGCAGTCCTGGGCTGCGGGCTCCAGGTCCCCAGGCACCTAAGATGGGAGGAGAAATGCGTCGGAGTTTCCTGTCCCGGACCCAGCCTCTCCCCCGCACCGCGCAGCAGAAAGAGTTCGTGTTGGCCGGTGAGAGGCAGCCCTCCCTCCCGTCTCCCCCCGGTGCCGACCGGTCCCCTCCATCCTCACCCGCGGTGAGCTGGCGTCCTCGTGCTGCCTCCCAGAGGGCACCTTGATGGGGGGCAGCTTGGTGGCTGCTGCTACCAGGAAGTTCATCAGGACGTCCACACAGGGGGGTGCGGCCTCCGCCAGGCGCCTCAGAGCCTTGGGCAGGGAGTGGGTGAAGAGGGTGTGGTAGTACCTGGGCGCGGGGGGGAGGCAGGGAGAGGCTGGAGCCGAGGCCACCGCCCCAATTCTGTTTTCCCCGTCCTGACGTCACTCTCCCTTTGACCCCAGTCTCCCAGCCTCCGGCTAAACGCCCCCCCTCCCCCTTCCCTGAGCCCTGGCCCCTGCAGAGGGCCCCGCCCCAAGTACCAGCCGCTCTCCACTGTTCTGTGCTCTGTGGCTGGTCTGCAGCCAGTGGTGTATGTAGTTCCTGCCCCTCCCTCCCAGCTCCCTGGGCCCCCACCCCAGGAATGAACTCAGCCAAATTGGGGGGGTCAGCTAATTCCAAGGACATCAAACATGGCAGCCCAAAGCCAGCTTCTGGAAGGATGTGGAAGCTGAGGCGGCTCCAGATGAGCCCTCCCAGGCTCCCAGACCTACCGGCCCTACAGATATTAGGGGTATGCTTCACTTCCTGCAAGACGGTCCATGTTTGGTTTAAACACGTGTAAGGAACTCCTCTAAAGAAGCCCTTCAGAGTTCAGTCCCCGCCCCAAGACTGGGTGCCAGTGCAGTTCCCCAGCTCATCACACACGCTTTGTAAAAAATTTATTAAAATTTCTTTTATCATGTGATTATCACAGCAGCCCTGTATGGTGAATACATTATAGAGATGAGGAAGCTGAACCTCAAGAAAAGTGAGGGGACCCTGGCCCGTTTGGCTCAGTGGATAGAGCGTCGGCCTGCAGACTGAAGGGTCCTGGGTTTGATTCCAGTCAAGGGCACATGCCTGGGTTGCGAACTCGATCCCCAGAGGGGGGCGTGCAGGAGGCAGGCGATCAATGATGCTCTCTCATCACTGATGTTTCTATCTCTCTCCCTCTCCCTTCCTGTCTGAAATCAATAAAAATATATTTTAAAAAGAGAGAGAGATGTGAGGAGACTCACCCATCACACAGCTGGGACATGGCAGACCTGGGCCTTGAACCTGGATCTCTGGGCTCCAGGCTGACTGCTGTGTTCACTCCCATGCCCCCCTGATCCCGGTGCCAGGGCTACCACCTGTACCTGTGGTAGAAGGCGGCCGAGGTGAGGACCATGGAGAATTCGTTGACCCTCTCCGCGGTATAGCCCCAGCGCCCCTGGGCCTCATCCCAGAAGTGGCTCCACGTCAGAAAGCCCACCATCCGCTCCGGGAAGCTCTGCCACACCACGAAAGCAAAGTCCACCTGGGGAGGTATGTGAGTGAGGTGTGAGCAGGAACAGCCAGAGAGATGGAGGCAAAGCCAGCCTGGCTGACAGGAGCGGAGCGGGGGTGGGGGGGGGTGAGGGGGGATGCTTAGGGGAACTTTTTAAGCTGGGAGCTGAAAATAATGTTTTTGAAAGAGTCTGTGGAAAGCTATTCGGTTTCTAAGGTGGAGGCTGAGTGGCTTGCTGGGTGGTTTCAAAGCAAAAGGCTGGGCCTCTTGACATCTGGCCCTCCCTGCTCAGGAAATCCGAGGAGCCACCAGGGCCCTCTGGCTCAGTCCCCACCCACACTGGGCTCCTCTGGGGCCCAGTCCTCACCTCGGGGGTGGAAAGGCTGCTGTGGGCATCCAGGCTGAGGATGGCATCGGTGCTGATGGCGCTGTGCGGGAGGAAGCGGTCACTGAC
>NW_006352194.1:1865801-1872054 GCF_000327345.1 Myotis davidii
CCTCGACCTGAGATTCCTTTCCCCTCTGGAGTTGTTTCCTCTTTGGGGACAGTGGTGTCTGGGGACCCTTTCAGTTTGGACACCTCAGTGTTCCTCCCTTGTCACATTGGAGGCTGACCTCAACTCCAGGGGGGTTGTCAAACCGCCTTTGTTTGAAAGAAACAGGTCCAGAGATGAAGGGACTTGCCCAGAACCACACCGCAAGCAAGTGACTCAGACCATCCCAGGTTCACCCGCTCTGGCCCATTTGCTGCCATCTGGCTGTTTCCTCCGGACCCCAGGCTTCTCCTCCATCCCTCATCTGAAACATCCAACATACTCCCCACTCATAGAACCCCAGTTCTCTGGAAACACAATTCACAAGGCCAGGGATGGAAGAGAACCAGGCCTGTTAGGTCTGTAGCCAAAACCTCCTGTCTGATTTCTTCAGGCCCAACGTGAAGTCCAGCCTTCCCCAGTTCCCAGCCTTCCTGCCGGGCGAGCCCACCTCTTCCGTGCCCCTCCCCGTCCTGTACCTTCCTGTGCCCCTCGATGACTAGCAAGGGCACTGCTGTCTCAGGCCAACTGGGTGGGGGCGGCTTGTCATTGCTCCAGAGAACCAAGATCTAGGCGGAAAGGGGGGTGTTATGGAGTCTGGGGCAGTACGGTCCCGGAGCCACCTTTCTCAGATGGAAGAAATCCCAGAGTTTGGAAAGAGCTTAGTTGCAGCCAAGGTCTTGTCATTACTGCCCTGTTCTTGCCTCTGGGCTTCTGGAGGGCAGGAATTCCAGGGACATGGAGGTAGCTGCCTGTGGCATTAGAACTCAGGCGGTGATAGCCCCTAGCCAGGGTCCTGACCCCATTCCCACCCCCATCTTCTGGAAGATTTTCATTGTCCTGCTCCATTATCATTCCCAGCCCAGCTCAATGTCCCCTCTTTGTTGCCACTCCATCTGCCCTGGCTGAGCTCACGGCTTCCCTGGAAGTGACGTTTGACAGTGAGTGTACTAGGAAATGCTAAGTGTATCTGAACCTCAGGGCAGAACCCTTTCCTGCTTTTTCTCTGTATCCTCAGCATCAAGTCCAGGGCTTGGTGCTCAGAAAGTGACTGCTGGGTGAATAAATGAGTGAACACAGGTGTGTTTATTTCTCCAGCCTCCGCAAGAGGCACCTCTTATTAGATAAAGTCATCAATTTCCATGGGGAGGTAGAAAAGAGGGTGGGGGGAAAGTGTAAGAGGCCTGGGACTTGCCTGGTGGTGTGGCTCAGTGGTTGAGCATCGACCCATGAACCAAAAGGTCACCAGTTTGAATCCCCATCAGGGTACATGCCCAGGTTGTGAGCTCAATCCCCAGTAGGGGGTGTGCAGAAGGCAGCCCATTGATCGATGATTCTCATCATTGATGTTTCTGTCTCTCCCTCCCTTTCTCTCTCTCTCAAAACCAATAAAAACTTTTTTAAAAAAGAAAGAAACTTGGGACATACAGAAAAAGGCAGCAAGGGCACTTGAAAATCCTCCCCGTGCCTCCTCTCCTCAAAACGGTGGTTATCTTTGGGGTTTAGGTTTCCTCAAGGGCCCTGGCCTTTCCCCCCACCCTAGATCCCAGGACCCCAGCTGGCAAGGGGGCAGACCTGGGCACAGTGCTGGGAGCCTGCCACTGCCTGGATGAGCTTCAGGGGGGGCTGGCCTGTGGCCCCCACCCAGATGAGGGCGCTGAACCTGCCTGCAGGGCGAGAGCCTGGGGGAAGGACACAGGCTATTAGGGTGGGAGGGGACAGAATGCGCTGGAGAGTGACCTGGGTTGGGGACCCTGGGAGCCAGGAGATGCTGGGGACTTGGGGAGGGCCCTGGTGGGGTTCTGTGGTTGAGACTGGGAGGAACTGGGGGAGAATTGATGAGGGGACTTCAGGTTGTCCCGCCCCCAGGACCTACCCTGCTGTAGGTAATAGAAGGGGAAGTCCAGGGGACTTGTGGAGAACGTGGGCAGGGCCAGGAGTGCCCCTGGGGGGTTGTTCCACAACAGCGATGGGTGAGCGGATGCTCCAAGGATCCGGTCCTGAATGATCTGCAGAAGGAACGCAGGCTCTGCAGAGGGGGTGGCCAGGGCAGCAGGGGCGGGGTCTGAGGAAGTGAGGACCTGGCCTTCCCTCTCCTCCCCTTTAAGGCTGAGGGTGGGGGTGGCAGTTGCATCACCTGATCCCTGGGGACAGGAGGGTTGGATGCAGAGGTCCAGAGAAGGGGGCACTCGGGGATGGTGTCCACAGTTGGCAGATGTCGGCGAGCTTGCCTCCCTCTCCTTCCTCACCCATGACCGACATCACTAACAGCTCCTGACATAGTCTCAGCCCCAGAACCCCTCCCAACACAGCACCCGGCAGCCAGGACCTGTCAGCTGGAGTTGGTACATGCCACAGCTGCCCCTTACAGATGGGGAAACTGAGGCCAACATCGGGGAAGGAACGTATCCAAGAGCTCCAGTCCCAGCTTCATCCCGGGAGCGTCTTTAAGGGGGAAGCCCGGACAAGGCAGAGGAGGTGCCGGGAGAGGGGTGAGGCAGGAGCCCCTACCAGGGGAGTCCCCCTTACCTCGAGGGTGGTACGGATGACCTTCTCCACTGAGGAGAAGTAGGTGTCCCACAGAAACTGGGTCTGCTGACGCAGGGCGAGGACCCGCGTAGGGGGCATCTCCTGGAGGGCAGCCAGCACCTGGGCCACAAAGGGAGCAAAAGAGCAGGCATGGGGCCTCCTCAGGCCCTGACTGACCCTCGGGTGGGGACAGCCTGGGGTGGAGGTCTGGGAACCTGAGCCCTCTCTCCGTGGGTCTCCCGTTAGCCACGGCCACCCGTGGTCAAGTCCCCGGTAACGGCATATGGAGTTCAAGGGTCACAGAGAGCCGAGTGTACATGCCGTTTAGTAACTGACAGTGGACACGTTACTTAACCTCTCGGAGTCTATTTCCTCATCTATAAAATGGGGAGGATAACTACCTGCCTCACAGGGTGGTTGTGAGGCTTAAATGAGCCCAAAGCAGAGGCTCAGTGAAGAGTAGATGTTAACTCTCTACCATTCTCACTTCTCAGCAGATTCAAGGCTCACACGTGTTTTTCAGAGTTGGGCAAAATTAGCTTCATCCAATGGAAGTCGCTGTCTTTTCCTTTGCCCCCCAAAGCCACATGGAGGCGCTCCGATTCTGATGTGTGTGTGTGTGTGTGTGTGTGTGTGTGTAGATAGATAGATAGATAGATAGATTGATTGATTTCAGAGAGGAAGTGAAAGGGAGAGAGAGAAACATTAATGATGAGAGAGGGAACCATTGATCGGCTGCCTCCCGTGGTAAGAGGGGAGAGGGATCGTCAATATATCACATTAGATGAGGACTGAGGCTAGCCTGGGAGCTGGGATCCTGGGGTCCCTCCCATGTCCGGGGTCCAGTCCCCACCCCATGGGCAGGGCCCTCGGCTACCTGCAGTGGGAGCCTCTCGTCTGCTACAATGGCCGCCTTGGTCCAGTCGATAACCTCCGAGAAGGGCAGCTCCCAGCGAGGACTGAGAAGCACAGGGATGCAGCCAGCCTGGGGGGCAGGGGTGTCACTGGAGGGCCCAGCCCCACCCTGCACACCCTCACCCACCTCCCAGTTCCAAGTCAGCAGCTGCTGCTAGTGGGGGCAAGAAGCAAAGAGGGGGAAAGTGTTTTGGGGGGAGTGTGGGTGCTGTGCAGAGGGTGAGATGACTATGGACACAGGCACACCTGAGCCCCAGCGTAAAGAGCAGCTCACCTCTCCTACCATTGGCCCGGGGCCCAGGGAACCAGGCAGCTCAGGAGTGTGGGGGAAAGAGATGGGGAATGCTCAAGTTGGGGCCGTACCTGCAGGGCTTGGAGGAAGCGCAAGGCATCAGCATGGCGGCCAGGGATGAGGCAGAAGGTGGCATTGGGCAGCGCTGCCCCAGGGTGGGTCCTAAGGAGGCACAGGAGGCCTAAGACAACTGCCCTTCCCCCACCTGGCTCCCTCATGACTCCCAGCCCCACACCAACACTCCCAAATTCACCATGAACAAACACATGCTCTCATAGGCTAACGAACACTCAGCTACACACTGACGCACACTCGCCCCTCGCCCACACCTGAACCCCAGGGTTCTAGCTCCGCCTCTGCCCTGGCTGGTCTTAGTCACCTTCCTTCTCTTCTCTGGGCCTCCGTTTCCTCATTTGCAAAATGGGAGGCCGTGGTGCCTGACTTTCCAAGGCCCAGTCTGACCTGGACATACACGTGTCAGCCTTCCCACGGCTCTGCCCCACCCAGACTCTCAGGCAGCCCTCACCTGAGTGGCTCCCACACTGCCCCCCCTTCCTGAGAACCAGCCCCATGAAAGGCTCCTCTGTCCCAAGGTGGGCCGGGCCCCCAGCCTGAACCACACAGGAAGCTGCTGCCAGCGGCCTCCTCGCCCAGAGGACAGGCCTCCTCTGTTCCTCCCACCTCCTCCCCCAGCTCCAGGGCCACACTCGGGCTGTGAGTGCCTGTGGGGCAGGGGGCGACCACAGCCCACCCAGGGAAGTGCCCACGACCTAGCTGCTGGGAGGGAAGGGGCGGCGGGCAGGCAGGACTCGGGCGCACAGGCCTGCTCAGAGTAGGACTGATGGCTCGGGCCCAGAGGTCCCAGGATCCTCCTCTGTCCAGCCTAGCTGGTCCTGAGCTGAGCCTCCAAGAAGCAGTCCTGGGAGTCGTAGTCTCTGGACCCACTCTCATTGCACACATGGAGAGACTGAGTCTCAGACTCAGAGGAGCTCAGGGTCTCAGCGAGAGCTGGGCAGAGCTGGAACTAGAATCAAGGTGCTAACTCTGGGCCCTGGTTGTTTGAACTACTCAGAGCTGCTGCTAGGGGTCTCCCAGAGACCCCAGCCCTCTTCCTCCAGTGCTAAGGTGTCCGCCAGGCTTTCCCTGGAAGAAGCCACAAGTTAAACAACAGAACACCCTCCACCTCATTAAAAGGGGCAGCACCAGACAGCTATAGCCACCCCCCACCCCCAGTGAAACCTTAAGGGATTGAAAATGCCTGAGGTCAAGGCTTCGGAGAACCCAGAAACCAAGAGCCTGTGGAATGAACTACACCCCTCAATCCTCATCAGCCTCAGCAAGCAGTTCCCTCTCTGCATGTCCTTCTCCCTCGGCCTGGAGCACCCCTCCACTGCCTGGCAGCCCAAGGAATCCTCCTTGGTCTTAATATCTAGGCTCAGACATCACCTCTTCTAGGAAGCCTTCCTGATACCTCTAGAGATCGCTCCCTCCTCTCTGCCTCACAGCCTCCTTGTGCACTGGAGTGGTAATAAGGCAAGCTAACCTTTATTGAGCACATACTTTGTGCTTTACCTTCATTATCTCAGTTCATTCTCACAGCAACCCTATGAGATGGTAGGTATGTGATGTTAGTATCCCATTTTACAGATGAGGAAACTGAGGCCCACAGAGGTCACATAGCTCTGAAGTACAGGAGCCAGGCAGGCAGCTTGCATAGCTTCTCTCTGCATAACAATGTGTTATAACCAGTGGCTTGTCTATCTCTCCTACAGGACCGAACTACGTGAGGACAGGGCCGTGCCTCCCTCATCTCAGTATCTCCGGGACCTAGCAGAGTGCCTGGCAGAGAGTGGGCACTCAGGAGGTGCTAAATGAAGGAGTTCTCAGTGTGCCGTAGAGGCTAGACCCGGGACCAATGGATCCAATGTCTGAAAAGTCAGTTTCCACACAAATTCTAGTAACGGATCTGCTTGTAAGTAGTCAGTATGGGTGGCCTTGGGAGGTGGTGAGTTCCTCATCAATAGAGGTAAACAAGCAGAGGCTAGATGAGCGTGTGTGTGTGTGTGTGTGTGTGTGTGTGTGTGTGTGTGATGGAAGGGTCATCGTGGTAACTGCCAATTAAATCTTAGGGTTCTGTGACCATGTAAGTGCTTGTCACGGTCTCAGGGCTTTCGTGCCCAAGGCTGGAGTCAGTGTGGTCATACCTACTTTGAGATGCCCTCAAGTTCATTTTCTCCTGATTTTGAAAAAAAATTTTTTTCACAGGCTCCCAAAAGTATCATGGGCCCTGGGCACTGTACCCCCTGTGCCCAGGGGACTTAAAAACCTGCACTGAACTTGTAAATAAGTAAAACACAGGGAGAGCATGTACACATGTTGCTTGTACCCACACAGAGCACCTCAGAAAAGACACAAGAGGAGCAGCGGTGTTTGGTTCCAGGAAGGAAAGCGGGGTGGCCGGAGTCGGGCGGGGGGGCGCTT
>NW_006352194.1:1872259-1876604 GCF_000327345.1 Myotis davidii
TGTGGGTGGCGTTGGGAGGTGGTGAGTTCCTCATCAATAGAGGTAAACAAGCAGAGGCTAGATGAGCGTGTGTGTGTGTGTGTGTGTGTGTGTGTGTGTGTGTGTGTGTGATGGAAGGGTCATCGTGGTAACTGCCAATTAAATCTTAGGGTTCTGTGACCATGTAAGTGCTTGTCACGGTCTCAGGGCTTTCATGCCCAAGGCTGGAGTCAGTGTGGTCATACCTACTTTGAGATGCCCTCAAGTTCATTTTCTCCTGATTTTGAAAAAAAATTTTTTTCACAGGCTCCCAAAAGTATCATGGGCCCTGGGCACTGTGTCATCGTGGTAACTGCCAATTAAATCTTAGGGTTCTGTGACCATGTAAGTGCTTGTCACGGTCTCAGGGCTTTCATGCCCAAGGCTGGAGTCAGTGTGGTCATACCTACTTTGAGATGCCCTCAAGTTCATTTTCTCCTGATTTTGAAAAAAAATTTTTTTCACAGGCTCCCAAAAGTATCATGGGCCCTGGGCACTGTACCCCCTGTGCCCAGGGGACTTAAAAACCTGCACTGAACTTGTAAATAAGTAAAACACAGGGAGAGCATGTACACATGTTGCTTGTACCCACACAGAGCACCTCAGAAAAGACACGAGAGGAGCAGCGGTGTTTGGTTCCAGGAAGGAAAGCGGGGTGGCCGGAGTCGGGCGGGGGGGAGTTTTTACTGTGTACCCCTTTGTACCTTTGGAATTTTGTGCCGTGTGAATGAATTCCCTATTCATAGAGTAAGTAACCATTTCAGTGGGTGGAGGCTTATTCCCCAGCAGCAGGAGCCTGTTGGACAAAGGTGGAAAAACACGGGCTTTGGGGCCAGAGTTCCGGGGTTCACCCCAGTGCCAAGCGCCTGGTCAGAACAGGAGGGAGGCCGTGGTGGATCACGGAGCGTGTCACCAAGGGCCCTTGGCTGGCTCCCTCCACCTCTCTGAGCCTCAGTTTCCTGTTCCTGGAAATGGGAATACTAATGCCTCCCTTGAGGGTGCCTCAGAGGGTTGGGCATGACTTACCCACAGCACCAAGCCCAGAGCGAGCTTTCTCCAAATACTCGCTTCTTCCCCTCCTCCTCGCTCCTGCCAGCCGAGCGAAAGTGGGACAGTGGCAGGGACTGTGAGTCGCCTCTTTCTCTGGCCGGCGGTTGTTTATTCAGGCTGCCTTCCAGGGGCTGACCCATGGCTGTAGGCCTCTCTCTGTGACTCTGTCCCTCTACTGTCCGGCACTTCAGGGAAACTGAGGCTCAAACTACCCCAGAGATTAGAACTCCTGCTGCCTACAGGTGGGCTGAAGCCAAAGACAGAACTTTCTGACATTCAGAGGACAGTATTGGAGCCTGCCAGGTGTCATACCTTGGAAATAAGCTTATCAAAAATGCTATTCAGAGGGTTAGAAAACTGACTAGAAAACACTGGCCAGTTCTGGCCAATTTTGGATCAATCAGGAAACATTTAGTGAGCACTTACCCACTGTGTGCAGTTCCCTAACTTTCCGTTTCTCAGAGTTGAGGCAGCAATAGCTTTCAGACTCACCAATAACCAATTGCCTTCAGCAGCAACTGACGTCTGCTAGGACTTTCTGTAAGCAAGAGTAGCTAAGTGCCGAGTCAGAAGAGTGACGTGGGGCATGGTGACTGGAGAACCTTGTCACCAAAGGTGACACCTGGGCTGGAGGTACCTGGGGGATCCTGACTTTTCAGGTAACTGCAGGAGTGGCTCCTGGCAGGAAAGGCTGTGGGAACTGAGCTGATGGGGCAAATTCTGTTCTTACCCCTGGCGGCCGGGGTGCTCCCTAGAGGAGGTGGAGGGATTCATTCCCACAAGTGCCCTTTGGCTGAGAGAAGCCCCAAAAGCCCCAATCAGGGCCAAAAGTGGAGTGTGGCCACGTGAGCAATTCCTGGGAGGGAAGTGGCGCTCAGAATAGCGCATGTTGTTCCAGGAGCGGACAGGAGGTGCCTGGGAGAGGGAGCAGAGGAGAGGGAATCCTCTGCTTTGGGGGCCCTGGACAACTTCAGGATTGATATGAAAATGAACATATTCATATTATGTCTGAAAATATTCTTGCCTGCCCAGCCAGCCTTTGGATACTGCTGGCTTCCTGGGGGTGCAGAGGGGTTAGGGTGTGTAGGGGCTCATTGCTCTATCACCTAAGGCCATGATCGGCAAACCGCGGCTCGCGAGCCACATACAGCTCTTTGGCCCCTTGAGTGTGGCTCTTCCACAAAATACCACGTGCGGGCGCATACATACAGTGCGATTGAAACTTCGTGGTCCATGGGCAGAAGTCGGTATTTTGGGGAAGAGCCACACTCAAGGGGCCAAAGAGTCGCGCGGCAGTTTGCCAACCACTGACCTAAGGTATGTCACCCCAAATAGCCCAGGTAGAGAGAAGTTTCTAAAGAGCCCTCCACGACCCTTAGGCTCTGGTGCTCCTTATATGTTATGTATTAGGACTCTCACTAGCAGGAAGTGCTGCAAGCCTAGCCTAGTTCATACTTGTTAGAACCAAAGGCTGTTTCCTAGAGAGGTTAATCCCCAACATTAGACATAAGAGCAGCTTCCATCTGCGACTAATCTCTGTGGCTCTGAGGGCTTGATCATAAACTCTTCCTTAAAGCTCAGAATTCTAATGCTGAAGGCAATTCTGAATGAAAACACTGGCTGTTCTCTTTCTGGCTGGGTGGCTTCAGACAAACGACTTGACCCCTCTGAGCTTCAGGGGCTGGTACACAAACAATGGTCGCAGTTTTATCTTATTAGAATCATGCTTTATGACAGTGCTTAGCACAGAGCACACACGATAGAATTTTATGTCAAATAAAATATTAAATTGGAATAAGATAAAAAGAGTGAGAGCGAGTCATGGTGTTCATTTTTAAAGATCCCCGAGGGAGACTCCCAAACCTGCCTGGGACACCTCTGGCAGCAAGTCGCCATGTTGGTGGCAGTGCTCTCTGCCATCTAACCTGACTCCCGCCTGCTGTGGCTGGTTCTCCCGTCTCACTCCTGCCCTCTACCTTGGCCTCGGGGCTCGCTCCCATTACAGTGCCTCCCATCCAGCCCCCGAAGGGAGAGGTCCACTTACTGCTCCGGTCCATGGTCCTGCTCACAGTGCCCATCCCAGGGGCAGGCCGAGGAGTCGGTGCCTGCCACGCGCCAGCCCCTCTCCTCCGCCAGGGCCAGCAGCGCCGCCCCGGGGTGGGGGCTGTGCTGCCGCAGCTGGCCAGGAGCTCCACCTCGAACCGGGTGGGCTTCAGGGAGGAGCGGGAGGGCCACGTCGAAGCCAGGTCGGAAGGTATCCACCGTGGGGCTGGCCTCGGCCACCATTGCCTGTCCCAGCTGGAAGGTCGCAGAGCAGGAGGCTGGGTGGAGCCGCAGCACCAGATGGTTCTTGCCCCCGTTCCATTTCGGGGGCACCAGGCTGCATGCTCCAGCCGGGGCGTCCAGGCTGAGGAGGTGGAGGCAGGCCTCGGTAGGGCTGACTGTGTGGTAGCGGGATCCCTCGATGGAAGCCAGGATCTTGTGCTGCATCTCAGAGATCAGTTCAGCCGCTGGGTACACGAACACCTTGAAGCCACCACTCCTGCACTTCGAGGTATCAAAGCAAGCTCCCCAGTCGCAGCTGCCACCCCGGGGGGCTCGACGAAGTTGAGGGGCATCTTCTGGGAGCTCCCCAGGCTGCAAGAAACTCTGCAGGAGCTCTGCATCCAGCCAGCGGGGCCAGCCTTGGGGGGCCCCCGCCCGAGGTCCGGTGGGTACCACCAGGCGGAGAAGGGGTAAGATTCCCAGGAGGCCGAGGAGCCAGGAGGCCAACAGTGCCAGCCAAAGGGACTTCCTTCTCCAGGACTGCATGTGGCCACCCGCAGCCAGGGCCGGGGAAGCAGGAGGAGCAGGGACCTGAGGGTGAGCCGCTGGAGCTGCCCACCTAGTTCAGCGCCCTCATTGTACAGATGGGAAGACTGAGGCTCATCAAGAGCAGGCTGCTCGTCCAGGGTCCAACAGCAAGTCAGCACCCAGGCACGAGGAGGCCAGCAAGGGCCCAGCTTTCTGGCCTTGCGTTCCTGTGGTCAGGGCTCTGCTTCCTTGGTCTTTGGACAAGCGAGCCAGCCTTTGCCCTCCCAGCAGGGCCCCCTGCCCCCAGGCACTATTCAGGCTGATGCAACCCCTGTCCAGACTGCTAGGCTGTGTCCTTCTGCCCTTCTGGCTGAACCCCCTGACCTGGCCCTCAATGGAAATGACTGTCTGCCAGGCCATGGGGGACCTGTCAGGGCTCCCACAAGAGGCAGCTTGTGGCCAGGATGCAGGGCTGGTCTCGCCA
>NW_006352194.1:1876714-1882908 GCF_000327345.1 Myotis davidii
ACTCGCCTCCCCGCCCCCTTCCCTCCCCCCGTCCCCCCACACCCGCCTGAGTAGTCCCGGAGTAGCCCTGGCCACCCCTGTGCCAGTTGACCGGCACTCCTGGGCTCCGGGCCCTGTGGCTGAGCTAAAATTAGACCCTGTGCCCCAAGTGGGCTATCAGGGTCAGCTGAGTTCAAGGCCTGGGTGCAGCCGGTGCTCCCTGCCTGGAGGGCCAGGAGGGCTCTTGGTCCTGGTCTCCTCCCACCCTACCGCTGTCTCCGGCTCAGGCAGCTCAGCCCCTCCTCCTCCAACCCCTAGAAGCTGACCCTGCACCCTCTGGCTTGGAGCTATCACCTCGCAGAGGCCAGCGACCCTGCACCAAGGCTCTGCCCCATGGCCCCTAACCCTTCCTCTGTGTCTTCTCCCTTCCCTCTCCAGGCAACATCTGGCCAGTCTAGATTTCTCTCCTAGCGGCAGCCTGGCTCCTCCCCTGCCAGCCTTGATTCGTTCCTGGCTGGGAGGCAGGGTCTCCCCTTAACCCCTTCCAAACCAGTTTCCTTGATTGCTAAAAATAACCAGCAGGGACCACACCTCGGTTTGCCACAAGCTACCACAGCCTGTGTCTCTGAATTCTCACATCAACCCTTCGAGGCATGGAGTTTAAAACGCCAGAAGCGTGGCTGGGTACGAGAGCCCGGCATGTGAGTCGTCCCGGAGTTTTGCAAGCCTTGTTTATGCATCAGGTGGAGGGTGGAGGTAGATATGAGCCCTCTGAAGGGATTACATTAGCCACAGACAGAGGGGAGGGGAGGAGGGGAAGCAGGGCCAATGCTGAGATCGGTGCAGCAGATCAGAGCCCACCCACAGTCAGCTCTTACTGGCTAACTGTTCTCTTTCTTTAACTCCCCAGACACTGTCATTTTAATTTAGAACATCTCAGATCTTTTTCTTATCATTACCCCCAAAAACACCCTCCAGATGGCCAACAAAGGGGGAATCTGGCCTCTGCATTACAGGGTCAGTCACTGAGTGATGGACTGACATTCCCTGCATGGGTCAGGTGCTCTCTGTAGTGAGAAGCTTTTGCACACGCTCTTACTGCTCCTGCCTGCAAGTCATCCCTCCATTTGCTGGGCTAACGCCTCACCCGGCAGCAAGCATGTCAAACTCAAAGGCTAACACGGGCCAGATAAACGAGGCATTTGGCCCGAGGGCCGCAAGTTTGACAAGCTTGCCCTATAGGAATCAGCTCCCTTCCTAAGGGAAGCCTCCCTGACTCTCCTCCAACTGAGTTTGGGCCCTCCTCTAGCTTCTCATGCCATCGCTTCACCTCTCTATACCCAGACACATTTAGTCACTCATTCATTCATCCAACCAATACTTACTGAGTACTAAATGTTGGCCAAACTTTGTACTAGGCACTGGGAAGACACCATTGGAGAACAGTAATAGCTAACATTCATATTACTATGTTTTTTTATTTAATCCTTCCCTAGGGGGGGCTATGAAGGAGATACTATTATTATTCCATTTTACAGATGCAGAAATGGAGGCCCAGGGAGCTTTATGTAACTTGCCTATATTCCCATCGCTTAGCCAGAATCTACAGCCCATTCCCTTAGCCACGGCACCATTCTGGCTCCTGCAGAGGACAGACCTGGCCCTAGGTCACTGTCCCCGGGAAAGAGAGACCAGTAACCAGGCCATTATGAAAGAAGGGGGCCAGAGGAGGCGTCTGAGGCAGTAACACCTTCCCTAAGGCCTAAAGGATGCCCATGTGTTTTTTTAGAACAATCACTGCCGCTACCTGTGTGGGAACAGTGAAAGGGGTGAGATGTAGTCAGATTCTGGCTATATTCTGAGCCAGGGCAAAATGACGGGATTGTTGATGGGTGGGACGTGAGGTGTGGCCTGAGCCCCAGGCAGGGTGATGAGGACAACTTGGAGGGAAGGTGGGCGACTGGGGGTTGGGGGGGGGGGAGGTCATGTGGACTGAAAAGCAGCCACCTGTGAACCCTGACAAGCTCAGGGGAGGCTTGCATGGTGGGCCTGCAAACTCAGAGACTGGAAGTAACCACAGAGGATGGTCTAAACATTAAAATGCCTAACTAATAGCAGGTCATGGCGACAGTCACATCCAGTCACATCCGAGGCCTGTAGCTTCCTTGACAAAGGTCAACCTCTACCTCAAGTGAGCCTGTCTATTGCCTTTTTTGCATCTAGGATAACACACCTTTGAAATGTCAGAGTAATCTCCTTTTCCAGACCCCTCAGGGCATAACTGCTGCACCAGAGCAGAGACCGGAGACCCCTCACTGTTACTCTTGTTCCCCAAATACCATCTCCATGTGCAGTAAATATTATTAGTTATCCTGCACCCACCAATGTAAAAGAAGTTATGTGTCTCTTCCTTTTACTCTTTATCCAATCCTAGAGATCTCCCCACTTTGCTTCTCCTGCCCTCTTAATCTACCACCCATGGACTTCATGTCACCCTCCTTACATTTTCTCCTTTGATCTGGTGTGCAAAATAAGATGCAAAACTGCCATTCTCTGGAGCATTTTCTCAATTTGTTGAGTTTTTGCTTCCCGGCAATTGTCATCAGTTTGATTCAAATAAACTCAAAAATTCTCTACAGGTTTGGACATTTCTTACGTCGATAGTCAGGTTCTTAGGCTGGGAATTCATCCTTCTCATCCCCAGTACCAGCATAATAAATGTCCAACCAAAGCTTGTTGAACGAGAGAATGGATGGATGGATGGATGGATGGATGGACAAAGTTGGGAGGGCTAGGAGGCCAAGGCCAGCTGTTGAGAGGATGGTGGGGGGACACCTGCTCCAGCTCCGGGGCCCCTGGCTGGCTCAGGCCCACGCCCACACTTGAGTACCCCCCCTCCCCCACACCTTCTCCTACCTTCATCCTCACAGGGGAGGCTCTCAGGCCAGCTGGGCCTGGGCTTGTCTGAACTGCCATTCCCATTCTTGCCTTGGGACTTGGATGAAAAAAGGAGAAGGCAGGGCATTCTGGCAGGCAGGACTGAGCCGGGCTCATCCTAAAAATACATCTCTGGGCTCTGCTAAGGGCTCTGGGCCTCCATCAAAGCCACCAGGAGTGCCTGTCCTATACCTGGGCTCAGATCCCTGGAACAGAAGCCAACACTTTGGGGTGATGAGAGTGGGACAGGGCAGGAGAGATGAGGACAACAGTGAGGAGGAGGAGGAGGAGGAGGTGGAGGAGGACGAGGAGGAGGAGGCGGCACCAGGGCTCTAGTTCAACAAAGGGAGGCTTCTGGGAGGAGGCAGAAGGCTTGTTTGTTTCCTGCAGGGCAGTTTGAAGCAGGCCTCTAGGTGGGTTTGCAGATAAGGAGATGCTCTGGATGGCATCCCAGAGCTCAGCAGTGTTTGCTCCACGGCTGTGGTGGTGTCATGCTGCCTGGGGCGGGTACAGGGAGGGGCGCGGGTCTGAGGGCTGCCTGAGCTTGGAGCTGCTTCCTGCCTGAGGTGCCAGGTATCATATTGGTCAAGGTGCCCAGGCAGAAAATGGAAGCTAACTTCACTGTGTTTGATCGCAAGTGTTCCCTCTTTGCACCCTGATTCTGCTTCCCCACCACCCTTCCTTTTCTGGGATGGGCATGAAATCTCCAGAAGGAACATGTCTAGTCTTCTAGGAGAGAGGGGCCTGGAGCACTAGATAGGGCTGTGGTTCAGAGCACAGCTCAGGTGCTCTTAACAAGCTGTGTGTTCCTGTGCAAGTTACTACGCCTCTCTGTGCTTCTGTTTCCTCATCTATAAAATGCTGATAACAGCTTCTTTCTCAAAGGCTTGCTGGGGGGAGAATTAAATGAGACAATGCCTGGCACAGAGCAGGCACCTGACAAACGGTGTCCTTTGTTCCTCCTCAGACCCCGAGGGAGGTGAGATGACTTGCCCAAGGGACACGGAGCTTCCATTTGGGGTCGATCAGGACCAGGTTTTCCCTCCCGCACCCATGTTCTTCCTGCCGCACCTCCATCTCAGTTCAGAAAGAAGACACTTAGAGCTCTGGGAGGCAATCACCATGGAAACCCATCTGTTGCTTCTTTGCTGCTGCTTGTTCCTCCAGCTCTGAGCTGTCTGGGTGTCTCGCTGCAGAATTAACCAGTGCCGGGGCTGGAGGCTGCAGGAGCCTCCGGTGTCTCAGCTCACTTGCCTGAGCACAGGTGAGTCCAAACTGTGGTCCCCAGGGCGCATCATCAAACAAGCCCCCAAGGGTCCTGGCTCCCTATGGATTCAGGCCCAGACATTTTATAGGTCCGAGAACTAAGATACTAATTTGGAGAAAACAGATATGCAAGAGTGAGACAGCCCTACCTGTTTGGCTCAGTGGATGGAGCATCGGTCTGGGGACTGGAGGGTCCCAGGTTCGATTCTGGTCAAGGGCATGTACCTTGGTTGCGGGCATATCCCCAGTGGGGGGTGTGCAGGAGGCAGCTGATCGATGTTTCTCTCTCATCGAGAGGGAATCATCGATCGGCTGCCTCCTGCACGCCCTCCTATTGGGATTCGAGCCTGAAACCCAGGCATGTGCCCTGACCAGGAATCCAACCTTGACTTTCTGGTTTGTAGGTCAACCCTCAGCCACCGAGCCACACAGGCTGGGCTAAAATAATTATTATTTTATTACATCGTATTGAACAGGGGCTGGATTCCACCCACTCATTTTCTCTAACCATACTGAACTCCTTTATGCAAATCACTCACTGCCCCCTTGTCCTCTTACACCAATTTTCCTAACTTACTTGGACCCTGGAGGCATTTGTGTTTGCAACCCCTGCTCTGGGTGCCTCTCACTCATTCCCTCATTCTTTTAACCCGCTGTGCCAGGTGAAAGGTTACCATGGTGGTCCTGGGGTAGGCTAAATAGCCATCTCAGATGGTGGATAATGAAAATTGAATTTATTTAAGGAAAGGGGGTGGGGGATGGGATATCCAAAGGGAAGAGCTGCACAGCACCGAGCCAAGGAAACACTGGGTGGATGAGGGCAGCACCCAGGAGCTGGTTTCATCCTTACATGCAGTCACTGACCGGAAGCTCTTGTCGTCAATGGGTCTGGGGGCTGAGTCAGGGAGCTTGGAATGCAGATGGAATCTGGATGTGCAATCAGGTGTCTTTAGGACAGTTTCAGGTCCGATTCCAGGTGTCCAGCAAGTTTTTCCTGGTCTTTGTTCTTCTGTGGCAGGAAGCCCTTAAGGATCGTATTGCCCTGTAGTCCTAACCCCAGGCTCTGTGCTAGGCCCACTGAGATGAATCAGATGGCATCTGTGCCCTCAAGGAGCCCATGACCATGAGGGAGGCAGACCTGCACACCGCTGTTCCACTGCACTGTGACGTGTGCGATTGTGGGAAATGTCGATGCATGTTAGGGATTCAGCCAGGAAGGATTTCTCAGAAAAAGTGTCACCTCTGCTGGGTTTGCAAGACTGGACAGAAAGCAGACAGGAAATATGCCACCCAAACAGATGCACGGCCGAGTCCTTCACATCTGGGGACCGGCCCGTCACTCTGGGTGAGAAGGAGTGAACCTAACTGGCTGGGGGAAGCTGATCCAGACCTCAAAGGCCTCCTGGGCTTCTGAGAAGGGTGCAAGCTTTGCCACGGAGGCTGAAAGCAGCCTGAGGAGGATTTTAAGCTGGGCTGATGCCGTGTTGTCGGTCAGGGTTCTCCCCTCACGCCATCCCCATTTCCCCAAACCTCCAGAGAACTTGGTACCTGCCAGGCCAGCTCATGTTCTGCAGGTCGGGAGCTTTTCCAGGCATTTGATGGGATTGGTGATAACAAGGATGGGAGCCAGGAAAAGCAGTGTAAGAGTGGGAATTCAGGCCTTCCTCGCCTCTGGGCCTCCCTGACCTGGCTCCGCCTCCAAGAATCTTTTTTTTTTTCTTTCTCAAGAATCATTTTTGATGAGAGATTCTGGGAAGCAGGCCATTGCCAAGGCCAAGTAAACTCCTGAAGGAATGGAAGGAGCCCAACAGTAGAAAGAGTAATGGCCTCACCAGTTTTCCCCTCCTCAGTGGGGGTGGGCCGGATGTCCTGCCCCTCCCTGTGCAGGAAGCCCCCTCAGCCTGCACTCCTTCCTCTGGGCTCCAAAGTCCCTACTCCGCCCAGCTAGGGCTCTGGTGACTGCCTTGAGGGAGAGGATGTCCCCCCAGTTGTAAAGTTAGACCTGATGGGGT
>NW_006352194.1:1883093-1888452 GCF_000327345.1 Myotis davidii
CTCAGAGCTCTCATTTCTATCCTCTTCCTCCAGCCAGGCATCAAGGTGTGCAGTGTAGTAGGCAGTTGGACAGACATGAGCAGAGCAAGGGCAATGGGCCAGGTACAGATCACCAGGGTGGCAAGCCCCAGGTGCCTAGCAATGGACAACCAATTGTAGGGTGGGATTTCACCCCAGGGTGACTTTTCCTCCCTAGCATATCGCTGGTCACACAGTTTGGACCCCCTGACCGTTCCTCCTTAGAGATAACATTTTTGCCTCAGTTGTATCTTAGCACCATACCTGTTAGGTCTGATCAAATAATTGATACCCTTTCCCCTGGGAAACTGACCTTTAGATCATTTCACAACCGACATTCCCTTTTGCTTAGACCACATTCCATTTGCTAAGACCATCATCTTTCCCCTTCCAACTTGCCCAGGATCAGGACTCACAGAAAAAGCCCGCCTAGAGTCCTTTAAAACTTCTAGCCTGACCAGCCAGAGTGGCTCAATAGTTGAGCATCTATGAACCAGGAGATCACAGTTCAATTCCTGTTCATGTCCGGGTTGCGGGTTTGATCCCTAGTGTGGGTTGTGCAGAAGGCAGCCGATCAACGATTCTCTCTCATCATTGATGTTTCTATCTCTCTCCCCCTCTTCCTCCTCTCTGAAATAAATAAAAAATACATTAAACAAAACAAAACCAAAAAAAACCACCAAAACAAAAAACAAACAAACCTCTGACTGCCTGGTCCCTGGCTGCTGGAACCATTTTGGGGCTCAGCCCATCTGGTTTTCCAGATGACCTCATACATTTATCATTGTTTACCACTTTTGGCCTCATGCGTTCCTCCTTCAGTGACCCTAACACACCCAGATAAGCAACAAAAGCAGCCACGGCTGATGTCAGGACCAGCTGCATTGGATAATGCCCTCTACCCTGGTGCCAGCCAATCAGCCAGTGGAGAGTGGAGACCTCAACCCTGAAAGGACACACCCGGAAAACTGCTGAATATTTTATTAAAATCTTCCCCTGGGACCTCCCCTAAAATCTTCACTCTTAAAAGCCTCAGGATGGAGGACCCAGTGTGCTCTCCCTCCGGGAGCAAGCCCTTCTGCCCCCTAACCCTTCTCCTTTCCCCTCCCCGCCCCTGCCCAGGAGCGCACCATTAGTATCCTCACCTCCAAGCTCCAAGGACCCTTCCTTTACCTGTATAACTCATTTCCTCAACTCGTTTCTTTCAGGAATTACTTCTACCTCTATGATTTACCAAATAACTGTCCTCTTACATTTTAGGTCTTGGCTCTGAATTCTTTCCTAGCCAGAACCCAAGTACCGAGATTACTGAACCCAGGTTTGGTCTGACCCCACCGGTCAGATACCTGACGCCGTTCCCGCCACCCACAACAGTGGCAGACAGGTAAATCTGGGTTTTGATTCTGGCTTTGCCAGTCATTAGCTCTAAGGCCTTGTGTAAGTCACCTGCCTTCTGTGAGCCTTGGTTTCCTGACCTACAAACTGGGAATGACACTACTGATGTCTCAAAATTATTGTGCCAACGGAATGAGACCAGGTATGCTAAGCACATGGCACAAACACGAGTCTAACCGGTGCTGGACACTGGCAGCTAGAATTCATCATGTGGAGGTTGGCAGGGAGATAGTGAAGGTGGACACTGGATGGACCACAATGGCTTCCTCACATGTGTCACCATTGGAGATAGCACTTGCAAAGGCATGGAGGGTGACAGGGCATGCTAGGTTTGAGAATGTTATACCCCCAAGCCTAGTGCAAGGCTGGGGCGGGCGGGGGGGCTGAGAATAAGAAGATGGAAGATTATGAAACCAGACAACCAAAGCGTCCTACTTGAGTCAAGTAAGCAGAGATAAGATTGAATCATATTTGAGCATTTATTCCAATAATGCCGGCAGTATGGGAGAGCAGCAGCTCACCCACAAAAATCTGGTCTCCACCCTTTCCCCCCCTAAACCAGCTGCTTATATTGGGTAGAACAAAGATTACACGGGGAAGTATGGAAAAGGAATAAGATTGGGTATAATGGTCACAGATTACAGGCAGTGTGGGCTGGAGGCAGGCAGACTCCATTGTCTGGGCAACAAGGTGGTTAAGCTTTCCATGATATTAGGCAGTTCTTGATTGAGAATGGACTGTATTCCAAGGTTGACTCCCTGGAGGCGTACAACTCCCAGCTAGGTTAAAAGCTAGGTTGCCTTTAGCCAGAAAAAGGCAATCACGGTTAACAGAGCATGATTAATAGTTCCCAGAACCATAGCTAGTCCTCAATATTCTATTTTTGCCCCTAATACAACCACTCTCTACCTCCCCTCATATAAGAGACTCTTGCTTCTTACTAAGGGCTGCTGTAACCTCAGTTGTCTTCCCTCCTTCCAGGTCAGAATCACCCAAATCCCAGTCAGAGAATTACCTCCACTGTCTGACAGCATCCAACCCAGAGCAAAGCCCTGCTTCTTTAAAGCCTCCCTGAAATCATCTAACAAAAGCCCAAGTCCTGTAAGTCCTTTCTGTACCCTCTTTTCGAGTTCCCCATCATGTGTATTCTGCCTCCCTGGAGTGAGTATCCAACTTATTCAATTACAGGTGTGCCTCTGGGGGTCTTTGACAGGCATGGCAGTGACACAGGTAACAGACGTCAATGGATCATTGAGCATAAAATATTATTGTCAAAAGTTATGAGACGTTGTTCCCCCAAACTAGTTGATGATGACAGAGAGAAAGAAAAACAGTGATTTGCTCTGGGGAATGGGAATGAGTGGGTATAAGCTGAGAAGGGACATGAAGCAACCGTTCAGGGTATTGGAAATGTCCTACATTTTGAACTAGGTGAAGATGACATCAAATTTTTAAAAGGGGTTAAGCTGTACACATCATATGAATGCATTTTACACACTTTTATGCTTTGACTAAGAAATGTCTGCCAACTTCAGCAGGTAGAGGGTGTTGACAAAACAAAAAAATAAAGTTTAAGTTGTAATAAGGAATAAAAAGTGTTTATTTGAGCATAGGAAGAATGGTAACGCGGTGGGTCTGTAGATTCCGGCAACAACCTAAATTGTGCTCCAACGGGAACAAAGATAGGCAGGGTTTATAAAGGGCAAAACCATAAGGGCTGTTCTAATTTTGGTGCCCCAGGTCAGTGAAGGATGTTGGTTAGGTCAGTTAGAATTGGTTACACCCATTATGTAAATGATGATGCAGGTTGTCAGAATGGGTTGGTTCCTTTCAAGGTGAAGAATGCTTAGTCTGGTCACCCTGAGGAGGAGGCAAGGTCCGCATATACGTCCTTGTAGCCATCCTTGACCCGGATGTTTGTGTTGGCCTTGAGCTGAGTGTAGCAACATGTCAGCAACTTAACAAAAATTCCAAGAACTGAGACATGAGACCTGCAGAGGCCTCACCTCTTTAATGATCCCCCAACTCCATTTTAAGCGACTCTCTTAGCAAGGCTTATTCTATTTTATTTTCCCCATTGTCAGGAGGAGAAGAGGAAATCCGAAGCTCGTCACTCAAATACCAACTTAAAGTAACTTGGCAACAAGGTAAAGGCCAGAGAGGGATTGCGGCCGATTGGAAGGGGACCTGGGGCCATTGGAAGATGAGATCTGTGGCTGGAAAATCAACCATTTGCTGAACACTCAAAGCATTTGGGTGTTAATCCCAGAAGAGACTAGATTGGAAGGAAATGCAACTGGACTCAAGTATTTTATTTTGCAACAGAAAATAGTTTGGGCCCTAGGCAGGTCTTCCTAACAGTGACAAAAGAGGTAAAGGAAGCTGTGACTTCCTGTTTCTGGGAAGTTTAAAACTCAACCGGCAGATGTCCCCAGCGTGGCCTGGCCTAGAGCAGGAGACAGAGAAATGACCTCCAGCTGCCCCTCTCGTGCCTGGGAATCCGGTTAGGCAGTCATGTGTGTTCTGGACCAGCAGCAGAACACCGATTAATTAGCCAAAGGGAGCCTCTCTCTGCTCTGCACTAAGCTTTTTATGTTCTGCCATCAACCACAGCTGTAATTAAATCCGGGGCTTAATTACCACAGTGCAGTGCTGCCATCTCTCTCTCCTGACGACTTTATCTTGGATCCTGGAAGGATGGTGGTGACGACAGTGTATCAGGAGGAGAGATGAGCCTAAAGCACAGACTCGGAACACTGGTGATCTGAGAGTGCACGGGGTGGGCAGGTGGAAGAATCAGCTGTAGGACCCGGCACCTGACCTCAAGTTGCTCATAATTTATTGAAAAGTTAAAGCTTTCTACCTAGGTCCTGGGAGATGGCACAAGGCAATCTGTAATAATAAAAGCGTAACATGCTAATTAGACCAGACAGCTGAACGACCTTCTGGACGCAGCTGTCACACTGTGGCTGCGAGGGCCGAGCCCCTTGCATGAATTTCGTGCATCGGGCCTCTAGTGTGAAATAAGCCCCCAAATGAGAGGCACACACAAATATCCCAGCAACTGAGAGGCAGCAGAGACCCTTTAGGACTGGAAGGATCAGGGAGGCTTCATGGAAAGTGAGGACCTAGAGGAATTTTCAGGGAAGAAAAGGATTATGCAAAGCAGCAGGCAGGGCAGTGTACCTAGTGGAGGGAAGAGCATGAGTAATGATGAGAACCTGATACTTCTTGGGAATGATGAGGAGGGAAGTGTAGGGGGGAGCAGAGCAGAAGAGAAGGGATTCCTGTCAAAGATGAGCATGAGCAACACTTCTGGAGAAGGTGGGCGACAGGTTGGGGAAGGCCTTGAATGCCAGGCTAAGAAGTTGGGACCTCATTCGGTAGGTAGTAGGAAGCCATTGAAAGTTTTTGAGCTGCTTGAATGATACAAATGTCTTTTTGTCTTAACTTTATTTCTTTTTACATGTTGTTTTTTAAATGTTTTTATTGATTTTTAGAGAGAGAGGAATATCGATGAGAGAGAAACATCAGCAATTGGCTGCCTCCTGCACACCACCTACTGTGGACTGAGCTCACATGAGCCCTGACCCGGAATTGAACCTGTGACTTCTTGGTTCATGAGTTGATGTTCAACCATTGAGGCACACTCGCTGCGCTTAACTATTTTTACAGATGTCCTCTTCCCCCTACCCCCACCAAATTTCTTATGAGAGCTTACAAGACTCTTGAGGATGTGGTCCTGCCTATTCCTCAGGTCTCTCTCTCTCTCTCTCTCTCTCTCTCTCACACTTGTTGGTGCTCCTTATAATGAATGTGTTCAGCATACCAGGCACATTGAATACTGTAAAGCTGTTTAGGATAGAAAACCAGTTGCTGGTGGGATTGCTAGATGAATGTTTAGGATCAGCTAGTGAGAGTGAGTAGGGGGGAAAAGAATGGAAGG
>NW_006352194.1:1888463-1896010 GCF_000327345.1 Myotis davidii
TAGAGAGAAACATCAGCAATTGGCTGCCTCCTGCACACCACCTACTGTGGACTGAGCTCACATGAGCCCTGACCCGGAATTGAACCTGTGACTTCTTGGTTCATGAGTTGATGTTCAACCATTGAGGCACACTCGCTGCGCTTAACTATTTTTACAGATGTCCTCTTCCCCCTACCCCCACCAAATTTCTTATGAGAGCTTACAAGACTCTTGAGGATGTGGTCCTGCCTATTCCTCAGGTCTCTCTCTCTCTCTCTCTCTCTCTCTCTCTCTCTCCTCAGGTCTCTCTCTCTCTCTCTCTCTCTCTCCATTTTCTCCCTCGCTTTATGCTCTAGCGGAGTGTAAAATGTTCTTCACACTCCTTATATTCCTAAATTCTATTCCTTCAGTTTTCAACTTTAACTTCTCTCTAAGATCTCTAAGAGCCTTGCTGACTTCATTTCCCCTCGGGAAGGTACCACCTTTCAAGGCTCCCACAACCCGCCGAGTTTCCCCCATTCTAGTACATATCACTGCGTTGTAATTATTTATTTGTTGGAATCCTCTGCTGGACTGTGAATTCTTTTGAGGCTGCGGATGGCATATTGCTCACCCGTGTGTCCCTAAGTACCAGCAAAGAGCCAGCAGGGTAGGGAGGATGGAGGGGCAGGACCCGTGATCTCTCACGTTTCTCTTGTTCCTGGAGAAGGACAATAGAAAGTTACTGCAGTCAACAGGTAAAGGTTCGTAGGAAATGCGCACTTTACCTGAATGATCAGTCTCTTATTCTCACAGGCAACAAAGCTGGGGCGAGGGGAAACGAAACAAGTTCCCACCTCCCTAAAAATAAAGTGAAGCCACGCTATTTCTCTGCACGCCTGGTAATTATTGAAGTAACAGTGAGGCCGACGGTTGCTAATTGGACTTAATGCAGAAACCTCCGCTCGAGCCTTGTAACCACGGAGGTGGCTCCTTGACCACCAGGGGGAGGAATTGCATCGCATCGCGGGCCTTGGGCGGTTTCTCCCAACGACAAAGGGCCGCGTAGAACTATGGGAATTGTAGTCCTAGGGTAGAAATGCGCGGTGCACCACGGGAATTATAGTTCGGGAAAGAGAGGCGGGAAATGCTTTTAAGTACCAATGTTGAGTTCTAGAAACTACAACTACCACAGGGCCATGAGCTTCTGGGCAGTTTCTCGGTTCCGTCGAAGTGACCGTCTGGGCTGCTTCTGAGAGGTCAGCTTGACTGGGTAAGTTGGAGAGGGGGAAGCTCCGATTCTGAACGGAGGTGTCTGCAGACTTTTTCCTATCCCCGCCCGGTATGGTGCTCTTCGTCTCATCCCAGGAACTTCATATTAACGTCTCGTCCTTTCTGGTTCCTATTCCGACGCCTCCAGTAGCCACCTACACTGTTAACTCTCCCACTGTCTTCTCCAGCCGTCACTCCCGGCTGAGGACCCAGCCCCCACAACCCCGCCCTGAGCCCACAGCTTCACCTCTCCGAGATCTTCACCTCTCCGCGCCACACCTGTGTGCTTCACTGTCCCTCACTTTGCTGTTTCGCATGCTAGTGAGAGAAGGCTCGCCATTGCTTCTCCGTCCGGGGAAAGCCCGGCTGGACTGGAAGTCCGCAGACCCGGGTTCCCGACCAGCCCCGCAGCTCACTCGCGGAGCGACCTCGGGCAAACCATCCTTCCCTGGGCCTCGCTTTCTCCATCTCCCAAAAGGAGATGAATGACAGTTGCGCCCTCACTCTTAGGATGAGGCTGCGTGGTGCAGCCAATGGGCTAGTATGTGTGAAGGTGCTATGTAAGCTGTAAAGCCTCCACAGGCGAGGGGGGTTATTTTTATTAGAATTATCAGGGCTCTGGAACAGTCCTATCTTGGCTCCTTGTTTAGCTCTGCCCGCTTGTTGCCTGTCCCCCGAGTGCTTGTTGTCTCTCAGCGCAGGATGGTGTTTCCTCACTTCCTCCAGAGACCAAAGGTCAGGCTAATGAGCTCTGAGTCTCCAGAGAGCTTTCCCTGAAAGGCAGCTCCGAAGAGTGCTCATCTTGGACTCTGTCCTGAAATAGTCGGAGATGAGCAGTCCACCCAGCTGGCGGAGGGAGGCTTCTGCTCACTGGGAGCAGGGCCCCGGCGGGAGGTGGACAGCTGCGGCATCAGCCCTATCCCTTTCCTCTCGGTTCTTCTGGGCCTGTTCTGTAGATTGTGGTCTTGGCAGGGCCGTCTCAGGCGGGAAAAGGCTGGGAGGAAAGAATGCATTTTGCCAAAGACTTTAATCCAAAAAAAAATTAGAGACCTTGGTTTGGTATGATAAAAGAGAGACATAGCATTGTTAATTAATTCCTAACATTTTATGAACACTTAAAATGTACCAGGCCCTATGCAATATTAATTTGAAAAAATATTTTTATTGAATTCAGAGAGGAAGGGAGAGGGAGAGAGAGAGAGATGCATCAATGATGAGAGAGAATTATTGATTGGCTACCTCCTGCACGCCTCCTGCTGGGGATTGAGCCCGAAACCCAGGCATGTGCCCTTGACCAGAATTGAACGCAGGACCCTTCAGTCTGCAGACCGATGCCCTATCCACTGAGCCAAACTGGCTAGGGCTCAATATCAATTTTTTAATTTAAGTTTTACTATGCTCCCATTTTACATATAAGGAACTTAGGCTCAAAGAGTTCATGTGGTTATAATGATAGAGCTACCATTTATGGTTATGGTGCCTTCTACATATTATTTACATATATTTAATTTACATATATTATTTAATTTAATCCTCATCTACAACTTCATGAGTGATCATTATTTCTATCATGGTTAAATTATCAGAGGCCTAGAATTTAAGGAACTTGCTCAAGATTACACAGCCAATTAAGTGGCAGGGGTGGAATTCAAACTTCACCAAAGCCTTTCTTTCCTCACTATAACATATAGCCTTACTTTTAGATAAAAAGAGATTAAAAATTGAGAGGGTTTAAAACAAAGCCTCATAGAGGGACATTTTTTGGGGGTCCCTAATATATGGAGAAAGCATGAAGATAGGTAGTTTGGCCTGAAAAGAAGTACAAAACAGTCTTTACCTCTGTAGTATATCTGAAGAGATAAGGCATAAGTATGTAAAAAAATTAAATAGCATTTATTGGATAAATGAATTATTGAGGCCTATTATTGCAGGGCACTGCCTTAAGCCTAGTGACTAGCAGGAATATGTTTCTGGTAGCTATGGGATTAAACAAAGTGAAATCATAGTAATCATTTCATTAATTTGAAAATGAACTGGAACACTCAGGAAATGTTGCAGGTACACGTGTCTGAATAAAAGAAAAATCCTGTGTACCAACTGAACCAGAGGTTCTGAAACCTTGCTAATCAGAAACACTCGGGAAGCTTTTAAAAATTACTTGACCTCTGGGAATGGGGGCCCTAAAATCTCTATATTTGAAGAGTGATTCCCAGATGATTGTGATGATAGGTTCAGGAACCTCTGATTTAGATTCTACTTGGGCCACTTGCAGGCAAGTCACTGCTAGAAAACTGCTAGAATAAGTACTAATATAAGTACTATCTTAAGGCAGCCTGTGATTGGTTACCAGTGGGGGCTGCAGACAGTGCCTAGACTTGAGAGGAGGGACGGTGGTAAGGACTTGGGGAAGCTTCAGAGAAGACCAGGGATTTCATGGGCCTTGATGAATGGGGCAGGTTTGAAAGGGCAGAGAGTCTTCTAGGCACCACCATGAATTGTTTAGATAAAGTGAGCAAAAGAAGATAGAGACACCTAGGCTGGTTTCCTTGGAAAATTCTGTAGCAATTACTAGAAATGACAAGATGCTTTTTGTGGATGTTTCTTAGGCAAGATTTGCAAGTCAGGTTGGATTTTTCCATCTCTCCATTCTACTTGGCCATTAGTCAGTGTGAGCCCAGAGAATACAAAATCATTTTTATGTTAGTTTCACCCGTGCCCAGTTAGCTTCTTTATTTTTTAACTGTTTTTATTGATTTTTAGAGAGAGAGGAAGGGAGAGGGATAGAGAGATATAAACATCAATGAGAGAGAAACATCGATCACCTGCCTCCTGCATGACCACTACAGGGCATCGGGCCTGCAACCTGGGTATGTGCCCTGACCAGGATTCGAACCGGTGACCTCTTGTTCCTGGATTAATGCTCAACTGCTGGGCTATACTGGCCCTGCTAGTTTTTATTTCCAACCTTAATTTAGTTGATAACCTTCCCCAGAACTTTCCAGGAACCCCAAAGGATTCTACACTCCTGTTTAGCTGCTTGTAAGTCCACTCATTCTGATTCCAATCCCAAGCACTGTTCTCTGTGGGGTAAGACCAGAATCTCTCCCCATAAGAAGCTGCTATCATTCTACTCAATCCTGAAACCTGACTCATAGTTGGCTCTTTCTTCTCCCTTGACTCCCCAAATCCACTCAGTTGTCAACGCTTACTTCTACTTTTCAGTCAATCAATAGATATTTCCTGGATACTTTCTAAGAGCCAAGTAATACACTAGGTACTTTAAATGCATTATTTCATTTATCCCCATAGCAACCCTATGAAGGTGGATAGTATTCTCATTGTACAGATGGGGAATCAGGCTTAGAGAGATCGGATAAACTTGCCCAAGGTAAGAAAGCTAGGCAGCAAAAGAGCTAGGGCTCAAACTTGGGTTTTTCAGACTTCATCTCTCTTATATCTACGTCCTCATTTCCGGAGCTGATTCCAACTCCTTAATCTTGAGGGACTGCTACCCTTCAGATCTGATCACACCATCCATTTCTCACCTGGCATGCTTTCCTCATTGCTCATTTCTCCTGTGTGCATTCTTACCTCTGTGCCTTTGCTCACACTTTTTTCTACCTGAAAGTCAACTTTTTCCACCATCCCCTCCACTCCCGAGCTAAAGGAGCTCTCTTTCTGAGAACTCCTGCACTGTCTTATCTGACCCTCTTTTATGGCAGTTAGAACTTTCTGCTGCCACTTCATTGTGTGGGTGACATGTGTCTTGTGCCCTGTGTAGGTCTTCCTTTTGTATGCCGTCAACAACAAGGGGAAAGGTCATGTCTGAGACCAGCACACTAAGCAGCACACATTCCATTTCACTGGCTACATAGTCCACTGATTGCATCAGTCATTTCTGAAATACGTAGCCATAGTCCATTCCTGCATGCGCCCCATCTGGCCTGGGGATCAAACCTGCAACCCAGGTACAGGCCCTTGACTTGGAGTTGAACCCATGATCCTTTGGTGCATGGGCCAGCTCTCTAACCACTAAGCAATACCTGCCAGGGCTAAGGTCTCTTATTGCTTTGACTTGAACTTTATTTTCTTCTTCCTTTTTTTTTTTATGACTTGAACTTTCTGATCCATCTCAGAACATCTTTAAAAAAGCAGAGTAATGTAATGATTAAAAATGTGGGCTTAGGGCCCGGCTGGTGTTGCTCAGTGGATGAGCATCGACGTATGAACCAGAAGGTCACGGTTAGATTCCTGGTCAGGGCACTTGCCTGGGTTACAGTGTGGAGCGTGCAGGAGGCAGCCAATCAGTGATTCTCATCATTGATGTTCCTATCTCTCTCTCCCTCTCCCTTCCTCTCTGAAATCACTAAAGAAATATATTTAAAACATATGAGTTCAAACAAACAAATAAGTAAAATGAAAAGATGTGGGCTGAGGACTGGACTCAATGTATCAGTTTAAATGTGTGTGTTTTTAATTGATATCAGAGAGAGGAAGGGAGAGGGAGAGAGAATCATTGATCACCTGCCTCCTGCACACCCCCAACTGGGGTTAGAGTCCAAAACCTAGGCCTGTGCCCTGACTAGGGGTCCAGCCATGACCTTCTGGTTCATGGGTTGATGCTCGACTACTGTGCCGCAGTGGCTGAGTGTCAGTGTATCAGTGTAGATGCTTTTCATTCAAGCAATAAAAATCTAAACTCAGTTGGTCTAAACAAAAAAGGGGATTTATTGATTTATGTAACTGGAAAGTCTAGGATTGGGTCAGGCTTCAGGTGTAGTCGAATCCAGAGATTCTTTTTTTTTTTTAAATATACTTTATTGAGTGTTTACAGAGAGGAAAGGAGCGAGATAGAGAGTTAGAAACATCGATGAGAGAGAAACATCGCCCAGCTGCCTCTTGCACCCCCCCCCCGGGGGATGTGCCCGCACCCAAGGTACATGCCCTTGACCGGAATCGAACCTGGGACCCTTCAGTCCGCAGGCCGACGCTCTATCCACTGAGCCAAACCGGTTTCGGCGAATCCAGAGATTCTTAATGCTTGCACAGATGTGACTATTTCTCTGACTCTCTTAGCTCTGCCATCCTCCACCGGTAGCTTCATCCTCAACGTAGCAAAGTGGCTGCAACAGACAGCTCAAGGCTTCATATCTGCACATCACTGTCGTTCAAAACAAGGACTTTCCCACCTTTCACCATCAAACCACTCTTTCACTCTGACTGGGTCAACTTATGTGACCCGGGGATACCAGGGCTGATTGGCTCAGGTCAATTAAGGCCCAACTCTAGAGGTTAGGGATAGGTGGGCCACAACCAGATCACGAAGCTGCTGTGTAAGAGGACAAGATAGAATGGCTATTGAAAGTGTGACCATCCTCTCCACAGTGACAGCCATATTACCCCTGATCAGATTCTGGTCTTGCTAACTGTATGTTCTTGGATAAATTACCCAACTTTATCATGCATCATTTTCTTCATCTGTCAGATGAGATAGCAGTATCTCAGAGGATTGTTGAAAGGATTCAATTAAATAATTTATGTAAAGCATTTAGTGTAGCTCCTGGCACAGAGTAAGTGTAATGATGACGGTGCTGGTGGTGATGAGATTGAAGAGGGACAGGGAGCAATGGCATTGGCCCCAGTGCAGAAGCAGCCAAGTTACAGGACGGTCTTCTAGGCAGAAGCGTGCGCAGCTGCCACATTGAAGGCTTCTGGTTGAACTACTGCCCCCATCGTACTCTTTCCTATTTCTGCCCCATTTTGCTCTTTTTTTATGTCCTGCCTAGAAATGCTTTTCTTTTTCTTCCCTGCCTCTCGTCTTCCTTATGTTTCAAGGCCCAGCATAAGTGCCACCTTTATAGCCAATAGTTTAGGTCAGTGATTCTGTAAATATACAGTTGGCCCTTGAACAATGCGGGGGTGGGAGTGGGAGGGGGGGGTAGGGCTACCAACCTCTCATGTAGTCAAAATTCATGCACAGTTTTTGCCTCCCTCAAACTCAATTACTGTTGTGCCTCAGTATCTGCCGGGGATTGGTTCCAGGACCCTAGCCCCTTCCCCCTGGACACCAAGATCTGCAGATGCTCAAGTCTCTTATATAAAACTAGAGGCCCGGTGCACAAAAATTTGTGCACTCGGGGGGGAGGGGGGGTCCCTCAGCCCGGCCTGTGCCCTCTCAAAGTCTGGGACCCCTCGGGAGATAACGACCTGCTGGTTTAGGCCTGCTCCCGGGTGGCAGAGGGCAGGCCCAATCCCTACGTGCAGCCCCTGGTCAGGCTCAGAGCAGGGCCGATTGGGGGGTTGGGGCGCCTTCCACT
>NW_006352194.1:1896468-1905426 GCF_000327345.1 Myotis davidii
AGGGTAGGGGTCCCCACTGGGGTGCCTGGCCAGTCTGGGTGAGGGGCTGAGGGCTGGTTTCAGGCTGGGGTGACTGAAGCTCCCAACCGCTCCTTTTTTCCTTTTTTTTTTTTTATATTCTGGGCCAGCTTTAGCTTGAGGCTTGGCTCCAGCTCTTAGGCCTCCGCTGCTGAAGGTAGGTTTCTGGCCTTTGCATACAATGTTGCGATCCTGCTGGCTGAAGTCCTGTGGTATTTGTTACATAGTTTCTTAACTGCAGTCGGGGAACGTTGGTTTCCTCCATCACTGAGGCAAGCAAGCCTCATGTTAGTTTCAAGCTGCCTGGCTGCCGGCTGCCATCTTGGCTGACAGTTAATTTGCATATCTTGCTGATTAGCCAATGAAAAGCGTAGCGGTCGTACGCCAATTACCATGTTTCTCTTTTATTAGTGTAGATGGTGTAAAACAGTGCACACAGCCAGCCCTCCCATCTGCAGATTCCCAAGCACAGATAGAAAATGTTGTGTTTGATCGGCGCTTGGTTGAATCTGAGGATGCAAAACCCAGAGAAATGGATGGTCGACTGTATATTTATTGGGGGGAAAAATCCAGGTATAAGTGGACCTGTGTGGTTCAAACCCATGTTGTTCGAGGATCAACTATTTAACATGAGCAGGATCAGTAAGGGTTAAGAGCTCAGGTCTGGATTAGACGGACCTGTGTTTTGCCACCTGTAAGCTGTGTGACTTGGGCACGTTGTTCAACTTCTCTCTGCCTTATTTTCCTCATCTCTAAAACAGGGTCTTGGTAATTAAGTACCTTCTTCAGACGTTTGTTGAGAATGCAATGATGTGGTAATATAAAGACCTTAGTTCAGTGCTGACACAGTAAATAATATGTCTAAGTGGTTATCATTCTTTGCTTCATGAGGACAAGGTTTGTGTTAAATTCTCTGCAGCAATTGCGTCTCTTTACCACCCCTCCCCCATCAACAACAACAACAAAATCTTGGCAAAGGCAGTGAGTGTAGCAAAGAGATGATGTGAAAGATGGAAAGAGCCACCCTGGCAGGGAGATGGGGTGATAAGGAGGGGTGGCCAGGGGTGGCAGATGACACACATAAGCAACAGGAAGCTAAGAGGGAACCCGCGAGAGCTTGTTCTGTGTTCCACTCTCCAGCATCAAGGTCAGCCCTGCCCAAGCCGTTCGATTCGACTGGTGACGAGATGGGGGTCAACCAGTCCGTGGGCTTTCCGCCTGTCACAGGACCCCATCTGGTGGGCTGCGGGGATGTGATGGAGGGCCAGAGTTCCCAGGTAAGTGTCTGCAGCTCCATCCTGGGGCACCTGCGCTGCTTCTGCCTGCAGTGTGACTTATCGATAGCCAGGCTGATGGGGAGGAAACTGAGTTAGAGCTGGCCTGGATCCGGTTATAGAGCCCCCAGGTCTGTCCTCCCGGCATTTTTGTTACTCCTTTCAATGAGGCACCTCTCATTAGAGACGGTGGGTTCTTTTCCCAGCTAGGAAGCAAGGGGGCTCTGGCTTCAACGGCAGCTTTCAGATCCTTCTCCCTGTCTTGAGAGCAGGTGCCTAATCCTGGAAAGGTTTCTGTGGAGTGCCTGACAGGAGAGCAGTGGGCCATTTGCCATTGGCCTATGACTCCCAACCTGGATGGGAAGGCAGTCTCCTTTTCCTCCTCTCCTGCCTTCGTTTATTTTCCCTGCTGCTTCGGTTCCAGACTTTTCCTCCAAGAGCTCCTAGGTCCTTCTCTGCTGGCCTAGGACTCCCCTCTCTTGTGAGAGGCACACACTTCCTGGTGACCTCTTACTGCCGTAAAAGAGGAGTGTGCTGCTGCTTCCCGAGGGCCAGCCTGGAGGCGACCCATCAATGCCACCCCATCCAGCATGCGGGCTAATTTCTCACCCCGGAGTTCCTCCAGGCCTGGGCTCGGGGCCAGATTTAAATCTTTCCATGTCCCAAGCACTGAAAATATTTTGGTGCCCCCAGATGTAATTCAAAATACAGTTGGCTATTTGAAATAACATAAGCCTTATGTGCATTCTAAAAATAAAAGAGCTTTTATCTGGATTTTCTGAATGCAAAATTCAGGTATGTGAATTGAAGCTCAAGTTTTCCCATTTTGGTGCTTTGCTCTTGCCCCAGACACCTGCTGAGTGTGTTTGTTGGGAAATGTAGCAGTGCTTGGGCCTCTAGCTGTGAGCAGCTGCTCTCTTCTTCCCTACAGGGGAGCTTCTTCCGACTCTTCTACCCCTGCCAGGAGTCAGAGGAGACCATGGAGCAGCCCCTGTGGATTCCCCGCTATGAGTACTGCACTGGCCTGGCCGATTACCTGCAGTTTAATAAGCGCTGGGGGGGTTTGCTCTTCAACCTGGCTGTGGGTAAGAGTTGGCCTCACCCCTCGATGCTTTCCCAGCTTCTTGGTTATGTTCCTAGGAAATCGCCAGGAAGACACAGTACTTTACAGCTTGCTTTGTCCAGCGCTTTTGTAGTGGGACATCCATTAGCCAGCATGGTGTGGAGAGCTGGAGGAGGATTATATAATAAGAGCTTTTATTATAGAGTTAGGTTGTCCTGGATTTGAGTCCAGATGTTATCATTTACTAGCTGTAGGGCTTGCGCAAGTTATATAACCTGCCTGAATACCTGCCTTTGCAGGTTCTAGTCTGGGGTGTATGTAAAGCCTCTAGTGCAAGGGCTGGGACAGAATGTGTTCCATAAATGGTGGCTATTACTCATTTATTCGGCATGTAATTCCCACTCTGCCAGCTGTGTAGATCAGAGAAACATGCCTAACTGCCAAAGAGCGTACTGGCTGCCGCAGTTCCCCCTCCAGTTCTCTCCTTTTCTTGGGAGGGTCACACTGAATCATCCACTTCCCCCAGTGACCCACCATTAGAAACTCTACCCACTTCCTTGGCATCTCAGGGATTTACCCCCCTTTCTTCCCATTTGGATTTATCTTCCCATTTCCTATTGTGTTCATGCTGTCCAGGAAACACAGAAAAGGTGATTGGTTACCCTGGGCTACTCAGGAGTACATGACAGTCCTCCAGAAAGGAGGGACATGTGCTCCCACACATGCCTATGCCCAGGCTGCCCTTGGGATGGCAGCTTTGGGGCAGCCAGAGATTCTATAGCCTGTGTCTCTGCTAGGATCTTGTCGCCTGCCTGTTAGCTGGAATGGCCCCTTTAAGACAAAGGCCTCTGGATACCCTTTGATCATCTTCTCCCATGGCCTGGGAGCCTTCAGGTAAGAGCTCTTTTCCCTTAAACCTTGTCATATTCCTTGCCTGGTGACAGCTGTTGAGACTTATTCTCAAAGGGCAGGAAACAGACATTTCCATCTGCCAGCTGTCTTACCCACCATCTGCCTCATTCCCCGGCCTGGGGTCCACCTTCTCTTAAAGGCCTTTCCCAGGCTCCTTTCACCTGGTGGAGCCCTTCAGCGGGCTTCACACCCTTCGCTTCTCATGTTCCAGCATTTATATAAGTTAATACTTCTGGTTTTCTTCCAACATAACAGCATAGAACTATTAGAAGGAGTTTGAGCTTTATAGTCAGATAGTCATTTATTCCACATATGTTGGAGGATGACTGCATTGAATGAGAGGGGCTCACTTCCTGCCCTCGGGGAGCTCTCAGCCTCCCCTTCAAGTCGCAGCCAGACCAGCTGTGCTCTGTGTGAGCTTGGGCAGCTGTAGAACTCCGAGCCTAGGTTTCTTCACCTGTCAAATGGGGACAGACGCTGCTCCCACAGGCGGTCTATGCAGATTCAGTTGGACTGACCAGTAGGAGCACACACACAGTTCTCTTCGTTTCTAGCTGGAGGAGCATGGGCTGGTGAGCTGTAGGGTCCCTGTTACCAGACTTCAGAGACTCTTTAGTGTTTGTAAGCTCCATGCCTGTCTTCTCTCTCTCCCAGTGCCTAGGGCAGTACCTGGACAGTAGTGTTTCCCAGTAAATATTTATTGAATGAATCCAATGGCTATGTTTTTCTAGGTTCTCATTCATTCAGAAAATATCTGTTGAGCACCTGCTCTGTGCTAGCCCCTTGGCCTGAGAGGAAGGTGAGACATACAGAATAAAAAGGAATTTGCATTCACTAGAGGAGCCTGAAATCAGACTCACATGACTATATATAGCCTATGGCAGGAAGTGGAGAGTTGATGTGAGATGAGGGTAGAAGACAAGTAGATGGTTTTCCATATTGCTTTCTTAGTCAATAAATTTAGTATCTGCTGTGTGCCAGGACCTATGCTGGGATTGGGTACTCAGTAGTGAATAAGACAGAGCACCTGTCCTCAGAAAGATAGTCTAGTGGGGAAAGAAGCAAAGAAACATTCTCTCCCACGTTCACAGGTATTTCATATAGTCAGCAGGCAAGCACATGACTTTGGAGAGTGATCTTCTTGGTCTCAATCTGTATTGAGCCTTCACACCTCAGTAGACCTGTGAGCCCATTATAAATAAATGCTCTTCATTAACCAGAGCAAAATTCCAAGAAAAGGGAGGGGGAGGAAGAGACATGATTTCCTTTCGTAGTTTCTGTGGTTGATTCAGGCTCTGAAACCCTTCCCACGCTCCATAGACTCACGGTTTCCCATCCCAGGGCAGGGCATGTGCTCTAAACACTAACCATTTGCAATGTGCCATTGTCTCATTGGGGCAGGCCGGGGAGGGTGCATATTTTACAGAAGAGCGGACAGGCTCTGGAAGGCATATGTGCCCAAGGTTACAGTTTGAAGGAGAAAGGGATCAGAAATCTCTCTGGCTCTTATGCTCCTTGCCTCCCAAAAGAAAAAGAAACTTAAGAAACTGACCTCCCTGAATCAGTTGGGATATGGGGAAGTTGTATTTAACAGAAAACCGCCATATCCTAACTGATAACAGTGACCTACACGAGATTGATTTCTTTTGCAGATAAAAGGAAGCTAGACGCAGAGGGCTGATATGGTCGTTCCATGCAGTTATCAGAGAAGCAGGCTTCTTTAATCCTCTTACCCTGCCATGGTGGCTTCCATTCTGAAGATATCTCGTGACCCAGGGTGGCTGGTTTAACTCTAGACGTTACATCCATATTCCAGGCAATAGGAAGGGAGCACTCTTCTTTTTGAGATTTCCTGAAGTATAACACAGTTGTTTGCCTCCCATTGACTAGAGCTGCTGTGTCCACTATAATAGCTTCTTGCCACATATGGCTACTGAACATTTGAGATATGGCTGGTCCAAAATGAGCTGTGCTGTAAATATGAAATATGCACCAAATTTCAAAGATTTCATATTTTTAAAAAGTAATAAAACACCACATTATTTTTAAAAAATATTTTTATTTATTTCAGAGAGGAAAGGAGAGGGGGACAGAGAGATAGAAACATCAGTGATGAGAGAGAATCATTGACTGGCTGCCTCCTGCATGCCCCCTACTGGGGATCGAGCCCACAACTTGGGTATGTGCCCTTGACCAGAGTCAAACCCGGGACCTTTCAGTCCACAGGCTGATGCTCTATCCACTGAGCCAAACTGGCTAGGGCTTTAAATTTTGATTATATGTTGAAGTGATCATGTTTGGCTATATTGGGTTACATATATTATTAAAATTAATTCTACCTGTTTCTTTTTACTTTAAAAATTTTTAAATTACTCAATATAGTATTTTATTTCTTTTTCTTTTTAATATATATATTTTTTATTCATTTCAGAGAGGAAAGGAGAGGGAGAGAGAGATAGGAACATCAATGATGAGAGAGAGAATCATTGATTGGCTGCCTCCTGCCTGCCCTACGCCTGAGATCCACCGATAACCTGGGCATATGGCCTGACCAAAATGGGAATCAAACCGTGACCTCCTGGTTCATAGGTTGACACTCAACCACTGAGCCACGCCAACTGGGCCAGTATTATATTTCTTTTGCTGGACTAGAATTAATCACATGCAAACCTGGTTGTAGAGGAGGCTGGTAAATGTCATATTTTGATGGCATGACAGTGTCTTTAGCTAAACATGAGATTTTATCAAGGAGGAAGAAGGTGTTTGGAGTGGGCAGTTAGCAGTGTCTGCTTTATTCTTTTTTTCTGTAAAGCTGGAGGACAGACAAAAATTCCACATGCTAAATCACACGTGCAGATTTGCATATTAAAGAAATAGCCAGAGTCCTTGTCCTCAAGGTGCTTACGAACTAATTTGGGAGACATACAATATAACAATAAAAATGCAATTGTTGAAGTAGCCAAACTGTATTGGGGATGGTGTGGGATGGTGTGTGTGTGTCGGAAAACACCATGGATTGATTTGCACGTGCTTCCTAGCAGAGGACTCTGGGGGCTGTGGTGAGAGCAGGGATATTCTGGCTGGAGAAAGCACCTTGAAAAGGGCTGCTACAAATGGAACTTCCTCCCTTCAGTCTTTTGAGATGGTCACTAGCAGAGAATAGTTAGAATGGGGGCTAAGGCTGGGCCGTTTTTCTTATGGCTTTTCTTTTCCTTCCTGAATCTCTAGGACACTATATTCAGCCTTCTGCATGGAGCTGGCCTCCCACGGCTTTGTGGTGGCTGTGCCAGAGCACAGGTGAGCAATAGCAGTCACAGTGAACTGTCGTGGACTGGGTGCCTGCAGTGGGCTAGGATATAGGTCAGTCCCCTAATCCTCACAACAACTATGCAAGTATCAGATCCATTTTAAAGGTGAGGAAACCAAGGTTCAAAAATGTTATATAGCCTGGCCGGTGTTGCTCAGTGGTTGAGCATTTACCTATGAACCAGGAGGTTGCAGTTCAATTTCCAGTCAGAGCACATGTCCCAGTCATGGGCTTGACCCTCAATGGAGGGTGTGCAGGAGGCAGCCGATCAATGATTCTCTCTCATCATTGATGTTTCTGTCTCTCCCTCTCCCTTCCTCTCTGAAATCAATTTTAAAAATACACTTAAATTAGTGATAGTAAAGCTTTTAAAAAAAGAAAAGATGTTAAATAGTTTGTTGAAAGTGACGCCGAGTTAGGGTTCAAACTCAAAATCCATGTTTTTTCTACTCTACTATGCATGCCCTTAGATTTTTCCCCTAGCAGCTGAAGGGTGATCCAGAGTGTCTTGGGTGAAAAGGAGGATTTGGTAAAGGGGAGAAATAAGCTCAAGAGTGTCTTCGTGTTTCTTTCTGGTGACGTGTATTTCAGGGATGGGTCAGCTGCCACCACCTGTATCTGCAAGCAGGTCCCAGAAGAGAAGCAGCCCTCGAATGAGTTGCTGGAGGAGGAATGGATTCCCTACCGTCCAATTAAGGAAGGGGAGAAGGAATTTTGTGTTCGGAATTGCCAGGTAGGCTTGTGCCAATTAGGGAAGAAGAAGTAATAAGCCTGTCCTCCCTGTACTACATTCACCAAGAAGACTTATCCAAATTTCTCTTGAAATCTTAGGCGTAGTGAGTCTGAGCTTGCCACGTCAATAGGATAAATTGGGTACTAATCAAGACTGTTGATAATCGCAAGTGACAGAAACCCAACTTATGCTTTCTGGGCAAAAAGGAGAATAGATAAGCTTCTGTAAGTGGACATATACGAAGGGCAAGACCACTGGAACCAGCCTCAAATGCCATCAGGGCTTGTCTTTCATTCTCATCCCCCTGTCCTCTGCTGGTTGGTCTCATCTGCAAACTGACCGACTTTATGAAATTAGAGCCACAGTTTTGACAGCTATGAGCTTGCATATGTTTGACCTCACCGTCTGAGAGAATGGGGCTATTTGAGGTTGCTCCCTCAGTCCCTACCCCTGCCCCAAGCTTCAGTAGGAAAAATCCTGGAGAGAGAGACTCCAAGGCTGGGAGAAGTACCAAAGTAGGAAGAATTTTTTTTTTTTTTGCGGGGGGCGGGGGGGGCAATCCTCAAAGGCAGGGTTAACAGAAGTGGAGCTGGTAAGTGCTAGGCAGACAAAAACAGTAGATGTGGGCAATAAATGACAAGTAGAATCCAGGACTGTATTGATAATAACAGCACCCTTATGTCCTTTTATTTTCAAAGCACTTTCATATACATGTCTTATTTGGTCCTCCTGACAACCCCAAGGGGATGTAGACAGAGTGTGAATAGCAGGCCACACACTATTGAACCATTAGGTCAGGGTTGGAACCTTTTTTCTGCCAAGGGCCATTTGGGTATTTGTAACATCATTCACAGGCCATACAACGTTATCAACTTAAAAATTAGCCTGCTGTATTTGGTCAAACATTTAATTAACTCACCCCTAGGCCTTGGCAGGGCCAGACGAAATGATTTCTCAGGCCTTATGTGGCCAGGAGCCAGACAATTCCCACCCCTGCATTAGGTGATGCTATGTGAGCTGCTAGAAGGAGCTGAGCCTTTCTCAACATGTGGGGCCTACAGAGCTTACTGAGACAAGGACGAGCAAACTCTCCCTGCATTCTTCCTCGGCTCTGTAGGGGAGTGAGTTTCTTGCTAGATGGTTTGTGCAGTGTTCCCAGCTCCCACTGCGACTGTCTCTGTTGCAGGTGTATCAGCGGGTAAATGAGTGTACTCGAGTGTTGAAGATCCTGCAAAAGGTCACTGCTGGGCAGACTGTCCTCAACATCTTGCCTGGTGGGTTGGATCTGATGACCTTGAAGGTATGACAGCAACTGGTACAACCTGAGCTCGTGTTTTCATCAGGACTTTCTTTTTTTTTTTTTTTTTAAATTTAAATCTTGAGTGTTGAATGCAAAAGGGCACTGCTGGGCAGACGGTCCTCAACATCTTGCCTGGTGGGTTGGATCTGATGACCTTGAAGGTATGACAGCAACTGGTACAACCTGAGCTCGTGTTTTCATCAGGACTTTCTTTTTTTTTTTTTTTTTTTAAATTTAAATCTTTATTGTTCAGATTATTACATTTGTTCCTCTTTTTTCCCCCATAACTCCCCTCCTCCAAGTTCCCGCCCCACCCCGCCCTCACTCCCCACCCCCCGTCCCACCCCAGAG
>NW_006352194.1:1906810-1908338 GCF_000327345.1 Myotis davidii
GCCAGGACTTTCTTGGTTACACATAATAGAACTTACCTAACTTACCAGGCTCGAATAACTACGAAGACCAAAGGCAGACTGGTCTATGTAGTTAGATCTAGTGTCTCAAACGTGGCCATCAAAGCTCTGTCACTCCTCCTCCTGTCTCAGTTCCACTCCATGTATGTGGGCTTCATTAGGCAAGAAAAGTAATTGCTGGTAGCCCAAGCCTGCATTTCAGCTCAACTCCAGATTTGAAAGGAAAAGAGGCTCTGTTAGCTTCCACTAATCTGGGGAAGGCTGTGGCCCTGCTTGAATCACATGCCCCTTTGGGCCAATCACTGTGCCAGAGGGATAGGATAATCTGATTGGCCTGCCTAGGTTACACACCCGCTCTGACAGCCCCAAAGGGCCACGTGGATGAGGGAGAGATGGTCCCTTCCCCAAAGGGAGGGCTGCCTGGAAGCAACAAGTCCTATGTTCCCTGCAGGCTAACTCCTTTCCCCAGAATCCCCAAGAGGATAGAAACTGCCCTGGCTGTTTGGTGCCTATTAGATACATTTTTCTCCCTCACCCAGTTCTTTTTCTCCCTAATTTCAAAAGTAGCTCAACACTAGAGAACTAAGAAATCACACAAAAACATATAGAAAAAAGAAACAGAATTTTTTTGACATTTTGTTGTTTGTCTTTTCAGTTCTTTTAATGCATTACACACACACACACACACACACACACACGTATATATATCCTATATACTAAAAGACTAATATGCAAATAGACCGAACGGCAGAACGACTGGTCACTATGACGTGCACTGACCACCAGGGGGCAGGTGCTCAACACAGGAGCTGACCCCTGGTGGTCAGTGGGCTCCCACAGGGGGAGCACTGCTCAGCCAGAAGCTGGGCTCATAGCTGGTGAGAGCAGCAGCAGTGGCAGGAGCCTCTCCCGCCTCTGTGCAGCACTAAGGACCCCTCAGGGGATGTCCACCACCACGGGAGCAGTCTAAGCCGCCAGGCAGATATCCCCTGAGGGGTCCTGGACTGTGAGAGGCTGCAGGCCGGGCTGAGGGACTCCCCCGCCCCACAGTGCACGAATGTTGTGCATTGGGCCTCTAGGATATGGAGATATATATACATATATGTATACACACACACACACACACATATATGAAAATCTAATGTTATTTACTATAAGCTGTTTTGTGACCTCTTTTCTTTATTTAGTAAATATATATAAAATAACAATTACTGTTTTATGAGTACTTACTATGTAAGAGCAGCTCACACAAATGTATGCAGTAAGCATTAGCATCTCTTCACATAGAAAGAAATAAAAGATCAAAGAAGCTAAGTACTTTCCCAAGATTACACAACTAGGTGAGTGGTAGAATTAAGACTTAAATTGCGTTTTTGGATCCCAAAGACTGTGCTGTGTGCCCCAAAGCCTCTTTAGAAACTATCTTTTAAAGGCTTCGGTAAAGGGTTCCAGAAAGAGGCACCTGTCGGTATGGTCAGTAGGGAAGGCAGAACCTGGAATCTGGAGTGCT
>NW_006352194.1:1908741-1917834 GCF_000327345.1 Myotis davidii
TTCATTGTTACAAATTGAACATAATTAAAGCATAGTGATTAATCACAAAAACAATATGTCATTATATATGTGTTTTCCAATGGTCTTAGGCGACCCCTGTGAAAGGGTCGTTCGACCCCCAAAGGGGTCGCGACCCACTAGTTGAGAACCGCTGCTCTAGCTCTACCCTCTTCCACTTATGAAACCCAACTTCACTGTGTGCGTTAAGCCAGGAATGGGAAAGGACATGGAGGTGTGCACGAAGGAGTGTACATGGACTAGGCCTGGAAGTAGAGATTTTACTTTCACTCACATTCTATCGGCTAGAGCCCCAAGGCCACATCTAACTGCTGGGAAATAGAATCTAGCTATGTGTCCAGGAAGAAGAGGAACAGATTTGAGATCACTAGCTATTTGTACCATCGTGAAACCAGATGTAGCTGTAAAAAAAAGATAAGGAAGCTCTTTATGTACTAACATCATTATGCAAAAGGATAAGATATAATACCCCTGTGTAAAAAGGGGGGAAGTATATATTCATGTTTACTCATATATGTGTCAGTAAGTTCTTCAAAGACGTAAGAAACTTACCTGTTTGGGTGCAGGGAGTGGAAAGGGAATGTGGTAGGTGGGAGACTTCTCTGTATACTCTTGATTTTATTTTATTTTTCAAAATATTCTTATTGGCTTCAGAGAGGAAGGGAGAGAAAGAGAAAGATCAATGATGAAAGAGAATCATCGATTGGCTGCCTCTTGCGCGACCCCTGCTGGGGATCAAGCCCGCAAGCCCAGCATATGCCCTAACCTAGAATCGAACCGTGACCTCCTGGTTCATGAGCTACACTGGGTGGACTATTCCTGATTTTAGAGTTATATTAACCTATACAAATACCTGAACAGGCCACCAACCAAGTTGCTGGAGGCACTGAGTAAAGGGGGAGAATTTAAATATAAAAGCTTGGGATAGAAATTGGGGAGAACCAGGTTTAAGGCAGAGGCTGGGCAGCGAAGCCTACAGAGACTTCCCAAGCCCCTTAGCAGACAGCTGCAGTGGCTCTTTATATAACTGTGCCCTGAAGGCTTCTAAAGGCAACTAGAAATAGGTACGTGCAGAGCATGTTCCAGCAAGCACAGCACTCCGCTGGAGAAAAGTCAGGACAGAGATCCAGAGGAAGTAGAACCTGAGCTGCTTTCTCTACCGGCAGGTCTTGCTTCAGAGCAAAGCGGACGGGCAGCAGGAGCTCCCCGATTCTGCCCCTGACTTGGTGCGTGTGTCACCCCAGTGGACCGGTTTTAAGACAGGTCTAGCGGATGGAGACAGTTCTTACTCTTAATTTGCTCACTGATGGGTCAGGTGGGAATCACATAATTTTTATCTATTCATCTATTCATAGGTATTTTTTAAATGAGGAAAATAGGTTTTTAATATATTTTCATTGATTTCAGAGGGAATAGAGAGGGAGAGAGAGATAGAAACATCAATATGAGAGAGAATCATTGATTGGCTGCCTCCTGCACTCCCCACACCAGGGATCGAGCCTGCAGCCCAGGTATGTGCCCTGACCAGAAATCAAACCGTGACCTCCTGGTTCATAGGTCAATGTTCAACCACTGAGCCACGCTGGCTGGGCTATTCATAGATATTTGAATGGCTGCTCTAGTCCAGGCATTGTACGTATTAAGATGGCAAAAATAAAGACGGAGGCCCTAACCAGTTTGGCTCAGTGGAAAGAGCATCGGCCTGCGGACGGAGGGGTCCTGGGTTCGATTCCGGTCACGGGCATGTCCCTTGGTTGTGGGTGCATCCCCAGTGGGGAGTGTGCAGGAGGCAGCTGAATCGATGTTTCTCTCTCATCGATGTTTCTAGCTCTCTGTCCCTCTCCCTTCCTTTCTGTAAAAAAATCAATAAAACATATTTTTTAAAAAATAAAAATAAAGACGGAAAACATGGCAGGTTTTTGGATTTCCTGCCTACAGAAGGCTGTTCAGTCCAGGGATTGCCTGGCAGGCTGCTCTCCAGCTGGCAGGGTCTTTCACGTGGTGGGGGCGGGTGGAGGTGCTGGAAGCTCACTCGCTGAATTGTGCGTCTGCGTTGTCTCGCTGTTTCTTCCTGCCCCCGAAGAAGTCCTCAGAAAGCACTCCTCAGTGTCTGACTTGGCTAAGTTCTCTGCTTTCCTCAGGGCAGCATCGACATGAGCTGTGTGGCTGTGATGGGACATTCATTTGGAGGGGCCACAGCTATTCTGGCTTTGGCTAAGGAGACCCAATTTCGGTGAGTTTCCCAGTAATGCTGCTATTTGTTACGTAAGTATCATGCACTAGGCACTGTTTTGGGGGCTGGGAATTTAGTGGTGAACAAGAAAACAAGGTCTCTGATTTCATGGAACTTGTGGGAGGAAACGGACTAGTAAACAAGCTAATAGATAACCAAATCCCCAGCAAAAAGTGCAATGAAGAAAATAAAATAGGACAGTCGTATAAAGGTCTAAGGAAAGATCATTCTAGGCAGAGGGAACAGCTAATGCAAAGGCCTTGAGGTGGAAGGAAGTTTGCTGTGTCAGTGTGGGAGGAGCATGGTGAGTGAAGGGGAAGAGGTGAAAATGTGATCAGAAAGACAAAAGGGCAGATCACAGGGCCTTTGGTCAGAGTAAGGAAGTTAGGTTTTATTCTAAACTAGAGGCCCAGTGCACGAAATTCATGCATGGATAGGATCCCTAGGCCTGGCCGGCGATCAGGGCCAATCTGTGGGGTGACCGGCAGGTTGATCAGGGGCCCCCCTGCTCACACTCACCTTGGCTGGCCTGGGGCCTGTGGGCTAGGGGCAGCTCCTGCATTGGGCGTCTGCCCCCCGGTGGTCAGTGTTCATCATAGTGACTGGTCATTCCACAGGTCATTCTGCCATTTGGTCAATTTGCATATTAGGCTTTTATTATATAGGATTTGATGGGAAACCATTGAAGGAGTTAAGCAGAGAAAAAACAATTTATTTACATTTTAAAAGATCCCTCTGGCTACTGTGTGAAGAGTAGATAGTAGCTGGACAGAAAGCAAAGAGGCTAGTTAGAGGGAGCTATTTCGGGGTCCAGGTGAGATGATGAATTTGCATTAAGATGGAGGCAGTGTGATGAAGAGAAATGAATGGAGTCAGGACATGTTTTAGAATTTTCAGGACTATGAGGTGAAGGAAAGAGAGGAATCAAGGTTTTTCACTTGTGTCATCCATCATTTGAGTGAAGATGACCACCCTTTCCTGAGATGGAGAAGGCTGGAGGAGCATTTGGGGTGGGAATGGGGGAGGCTTGCCCTTGGTTACTGCTTGTTTACTGCTTGACATACTGGCTAGATCTCTGAGTTGTGACACCAAGAGGCTTTTCCTAGCCTCTGCCTCATATGCTCTGGGCTAACTTAGCAACTTGTGCAATCAGGGTGCTGAGCTGTATTTGTTAATTTGTCTGTCCTGCCTCCCTTTCTCAACTGGGGACTCCTTGAGAGCAAGAACTGTCATTTAGCCCTGGTTGGTTTGGCTCAGAGGATAGAGCATCGGCCTGTGGACCGAAGGGTCTCAGGATTGATTCCGGTCAAGGGCATGTACCTTGGTTGCAGGCTCCTTCCCCAACCCTGGTTCAGGCATGTGCAGGAAGCAACCAATTGATGTTTCTCTCTGTGTCTCTCCCCCTCCCTTCCACTCTCTCTAAAAATCAATGGAAAAATATCCTCGGGTGAGGATTAAAACAACAACAACAACAGAACTGTGTCATTTATCCCTGTATCCAGAGCATAGGGCTAAGTGCACAGTCAGTACCCAAAGAATGTTGAGTGAAGGATTAAACGAGGGAAGTACCATTCTGTGTAACTGAAGGCAGCTGCCTGAGAGTGGTCCAGGGCGAGGAGAGGTCCGATCCTTGCTCTCAGTGAGTTTAAAATGTAGAAGGATCTTTGGCAACAGGTGAAAGTGGTCTCTAGCCAAGATCCTAACCGAAGGGTGTGGACCCTGGTACCTCCTTGGCTTTCTGAACCTTCAGAAGATCTCAACGCTTCCCCCATTGCCCTGACCGCTTCTGCAGGGCAGCTCCCAATGTCTGGTCCTGTTGCAGGTGTGCTGTGGCACTGGATGCTTGGATGTTCCCTCTGGAACGTGACTTTTACCCGAAGGCCCGAGGCCCTGTATTCTTCATCAATGCCGAGAAATTCCAGACAGTGGAGAGTGTCAACTTGATGAAGAAGATGTGTGCCCAGCATGAACAGTCCAGGATCATCACTGTCCTGTAAGTAGACTCCAAGGCCACGCTCCCAGTGCCCTGCCATCTTCTTGCCAGCTGGGCTCCCTTGATTACTTTTGGATTATCCAGAAGCTCTGCCTATTAATGGGACACCTGAATGCTTCCTGATTTCCAAAATCTTAATTCCTTTAGAATTTCATATCTGCTCTGCTCCACTTAGTTCTCCAGTGATTTCTTCACCAGTTTATATGACTCTGTGACAGGATTTGTCTGTTCACTTCTGGGAAAAGGGTATTGTGGGATTGTGTGTTGGGGAGGAAAGTGGGTCTGGGTGGACTCCAAAGATCTTTACCTCATTTGGGAATTTTATTGGGTCTTTTGAAGAATGTGGGTGAAGCCCGACCAGCGTGGCTTAGTGATTGAGCACTGACCTATGAACCAGGAGATCACAGTTCAATTCCTGGTCAGGATACATGCCTGAGTTTCAGGCTTGATCACCATTGTGGGGCATGCAGGAGGCAGCCGGTCAATGATTCTCTCTCATCATTGATGTTTCTATCTTTCTCTCCCTCTTCCTCCATCTCTGAAATCAATAAAAATGTATATTTAGGAAAGAGAATGTGCGTATGATAGACCGTTGACATTCATAAGACAGGTTTTTAGAGACCTTCATGACTCCCTAAATTCAGAAATCTTCCAGAAACCATCTATATCCTGGCTGAGAGAAACCACATTCTTTCCACTCCATCATCAGCACTATCAGCTTTCTTTCATAAGCCATTTTTCACAGAAAATTTCTGAGAAACTTTAAGAAACATACCCTGCATGGGAAGTGGCCTAGAGCTCCAGGTGCAGGCTGAAGGCTCGCTGACAAGGCTGCGACTTGCTCCTGTCCTGCACTTGAGCCTAAAATACATGCTTCAAGGGTCCCAGGGCCCAGTAAAGCAAAACAACAAGTAACTGCATGCCACAGACCTTGGAATCTTCCAGAAACCATTTCAGGTAGTTGAAATGCCAACTCCACAGCCCCGGGAGGCTAGGAATCTGCTCAGTAATAGCGGCTTCTTCCCTTGCTCATTTTGGCCCCGGCTCTCTTCCATGGGGTCAGCCCCCCACTTTCATTCTGACTTCATGGCAACAGAGGACTGCTGGGAAGTTTCCCCAGACCAGTCAGATTCAGGATCATTGTGACCCCTGGAGGAAAAGGCGGTGAGAGCAGTTGGAAATGGGTACACAAGGGGGATTTAACTACTGGTAATGTATTCTTTCTTAAACTGAGTGCTGCACATTCAAGTATCCATTATATTATTCTTTATGCTTTTTCATGTGCCTTAAAAAATACATTTAAAAATATTTTTTTATTGATTTCAGAGAGGAAAGGAGAGGAGGGAGAGAGAGATAGGAACATCAAGATATGAGAGAATCATCCATTGACTGTTTCCTGAAGGCCCCCTACTGGGGATCGAGCCCACAACCTGGGCGTGTACCCTGACCCAGAATTGAACTGTGATCTCCTAGTTCATAGGTTGAATGCTCAACTGCTGAGCCACGCTGGCCTGGCAAAAAAATACATTTTTATAAAGTCACCTTTTTATTTTTTTTGCATGATATCAAAGTTTAGCATTTATATTTTTCTTCCTCATTGATTTGACTAGTAATTTTAGTTTTAAGTAATTTAGCCCAAAGTGAACCTAGTCAGAATTTCACCTTTGCAGTAAATGTATTTGATACCAAAAGACTTAAATTCTAATCCAGAAACCCTCTTTTACAAGCACTTGCCCTCACTTAAATTCCTTTTTCCTGTTTACTTTGTGGTACAGTTCTGAAGACAGGAGCTGACATGTTTTATGAATGTTCGGAAGTCACCAGGTAAAAGCCGTGGTGTTATAGTTGATAATAACATAGGAATGGCAGGTGCTGCAGACCTCGCCTTCTTGGCCCTGTCCCCACTCTGGCTAACTCAGCCTTTTCCCTGCACCGTCAGGCATTGTGGTCCAGGAGCTGAGGCAGCCCTGAAGCCAAGCACACCTGTGTTCAAATCCTAGCGCTGTCCCCTTACTAGCTGTGTGACCAGCACTCTCCTGATTTTGTCAAAGGGGAATATTCTTCCCTTATTGTGAAAATGAAATAATGTACATAAAGTACCTTGCACATAGTAGGTGCTTAACAAATATTTGTGCCCTGACCTCAAAACTCCTACCAGTTATTTGTTTTTCTTTTCCTCTAGTGGTTCTGTTCATCGGAGTCAAACTGACTTTGCTTTTGTGTCTGGGAACTGGATTGGTAAATTCTTCTCCAGTCAAAACCGTGGGACCTTGGACCCCTATGAAGGTCAAGAGATTATGGTGCGGGCCATGTTGGCCTTTCTGCAGAAGCACCTTGGTAAGGACAGAACTGGGACTTCTGGGGCAGCCTGGGGTCCCCTAGATTTCTATGCACAGTAGTCTATACTGATAGGTCTCGGATCAGGGAGATTATGGCTAAAGGAAACTGACTGAAGGAGAGAGTTACATAGACTTATAGAAATAACACTTAGCTGAAAGTTTGGAGATCCTGACTCTGTCTCTTACTACCCCAGTGACCTTGACCTACTCTTAGCGTCTCTGAGCCTTGGTTTCCTCACTGTAAATGGAATATTCACATCTCTCTACTCCACTACCTGTTCTAACTCATCACTTATCTGTATGGTGGAGGAGGTTGTGATGAGAAGTGGGTTAAATTTGTAGAAGTGCTTTAATAAAAACAAAGCACGGGAAGATGGTGACTAATAGCATAAATCACCCCAGCTAAATGGCAAGACCCGCAGAGGTCTTTGGTCCAGCCTCCTGTCCTTAGGAGATACCCTCTCATATCCTCCCTGCCACCCAGTCCAGCAGCAGGGAGAGTGCTCTGCCACAGCGTCAGCCCTCACCACCACTGGAAGCTTTAATGGTTGGAAGTTAATATTGTAGGCTTTTGGGGTTACAAGGACTAGAGAGATTCACTGACTTACCTCTGCTATTCTGCCAGTGACTCTCATGACCCACAGATGCGAAGACTCGGTCTTCAGGAGACAAGAGGGAAAGGAGGCTTCCTAGACAAAGCGATGCTTGTCTTTAATCTTAGCAGGTGATTAGGGTTTAGCAGGCAGGGGAGGGCAAGGGTCTTCTAAACAGGAAGCACAAAGCCCTGGGTGGGCCTGGTCAGTTTTAAGAAACTGTGTTCAGTGTATCTGGAGCTCAGGATGGTGAATTGTTGGAAGATGAAGGTAGAGAAATGGGCAGAAACCAGATCTCGAACCCCATGTATTTGCTGAAATAAGCTTGAACTTACTCTCACAGGCTGTGAGAGTCCTTGGGTTCTAAGCAGGGGGCTGTCATGATTAGACTTGTATTTGCATTTGGGCTGCAATGTGGAGGATGGGCAAGATGGGGCAGGTTGAGAGGCAGAGAGCCTGAGTGGGAGGCTCTTGAAGTATCTAGGTGCTGAGAGATAAGACAGAGTCTGAAAAAAAGCAGAGCCTCTCTGCTCCAGTTAATTAGCTTTGCAAAGAGAAAGGCTTTTTGGTGGCCGCACAGTACCTTGTCACGTGGGAAGCTAAAATAGGTTGAGGAGGCTGAGCAGAACTTCTCACCAATCCTAAAAAATACCACCGAGAGCACATAGTCCAGTGACACGGGGATGTTCTTGTCCATCTAGAAGATTGGTGCTTCTCTCCTATTAACTACATGCAACTCCTGCCCCCACCTAGTCATTCTCTCTTCCCCTCTCCTGGAAGACTATTTTACACCTTCTCCTTTATCTCCAAACCTCCAACACCTCATCCTTTTTGGTCTGCTCAAGATGGTTGTGCCAGCAATTCTTTTCTCTTTACCTTAGATCGGGGGTGGGCAACCTTTTTGCTGCCAAGGGCCCTTTGGAAACGTATAACTTCATTCAAGGGTCATACAAAATTATCAACTGCCCGGCCAGCATGACTCAGTGGTTGAGCATCAACCTATGAACCAGGAGTTCATGGTTCGATTTCCAGTCAGGGCACATGGCCAGGTTGCAGGCTCAACCTGCAGTTGGGGGGACATGCAGGAGGCAGCCGATCAATGATTCTGTCTCATCACTGATGTTTCGCTCTTTCTCTTCCTCTCCCTTCCTCTCTGAAATCAGTAAAATATATATATATATATTTTAAAGAAATATCAACTTAAAAATGAGCCTGCTATATTGCTCAAACATTAATTAACTCAAACATTAATTAACTCACCCCTAAGGCCTTGGCAGGGCTAGACCAAATGCTGTCTCAGGCCTTAGCTAAATCCAGTGGCCAGCTCCCAGTCCTCATCTCAGCGGAGCTCTCATCACTGCTGTCCATCCTTCGAGGACAACCCACGTGGTTGTCTCCTGTCTCAGATCTGCTCCTCCTCCGTCTACTTCGCTGCTTCCAGGGCTCAGCACTTGGACCTCTCCTCTGTCTATGTCCTAATGTCATCCAGTGGCTGTACATGCCACCTCCAGGCTGACGAGTCCCGTTATTATCTGCATTTTGATCTCTCCCATGCACATCAGATTTAGATAACCCACTTATTCAACATCTGATAAACATCACAAAGACCAGTTGCAGTTACAGTCTTTCCCTTTTCAACTAGTAGTTACTCCATCCTTCTAGTTACTCTAGTTACTCATCCTTCTAGTTACTCAAGCCAAAGTCTTCATTCAAGTCCTCCCATCCCATCCCGCAGAAAGTCCTATCAGCTCTACCTTTCACATACATGTGGAATCTAATCACTTGTCACCCACAACTGCCATGCTGTGCAAGTCAGCTCTCACCTAAACTTAAATTACTGTATCAGTTTCCTACTGGTCTCTCTACTGTCATCATGCCTCCCTACACAATCTTGTGTGTGTGTGTGTGTGTGTGTGT
>NW_006352194.1:1917951-1945922 GCF_000327345.1 Myotis davidii
ACAGTCTTTTTAATAGTACAGCCAGAGAGATCTGTTAGAAAGCAAGTCAGATGTTGTCACTCCTCTGCTCAGAATCCTCCAATGGCTCTCCATTTCTCTGAGAGTCAGAGCCAATGTCCATTGTCCTGCTAGACCGATGATGTGGGCCTCCACTCAGTCCCTCCCGAGCTCACCTGCTCTCTTCCCCCGGCCTACCTCACTCCTGCCAGACAAGCCTCCAACACTCCAGGGACACTCTGGCTTCAGCCTTTGTAGTGCTCTTCCCACTGCCTGGAACATTCTTCCTGTGTAGTCTCATGGCTCCCTCCTACCTCCTTCAAGTCTTTGCTCAAATCTCACCTTCCCAGTGAGGCCCTCCCTGACCAGCCTTTTAAAAACATTATACCTTCCCTTCCTCCCTCACCCCGTCCTTGGCACCACCACTGCTTCTCCTACCTGGCTCTTCCCCGCCACCCCCTGAGCACTGATCACCTTTCACATCCTATATAATGTATGATGTTCATTGTTCTCTCTGCCACTGGATGGTGAGCTCTGTGAGGGTGAGGATTTCTATGTGTGGATGGACTTTTTTAAAAAATATATATTTTATTGATTTCTCACAGAGAGGAAGGGAGAGAGATAGAGAGTTAGAAACATCATTGAGAGAGAAACATCGATCAGCTGTCTCTTGCACACCTCCTACTGGGGATGTGCCCACAACCAAGGTACATGCCCTTGACTGGAATCGAACCTGGGACCCTTCAGTCCGCGGGCCGGCGCTCTATCCACTGAGCCAAACTGGTCAGGGCGTGGATGGAGTTTTTGGAACCAAGAACAGAGTGTGGCACATCATGGGTGTGTTCAGTATTTTTTGAATTAATGACTATGTAGCATTTATTTGTTGAGGACCTATTCCATGCCAGGTTCTTTGCAGGGCACTGGGACCCAAAGATGAAGGCAGTGGGCCCTGCCTTCTGTCCTAGGTTTTGTTTGTTTTGAACAAGGAGGTCCTTTGCCTGCTCGGCTGTGCCCTACTCCTTCAGCCTGAGGCTGCGGACCCTTTCTGACTGTCCTTACCATGTAGTTAGACCCACCTTCCCATGACCCCAGTGCCCTCTCTTGATCATTCCCAGCGTTACGCTGCTTCATGATGTTGCCACCCTATTCCTTCTGCCCTTCACGGAGGTGGCCCTGGATTTACATCCACTGGCTGGCGTGCGAAGGACCTTTTCTTGCTCAGCACCGTCTCTGAGCCTGAAGCAGGCTTCCCATTTTCTCACCCTTTGTGACCAAGGTGTGAACTCTGTCACTTACCAGCTATCATGACATTGGACAAATCAGGTAGCGTCTGTAAGCCTAGTTTCCTCAATGATAAAGTGGGCTAATCACAGTACTTAGCTAATAGGGAGGGATATTGTGAAAATTAAATGAAACAGTGCGTGTCCATTGAGTTATCCTATAATGAGTTATTCTTCAACAGATGTTACTTTTTTGTTATCATTATTGAGTTATTGTGGATTAAGCAAATGACTTATGAAGCATCTTTATAAAGGCACTGAATGGACAGTAGTTACCATTACTGCTACCACCCTCACAACCAGTCCTTTTAGTATCCCAGGTGCTTCTCTCTAGGATGGCCCACCAAGCCTGTGGTCAGGCTCTTTGCTCTAACCTTACGATGACTTACCTAACCTTCCTGGTGTTTTGTGTGTTTTTTCCAGGCCTGAAAGAGAACTATGACCAATGGAACAACCTCATCGAAGGCATTGGACCATCGCTCACCCCCGGGGCCCCGCACCATCTGTCTAGCCTCTAGACACAGCTGGACTGAATTCTCATTTGGGGTCTGCCCATAACCTCCTATCAGGAAGTGGTCAACAGCCCTTCTTCACAGATCCAAAGGATGTAATCACACTGCTGATTGGATGACGGGGTACTTTGATCTTAGACTTGTTGATCTTAAATTTGTGGTGGGACTTGGATCACTTACTGATTGGCACACTGACTTTCTGGGGCCTGAGCCCTGATGGCGTGGAGTTGGAGCAGTTGGGGTGGGGCTGGGGAGCACTCAGGCCCTAAGCTGAGCACTGTGAGCACTATTAACCCAGCAAGCCTTCACACGCACCTTGGGCCAGGGTGGCTTCTGCAGTGAAAGAAATGAAGCCACAGGATGGAGTGAAAATTCCTACCTTCAGGACCTTTAGCCAACCTGGCCCTCTCTCTTCATACCTCTCTCAGCCTTCTCCCTCTCCAGGGCCACTTGGTGAGTTCTCAGCACTTTGGTAACTTTCTAGGATATGGACCACCGCCAGGTTTTCTGTATTTTTGAGCTTCTCCTGCATGAAACATAGTCCTGGGCACTTAGGACTCAGTTATCCTTGTGAGCCCACGGAGGAGGGCAGCCAGCATTGCCCTCACAGCACAGGGCGAGATGCGGAGCCTCAGAAGCTCTGGATGTCTTGGGGTTTTGCTAAAAATGTATCTTGACACAAGTGGGTTGAGTTGGAGAATAACAGTGTTAAGCAGCCATTTGAACAGACCCTTGCCACAGAGGGATGTAGTTTGGGAGCTAGAGTTCAGGTGGCCAACCCTAGAAAGGTTACGACCACTTTGGTCTTGCCTCTTACCTCAGGTATTGTGGGCCTCCACCTTGCTCAGACCGGGGTGCTATAAGTTGTCTGTTTTCTGGCTCTGAGGCCCTAGCCCCAGATTTAAGTCAGGATATAGGTTGAATTTTTATTCCGTTCCATTTATATAATATGAATGATCTTAATACTCATGTTTGCCTAATGATATGTTGGGATATTCTTTACTTCATCTGCATTAGAGCAAGATGGGGAGCCATCTGGAAGTAACTTTTCCTTCTGTCTTTCTTTGTTCGCTTACCACTTCTGACCACGCGGGGAAAAAAGCTTAACTCTAAAAGGAAATGAAGTCTTCCTGGGGAATCTAGTTCAAAGCTGTCTGGGAAGATCAACCTGAAAGACCCCTTTTCACTACCCTAGACCTCTTACCTCAGTTCAAGTAGGGGACCCCAGAGGAGCAAGAACTAAAGGTACATGCATCTCTGCACAGCAGGTCCAAGGCCAGTGCCTCCGCCACACGCCGGGACGAGGTCTCCCACCTCTTACCAGTTGCTCTAAGAGGTGAAACATCAGATCCGTGGAGGCTCTGAACCGTGGGAGGGTCTGTGAATGCCAGTGAGACGTAGCGTAAAGAGAACGTCACTGAAGCCTGGGCTCTCGAGTTCTGTAGGCTGGTTTTGAGTCCTGGTTTCACCATGACTAACTGGGTACATTTGAGCAAATGATGTTCTCCTTCCACTCTCGTTTCCTGCATTTCTAAGATGCATTATGATAGGAGGGTTAACTGAGAGGATGTATATGCGTATGGATTATTTAAAAGTATGTTTCCTATTTTCCAAATATACAAGATTTTTCCAGTTATCCTGTAGCTGTTGTTTTCAAGCTTAATTGCTTTTGGTCAGAAAAATAACCCATCTGGTTTTCATCCTGAAACTTGCTTGTGGGCCAGTATGAGGTGAATTTTGTAAATGTTCCTTGTACGCTTAAAAAGACTATCTTCTCAGGTTGTTGGCTCACTCACCAGCATGGTGCTTTTCCTTCCGTGAGAGCGCAGGCAGATAGGCAATAGGGCCTTCCGACCCCCGCTGGGGACCAGCGCCCCTCAGCACTCACAGAGCGGCAGATGCCACCCCATGTGCAGGGACTGGCTCTGCAGCTTCAGCACGTGAGCCCCACCTGCGCTCTGCCCCACATGGTGCAGGTGTGTTCTGTAAAGACCGGAGCCTCCCTAGAGAAAGAAGTAGTTTGGAAACGGGATCTGTCTCTCCTCCATTCAGTTCATATTCTGTCAGTGACTCATTTATCCAGCAGCACTGGGGCAGGTGAATTTTCCCTGTAATTGAAAATGCTTCTTTAAGCCACAAAACATAGCATTGACTATTTTGAATGGTAACTTACCAAAAAGACAGTGCACATATCTCTAATGTGAAGTGGCCTCATTTAAATGTTTAGGATGTTTCCGCCATGATAGACTATATTACATGGTAGTAGCAAGCAACCCGGAAAAGCAACAGAAGTTTATTCTTTGTCCATGCTACTTGTCCTCTGGGGTCAGCTGGAGGGTCATCACCATGTCATTTTTTACAAAATATATTTTACTAGAGGCCCAGTGCACAAAATTTGTGCACTCAGAGGTGAGGGGGTCCCTCAGCCCTGACTGCGAGAGGGCACAGGCCAGGCCGAGGGACCCCACCGGTGCCAGGGAGGGATGCAGGAAGTTGGCCAGCTGGGGGGGGGGACCGCAGGAGGCCTCCAGGGACTGTCTGGCCGATCTTGCTCAGTCCCATCTCGCTCAGTCCCAAACAGCCAGACCCCAGCAGCAAGCTAACCTACCAGTCAGAGCGTCTGCCCCCTGGAGGTCAGTGCGTCATAGCAACTGGTCGACCAGTCGACTGTCTGCCCCCTGGTGGTCAGTGCACATCATAGCGAGCAGTTGAGCAACCTTAGCATATCATTAGCATATTACACTTTGATTGGTTGAATGGATGACTGGACAGTTAGCATATTAGGCTTTTATTATGTAGGATTGATTCCAGAGAGGAAGGGAGAGAGAAAGAGGGATAGAAACATCCGTGATGGGAGAGAATCATTGGTTGGCTATTTCCTGCACACCCCATACTGGGGATCGAGCCCACAACCTGGGAATGTGCCCTGACTGAGAATTGAACCATGACCTCCTGGTTCACAGGTCGATGCTCAATCACTGAGCCATGCCAGCCAGGCTCTGTGTCATTTTTATCCTGACTTAGGGACTCGGGCTGGCAGAGCTGCCACCGTCTGGAAGTGTTGGAAGAGCATGGGGAAGCTTTCTGCCCAGAGGTGACACTCATTATTTCCATCCACATGTCATTGGCCCAAGCAAGTCATCTGGCCATACCTAACATCTCACAGCATCCCAGGAGAGCCGGAATATCTGTGGCTAGTGGCAGTGCAATGGCACCCTTTGGCCTGTGAAGATATGATAGCTCTTTGCACCTACACTGCGTGGCTCCCAGCAGCTGTCCTCTTATCCTGGGATTGCATTTCATAGTCTGTGTCATCTCCCTGTGGTCAGGCACCCAGCCATTACTCTCCATTGCCTTCGATGTGCCAGCCCCGAGCAGCTCTCCCATTCACTTCAGATTTATTCAGATCCGCTGCATTATTTACAACCGTCTAAAGTAAAAGTAGGTAGTTACGGAGAGAGGGCTTTCGGGACTCTCCCGCAACTAAAATGCACTGCCTTTAGTGCTTAGAGTTTGTAACCCTTCCTTTGCTCAGGGCGGGTATAGCAAGATTTTTGGTCCTTTGCCTTGGTTAGCTTCCCGGGAATCGAAGGACACCAGATACACGGCCTTTAGAAAAGCAAGATAATCCTACATAGTAATTGTCATGGGCTGATAAACTGCGTTCTGGTGACTCTTTTCGAGAAGCAAAGGTGTCTTGGGTTTCTTTTGCATCTTCTTGTTCCCATGCCTTTATGGAACTGTGCTCATGGAGGCCTCCTGGTGGTGTGTTGTGAAGGTTCCGTGCCGGGCAGGGTGCGGCAGTTAGGAAGGGAGGTGAGCCAGCACGGGATGGAGTGAGACTCCTCGTCCCTCCCACTTCCTGGAAGCATCCGGCTAAGGCTGGTTGGGCTCTTGCTATGCTTCCAACACAACTGCCCCGTTGCCCTTCCTCATGAAGTCCACTGGGCTCTTGAAATATCACAACTTCATGTGTCGGCCTTGCGGGGACCTGCATCCGCCCTCTTTTTCTTCTGGGGCACTACTTACCCCTGGACCTGCCAAGTGACAGAGTGACAGGAGGGGCCCTACACTGCACTTGGGACCCAGTCCTCATTAGGAAGCTCACTTCCTGTCCCATCACAGCCAGATGCAAAGATCAAGTGTCCCTGGCCATAGCTGCGTGGCAGTGACCACGCCGACGACGATGCTGATAGTCACTGTAAGAACCAGCATTGGTGAGGCCCAGGATGCGCGTCAGGGACCGTGCTCAGTGCTTTATAAGCCTCGTCGCATTAGCTTTTTACAGTGACCCCGGGAGGTCAGGTGGCATTGGCCTCATTTTGTGTAGGAGGAAACAGAGCCGTAGAGAAGTGATTTGATTAAGTTCTCATAGCAAGAATTTGGCCAAGCTGGGATTTAGGCATCAAAGTCCAAGCTCTCAACCACTGGGCCATACTACCTAAATCACATACTTGGTTTTGCACCTCCCCCTGTCTCTTTAAACTGTCAGGGTATGAGGAATATAATTTCATGATAGATCGAATCAAGAATGTCAAATTTTCCAGCAATTTCTTTGTTTTAATTTTTTGTTGTTAATCCTCACCTGAGGATATTATTTTCCATTGATTTTTAGAGAGAGTGGAAGGAAGGGCAGGGGGAAAGAGGGAAAGTATGAAAAAGACACATCCGTTGGTTGCCTCCCATACACCCCCTGACCAGGGCTGGAGATCGAACCTGCAATCCAGGTATGTGCCCTGGACAGGAGGTCAAACCCATGACCTTTTGGTGCACAGGCCAACAGTCTAGTCACTGAGCCACACTGGCCAGGGCCAGCAGTTTCTATATAACTTGTATTGAGATCCAGTGATGTCCTTAGCACTACCGAGAAGTGGATTGGAGAGAATTGAGCTTCATTGAAGACTGTGGGGCAGGTATTCTCACCCATGACAGGTGAGGAAAGCAGTTCAGGAACTAAGAACATGGTCTTTGGAATCAGACAGCTCCAACACTATTATCCCTGTGACTTTATGCTAATTTATTAACTTATATGAGCTTCAATTTTCTCATTTATAAAATGGCAATTTTAATAGTGCTTACTGCTTAGAGTTGTAATAAGTGAAATAATGCATGGAAAGCATTTAGCACAGTGTCTGTACTAAGGGATTATTAGACATTAACTATTGGTGTTCTTTTATTTGGTCCTCCTTACCTATAAGGTGAGGTATAATTTGCCCTTGTCCTCAACAGCCCCAGGTGGTCTTGGTCTGAGTTCCCATTCCACCTTCTGCTGTTTCACAGTTACCTCCCTCACATGAAGCCTGCTAACCACCACTCAGCTACTATCATTGTGTGAGGGTGGAGCCAGAGGAAGAGAGAGAATTTTTCCATTCTCTTTGCTCTTATTTCCCTGCCCCTCACAGCAAACATCAAAATCCAAAATCCATAGTTCTAGCCTTGCAGGCTCTCTTTACCAGGGTCTAGTTGGGTTTTTAATTTCACACTTGATCATCCAAACACACTCATCTGTGCACAAAATATAAACGAAAGGTCCTAAAATGTTGAATGGGGTGCTCAAAGGAGAAGGTCTGTGTAGAGGATGCGGGAATAGGGGGCAGTTGTGTCCATTCTTATCTGCTGCCTCTGAGGCGGGGGTCAGGGTAAAGTACCCCGTGACCTCAGGAGAAACTTCCCCAGCCTGAGAATGGCCTGCGAGTTACCTCCGCACAGCTCTCTCCCTCACGGCCATATCTGATTTCCTGCCAAGCTCTCTTGTTTCTTCCCGCATGGTGGATCTCACTCCCAGCCCATCCTTTCCATTTCATCCCACCCTAGTCCCTCCCATGGACTCACCCTGGAAGTCATTTTTACAGCCTCCTGGACTCTTAACTTCTCCTTTCCGCTGCATTCTGCTGCCAGATCTGCCTGAAACACCACTTTTATATCAAAACACCAGCCTGGCAAGGTGGTCCAATGGAGAGAAGACCAAACTGATGGAGCCCTGGGTTCTTGTCTCCGCCCGCAGTCTCTCGGTCTATGGCTTGTGCGTATGCTTTTCCTCTCGTGACTTCAGCTTCCCTAACGGTAAACCTGGGTGTAGGGTGGTGGTGGTTGAACTGGCTGGTCCCTCAGGAGGGCGGGCATTTCATGTCTCTGTCACTGCGTTGTCTAGACTCTACTGGACTCTCTTTTCCCTGTTCAGTTGCATCTCACCCCCTCATTCTGCCTGGCCTTGCCCCACTTCTGTCCTCTGCTTCCTCCCCGGCACTCTGCTTTCTCCACATTCCCCTTAACATGCCCACCCATTCCCCAAGCAAACGGTGCATGTCCTTTCCCCTGGTCTTTTCTGGCTTGCAGGGGGCCTTCCCAGCTGCCTCTGTATATCCAAATATGGCTGACCCTTGGGCCTAGTTCTAGCTCAGGGGTGGGCAAACTTTTTTTTTATTTTAATTTTTTATTACAAAGGGTATTACATATGTGTCCATTTTTGCCCCCCTCCCTAGACAGTCCCCTAGCCTCCCCTATCCCCCAGTGTCTTATGTCCATTGGTTATGCTTATATGCATGCATACAAGTCCTTTGGTGGGCAAACTTTTTGACTCAAGGGCCACAATGGGTTCTTAAACTGGACCGGAGGGCCGGAACAAAAGCATGGATAGAGTGTTTGTGTGAACTAATGTAAATTCAAAGTAAACATCATTACATAAAAGGGTACGGTCTTTTTTTTCAATAGTTTTATTCATTCCAGCAGCCGGCAGTAGTTTGCCCACGGCTGTTCTAGCTCCACCTTTTCTGTGGAAGCCATTTTTATGAATTTCAACTAACATTTGATCTCTTGGCCTCCTGTTGCCCAAGAGAAATCTAGTCTGTGCCATATCTAGTATTGTACTTTCTTACATTATTCCAGGAGCAGACCTATCTGCTGGACAGGGAAATGCATCCTCCTGTGGACTGACATGGGGAGCAGGGATTGCTGTCCCCTCCTCCACACCAGCGGGTTCTTGCTCCCCAGCCAGACTTGGGAACAGCTGGTATTTGCCCAGCCCTCTGATGTCTCCAGCTGCCCCTGCTTTTTTTCTTTGGTTTTCTCAGATCCCAGCTGTAGAGCCCAGGGCAGAGCCACCGGACGATGCAGCCAAGGGCAGCTGGAGCAAATAAGATACATGGACATGTAGCGGTTGCGAGTTAGAGGAAGGCAGAACTGAGCACAAATCACACCAGTGTGGAAAGTGAGGGAAAGCAGTTTGCCAGCTTATTTTTCCCATCTTGCTTTCATCTAAAAAAAGAAGCTGCCCAGAAAGACAGGCCTCCGCAGCCTGCGAAGCCAGGTGGTCCCTAGATTCCTGCCAAGTGTGCATATAATTACTCATCTTCATGGATTCACACCCCGGTCTGAATCTAAACACTGGTACTTCTTTGCCATTTGATCTGGAACCAGCGAACCTTTCTTTTTCTATGAATTGGGGTCACTAATGTCTGCCTTGCCCCCTCAGTGTTTAAGGGGAGCGGGGGCGGGGGAGGTGCATTCCATGTAAAATGTAAGCGCACTTTGTAATTTATAAAGCACTGGACCAATCTATGTTGCTATTAATAGGAAATGTGCCATATTTTATTTTTACTGCAGTGTGCTACTAAATGAGCACTAATTCTGTGCCAATTACTGTGCTAAGTGCTTTACATACATTGTAAATACATTTAATCCTAACAACTTTCCTATGAAATAATGCATGTTATCCCCTTTCAACAGATCAGGAAAGTGAGGTTCAGAAAGTTTGGTGCTGCCAGGACTTGAACTTCAACTGCCGGGTTCCAAAGGCAGTGCTCTTAATTCCTGTTCATTCCTGTCTCACAAAAACAAAATGGCTCTTCACCCTGCATAAGCTAAGATAGCCCACAGTTTGAGCTCCAGTAAACGCCCTGTGCAGTTGGGTCATATAAAGAGTCATTTTGTCAAAGACATGACTGAGTCCTGACAGCACACCTTGAATCGCTTTTCTGCCAGTAGAGATGGGCTGGCTCCATCCGTTCACTCATGCATCCATCCACCGACCTCACATAAAGTTAACCATAAGTGCCATCAAACCATGGAGCCAACCAACTGGCAGAATGGTATTTTTAAATCTCTAACTCATATATTATAGATCAGTGATTCTCAACTCTAGATGCACATCAGAATCACTTTGAAACTACATAAGAATACACATATCCTACCCTGGCCAGGTAGCTCAGTTGGTTAGAGTGTCTTCCCAATACCTCAAGGTTGCAGATTCGATCCTCAGTCAGGGCACATACAAGAATCAACCAGTGAGTGCATAAATAAGTGGAACCAATAAATTGATGTCTCTTGCTCCCCATCCCCTCTCTCTCTTCCTCTTCCCCTCTTCCTCCCTCCCTTCCATTCTCTCTAAAAATTAATGGAAAAATTATCCTTGGGTGAGGATGGACAAAAAACATTTTCTGGCCAAATCTCCAGAGATCCAAAGATGCAAATTCAAGGTATAGGGTGGAGCCCAGGGATTGTGTGTGTGTGTGTGTGTGTGTGTGAGAGAGAGAGAGAGAGAGAAACTATTAGCTTTGCCCTGGCTGGTGGGCTCAGTGGTTAGGTCGTTTCTCCCTCTCTCTCTCCCTCCCTCCTCTCTACTCCTCTATCTAAAAAACATCCTCACTCCTCCGGTGAGCATTACAAAGAAGAGGGATAAAACTATTAACCTGTCTTCTCTTCTATGAAACAAGAGCATTTGCTGGCTGAAAAAAATAGAATCATTAAGTTTTAGACTTGGAAGAGCCCTTACATCATTTGATTCGTGAGGAAACCAGAGCTCAGAGAACCTCAACAAGTAGCTGGCAAACTTGAGGCAGAATTCAGATCTTCTGGCTCCCAGTCTAGTGTTTTAGATCTATCCAGGGGCGCCAGGGCTTTTTGGATTACTAAGAAAAACCTCGGGTCCCACTCGCCACGACATCCATGATTCCCAGCCGTCACACCTTGGTGTTTTTGTGTAAGAGGAAGCCTGGCTAGAAGGCCTGTGAGAAGCTACTGCGATGGCAGTTCTCATAGTGCGTTCACTTAACTGCAAGCACTTACTGAGGTACTGTGCGCTATGGCTGGCACCGTCCCCGGGGGCTGAACCTAGAGAACAAGGAAGGCAAGTCAGCAGCTTGATGAGCGCTAACCAGGGCGTGTATGAGGCGCAGCAGTGGCACAGGGTGGGCTCAGCCGTAGCAGAGTAAAAAGGCGCCACAGGGCATCATATACTTGAGCTTGGTGTTTGTATTAGTTATCTATTGCTGCATAATAATTAGTCCCCAAATTTAGCAGCTTAGAGCAACAAGCATCTCACACTTTCTGTGGCTCAGGAATTCAAGAGTGGTTTGGCTTAAGGTTTGTCATGAGGTTGCAGTCAAGATGCCAGCTGGGCCTGGCTGGTGTGGCTCAGTGATTGAGCATTGACCTATGAACCAGGAGGTCATGGTTCAGTTCCCAGTCAGGGCATATGCCCGGGCTGCAGGCTTGATCCCCAGTATGGGGCATGCAGGAAGCAGCCAATTGATAATTATCTCTCATCATTGATGTTTCTTTAGCATGCAGGACACAACCGATGGATGTGTCTCTCTCACATCGAAGTTTCTCTCTCTGTGTCTCTCCCCACCCTCTTCCACTCTCTCTGGAAATCAATGGGAAAAATAGCCACAGGTGAGGATTAACAACACAAAGATGACAGCTTCGATTCCTATCATCTGAAGGCTTGACTAGGACTGGAGGATCTACTTCTCTGCCGGCTCACTCACATGGCCGTCGAGGAGGCCTCAGTTTCTCAACAGGCGGAGCTCTCCATGGGGCTGGTGCTCCAGCCGTGGCAACTGGCTTCTCCCACAGCAAGTGATCCAGGGGCGTCAACGGAAGCCACAGCGTCTTCCCATCCTGGGAAGCCATGCTCCATCATTCCCACGGTGTCATATTAATACACAGGACAGGCCAATTCAGTGGGGGAGAGGGGGACACGAGGGCCTGGATACCAGGAGGTGGGGCTTTTGCAGATGAATGGAATTTCCCAGATGGACAAGGGAGGAGAAGGGCATTCCCGGCCGAGGAAAGGCAATAAATAGCAGGGTAAGTAAATAGGGCACTGCATGTCCGGGACATTGTAGCTGGATTTTTGAAAACAGGTGGGAAATAAGGATATGGGAGAGCTTACAGAAATCAGCCTTCTATGCCCAGCGCACAGGCCAGGCCTTAGCATGTTGGCCAGTGGTTTTCAAATGTTTCTGCAGGTTGCAATGACCTGAGGAGGTTTTAAATCTTCCAATGCCAAAGCGACACCGCTGTCAATTAAATAAGACTTTCTGGGCAGAGACCTGGATATCTGTAGTTTTTATTATTTACTTTTTTTATATTTTTATTGATTTCAGAGAGGAAGGGAGAGGGAGAGACTGAAACATCAGTGATGAGAGAGAATCATTAATCAGCAGCCTCCTGCACGCCCCCCCTCCCCACCAGGGGTGGAGCCCACAACCCAGGCATGTGCTCTGACCAAAATCGAACCTGGGGTCCTTCAGCCCACAAGCTGATGCTCTATTCACTGAGCCACATCTGCCAGGGCCTGGGTATCTGTCCTTTTTAAAGTTTCTCAGTTGATTCCAAGGCTGAGAACCAGTGGTGCAGGCAACGTGGAGTAAGGGAAAGCTTGACACAGGAGAGTCATGTGATCAGGTGTTCGGTCTCTTCTCCTGGAAGTGCAGCTATACCTTCCTTCTGGGCTCCCCTAGGAAAGTACATATTAGAACTAGAAAGGCCCTGCCATCCGTGCTCACCTCCTCACTTAAGTGTTATGTTTCATCATTTCTACTACCAAAAATGGAGCAGAAACATTTAAACTCTAGCAGCCCCAAGTAAGTTCCCAGCATCCCGAATTACCTATTTAAATTTCCAAGCCCAGGGTGGATGCCAACATTCTAATACCAGCATAACCACTTTCGAGGGTTTTCCCACTTTCACACATGCATTTCTCTGTTTGTGCATGGTCCTCACATGCAACTGTCTGAGGTAGTAGGGTGTAAAGGTTCGGGCATGGCCTTCAGAGTCGGGTGGACCTCTGGATCTGAGTCCTGATGTCATCATTTATTAACTGGTCGGGTGACCTAACTTCTCAGGGCCTCAGCTAACATCTTTAAAAAATGGCTATAATACCTACCTCAGGCCCTAGCCTGTTTGGCTCAGTGGATAGAAAGTGGGCCCATGGACTGAAGGGTCTCCGGTTTCATTCCGGCCAAGGGCGCGTACCTTGGTTGCAGGCTCAATCCCCAGCCCTGGTCGGAGCATGTACTGAAGGCAACCAACTGATGTGTCTCTCTCTCTGTCTTTCCCCCTTCCCTTCCTCTCTCTCTAAAAATCAATGGAAAAACATCCTGAGGTGAGGATTAAAAATAAATAAATATGATAAAATAAAATGTTAGTGCTTCCTTTAAAAAAAAAAAATACCGCCCAGCCAGGGTGGCTGTTATTAAGCATCGACCTAAGAACCAGGAGGTCATGGTTCAATTCCTGGTCGGGGCACATGCCCGGGCTGTGGGCTTGATCCCCTGTGTGGGGCGTGCAAGAGACAGCCGACTGGTGATTCTCTCTCGTCATTGATGTTTCTATCTCTCTCTTCCTCTCCCTCTCTCTCTGAAGTCAATAAAAATATATTTTTAAAAAATACCTACCTCAGAAGATGCTCAAGGATATGAAATGAGACTATGCATGCCAAGACCTCTGCTCCCCCTCCCCCCAAAAAAGACCTCTGTCCAGTGCACATAGTGTTGAATAAATGTTAGTTATTCAACATTCCAAAGGCATTTAATATTCTGTTGCAGCAACACCCATCCCCCCACCTCCTGGGTCTGCCTAGTAGTTCTCCCCATTGCCAAACTATATAAGCCATTTCTTTTTTTTTTCAACATATTTCTTTAATGATTTCAGAGAGGAAGGGAGAGGGAGAGAGAGATGGAAACATCAATGATAAGAGAGAATCATTGATTGGTTGTCTCTTGCACCCCCCCTACTGGGATCAAGCCCACAACCCGGGCATGTGCCCTTGACCGGAATCGAACCTGGGACCCTTCAGTCCACAGGCCAACACTCTATCCACTGAGCCAAACCAGCTGGGGCTATATAAGTCACTTCTAATCCTTTTTAGTTATACATTTCTTTGTATAAATTGGTGGGATGGGTTCTTTAAAGTTTCCCTAATTTCTTTAGTTCTGGAAACTAAAAATTGGAGAGGTGAAGTATCTTGTCAAACAAAAGTCATACTACTTGTTAGTAGCAGAGCCAGGACTAGGGCCCAGGTCCCAGGTCCCCTGAGTCTTGACCTATGTTCCCTCCACCAGGACACCCAGCCTCCACACTCACTGGAGACTTGAGCACTGGCCCTCTTGCCTTCTCTCCTGAATGATTCAGATCTCCCATTGTGTCCTCTGACATCTCCCCCACCCTTTCATCAGCCTCGAGTTTCCTCATCAATCCAGTATAATTGGAGCAGCATCCCTGCTTGTCCCCTGGGGAGTGGGAGCAGACAAGGACTGATGCTTTGGAGATCTGGACTCATCTTTGGCGCCTCTGGGTCTCTGTTGGCTGATGTTGTGCAGTCAGACGGAGATGGGGATCCTGTCTGACTCAGACATACTCCTCCCTCCTACCTAGAATGCTGTCTGGTTTCATCAACTCCACCTTCCCGGAAAATAGCACATAAGGGACCCTGAAGATTGTTCTCTAACCTAGCCCCTGTTAATCTATAATAATAAAAGCATAATATGCTAATTAGACCAAACGACCTTCCGGACAATATTCTGAATGACCTTCTGGACGAAGCCAGGGTTTCGAGGGCTGAGCCCCTTGCACAAATTTCATGCATCGGGCCTCTAGTTAAAAAATAGCTGAGGCTCAGTGATGAAGGTTGATCACTGGCCTATCTGGGACTGAGACCCAAGCCTCCTGACTCCCAGTGTGGTGCTGGCAACAGGGCACTGGGCCAGGCTATACCAACTGTGTGAACTGGGGCAAGTGAGTTAAAAGATGCTCAATTTCCTCTTCCATAAAATGGTAATATCCAGCTCAGGGGTGTTATAAGAATTAAATGAGGTAACTGATGCAGAGCCTGGAGCACTGTGCTCTGGCAATGGTAGTTATTATTCAGTAGGGTGCACTGGTTAAGAGTCTGGGCTCTGGAATCAGAAAAACGATTAAAATCCTAGACACCCACTTACACGCTGGGTGATCTGAGACGGCTTATTTAAAAAGAGCTAATAATTACTGAATTTATTCTAGGCATTAAGCCAAGTGCCTTAGAAATACTATTCCATGTAACTTTCCCAACAGTTTTAGGAGGAAAGTACTATCAGTATCCTGATTTTATAAGTGAAGATACTGAGGCATGGACCAATTCAGTAACTTTACTTCACTTTCCCATTGGTTTTCCTGGTTATTCTCTAGTTTAAATTCTTTCTGCCAAACACCCATCTTCCCCATCGATGCTTATGAATTGTCTCCTGACTTTGAACTTTGCAACAGGCTGTTAAGCGCGCCCTTACCTCTTCTCTTCACCAAGTTCTGTTCCCCCCTCTGTTCCAGCATCGCCGACTCTCCTCTGAGAAATCCACCCTGCTCCAGCCACTCTCTCTCCTGCCCCCCTGTCATCTGCTGGATCTATTCCCAGGTTTCTTAGTTTCACTTTTCCTGGTATGTCTCTCCTAGCCAGGTCTCTGTTGTGCACCCTGGTTCCCCCTGACACCAGGGCTTCCTGAAGGACAAATGCCCCTGCCAATCAATTCAACCAACACCACACTTGATGGTGTCACCTCTGGACCAGGTGTTGGGTGCTGCCCTGATCATTAAGCCAGGCTGACAAATCACATACTGCTCACCCCTGCTCATAGGAACAAAACTCAGATTTCATACCCAGAACGTGTAAGTCAGAAAATATGAGCATCAGCAAAAATTCGGAATGTTGGGAACAACAATCCCCTTCTGGTGAGACAGCAGTAAACACTTATGTGATTAACAAAACCACCCATGGCATTAACAAAACATTAAATAACCAATGATTTCATTTATCTTAGCATTTTACAGCCTCTTTTTCCTTTTTGGCATAAAAGATATGTGCCTTTTTTCTAATCTTTGTACGTCTATGTTTTCCATGTTTTTATTAAGAAAAACTGCAAACATAGAGAAAAACTAAAAATAATAATACAAGGAACACCTGTAGTCCACCATCTCAGTTCAATAATTTGGAGACTCTTACTCAAGCAGTTTATAAAATGTTACCTTCATAGGTCGTTTGGTTTAGTTGTTCCGTTTCCTGTATTCCATTTTCTTTCTGGGATTCCTTTTTTTATTTTCCCAGAGGATGCCTACTTTTTGGAAAAGTTTGCCTGAGAGGGAACTCTGGAGTCCTTGGAGGACCTCAGAGATGTAGCTACTTTGGCCGGGGAGAGAATTCTCAGGGCTGTCTTTCCCCTCAGAACTTGGGAGGCCTTACTCCTTTGTCTTGTGCATACAGCACTGCTGTTAAGAGATCTGATGCCAGTCGAAGTCTTGGTCCTTTATTTCTAGAAACCTTGGAAGCCAACCTTTATCCCCAAAGGTCAGACACTTCACTAATACGCATCTAGATATGCACCCCTTTTTGATGGAAAGACATCCTATCTAATAAAGATGGAATATGCAAATTGACTGTAACTTCGCAACAAAGATGGTGGTGCCTACAGCCAATAAGAAGGGAATATGACAAGGCAAGAGGCAGGAGGCAGCTCTGGCCAGCGCGAAGGTGGAAAGGCGGCTCCAGGCCCGAGCAAAGGCAGTGCCGGCAGCCAGGGGAAGGAAGGCCTATTCTTGCATGAATCTTCGTGCATCAGGCCTCTAGTTTATGAATAAAGGAGCTGGTGATTAGTATAGATAGATAACTGTAGGCTTCCTCTGAGGCCTGGGAGGTGCTCTGTCACAGAGGATCTCTTTCCTGAATGGGAGATCTGACAAGTGGGCAGAGCCTATCAATGAGCAGGCTTCCCTTGAGGTGATCATGGGGTCCCCGTAAGTGCCAACATAAGGAGTGGAACACTGTGTTAGGGGTCTGTTAGTTTCCAGTGACGGAAAGCAGACTGGATCCAACTTAAGCAAAAAGAGAACGTATTGGCTTAGGAACTTTAAAGTGGGGTTGTTGGCTATCTGCATGGCTACGAAGGTAGTGGCCAGCAGCCCCAGACTCCACAATCTCCAAGGAAGATCTTGGAGATGTTCTTTCGCAGGGACCATGTTATCAGTCCCCGTGAAAGGAGGCTGACTCTGCTTGAATCCTGTGCGCGCCTCTAGAGTCGCTGTGGACAGGTGATCAGCACTGAAATGGTCCAGGTCTGAGCCAAGGCCCAACTCTTACACCAGGGCAAGCACAACCCTGTGACTGATGGTTTACCAGAAATGTGGGGGATGGCAGAAGGACAGGCAGCCCCCCCCACACACACACACACACAGGGAAGAATTCAGGCAGACAGACCACCCATATCCTCATAAGGATCCTAGAGCAGCGGTCGCCAACCTTTCGGACCTCATGGACCACCAGTTGTCTGCGGATGACCGGTTGGCGACCTCTGTCCTAGAGTATTCATTCCCAGATAGAGCTGCCTCTTTCTCTCCCTCTGGGACCTCTGGATTTTTCACTTGGGAACCCTCCCTAAGATCTTTCACTTTAGAAAGCACTTCCAATACCTTTAGAAGATTTTAAAGCAATCATTCAACCATGGACGCATTGATGCAGCACTACTCATATGAGGACATTTACCCTAAAAACCAAATCATCAGATTTATAGCTTTTATTTATTTTTACTTTCAAGTGGTACATGCAAAGCAGACATCCTCACTTCCACTCCACCCAGTGCCAACTCTCACCTCTGGAAACTGGAAGTGGTCCACAATGGAGAGGGATCAGTGGCACGATGGAAATCAGGAATAGAGTCCAGGTCAATGGTGGGATGAAAGCTAGGGGTAAGGTGAGCATCAGAGAAAAAGGGTTGGATATGCCTTTCATAAGCTACTTGATAATTTTGAAATGGACTAAGACAGGAATTTTATATTTTGACTCAGTTCTATCAAAATTTCTGCTGTGTCAAAATGTCCCCCATATCAAATTGTCTTTGCCAACCTGCCCTGCTTTGAGACGCAATTAGACTGAGACTCAGATGGCTGACTCCCAGGCCAATACTCTTATCAGATAGGGCACCATCCTGGGCAGAGTGGGCCTGGGTCCAGGCAGGACAGGTTCCAGGCCGGGATCTGCCCTCGTTTGTCTCCCATGAGAAGCCTGAGCAGTTGGCTTGAGCAGATGCTCCACCCATTCTCTGTCTTCCTTGGCCAACCCCCTTCCTCTCCCTCCTGGGTTGCAGATCAGGGAGGTGAGGGTGGAATGGACAAGGGTGAGCTAGCTGCCTGCTTCTACCCACAGCTCCCACCCCAGCTTCCGCAACTCAGTCTCTCTAGCCTCCTTGTCCTCCATAAATAAAACTATCCCCAGAGGATGCCCTCATCTTCCTGCTCCACCCAGTTCGAAACACCGAGTTCAAAAGCTGCAGAGCCTGTGAGACTTCCTCTCACCTGCTGGGTGGCTGGGGCAGAGATCCGCCGCCCCTGCTGTCAACAGGGCCGCTGACTCCCCAGGAGCCAGTCCCTCTTCACTTTAAGGTCTCAGCCTCAAGTTGCTATTTTTATTTTATTTTTTGTTTGTTTTAATTCCTCTTTGTTCCTCCTCGCCCCACACACCTGCTCTGTTTGACTCCCACCCCCACCCCACCATCCCTATTCTTTGAGTAAGAGATGCTGTCTTAGTCAGCTGAGGCTGTCATAAAATACCACCAGTTGGGAGGCTTAAGCAACAAACATTTATTTCTCACAGTTCCCATGCTGGGGAGTCCAAGATGAAGGTGCCAGCTGACTTGGTTTCTGGTGAGGGCCCTCTTCCTGGCTTGCAGACAGCTGCCCTGTCACTGTGTTCTCACATGGCCTTCCTTGGTGAGGGAGGGAGGGGGAGAAAGGTATGATCTCTTTTCTTCCTCTTATAAAGGCACTACTCCCATCATGGGGGCCCACTCTCATGACCTCATATAAATCTAATAACCTCCAAAAGGCCACCTCCAAATGCCATCTCATTGGGAGTTAGGGCTTCAACAAATACATTTGGGGAAGAAGCAAACATTTAGCCCATAATAGATGCTTATTGTAAAAATTTTGAAAAATACAGAAAGTAAAACAGAAGAAAAGCACAACCTATCCTACCATCTAAAGGTAGTGTTTAAACTTTTAACATATATACATATGTTTAAGAATAACCTTTTTAAAAATATATATCTATTGATTTCAGAGGGGAAGGTAAAGGGAGAGAGATCAAATCATCAATAATGAGAGAGAATTATTGATCAGCTGCTTCCTACACACCCCCAGCTGGGGATGGAGCCCGCAACCGAGGCATGTGCCCTTGACCAGAATCGAACCGTGGATCCTTCAGTCCACAGGCTGAAGCTCTATCCACTGAACCAAACTGGCTAGGGCTAAGCTTTTAGCATATTTGCTTCAAGTATTTCTCATCACTTACTTTTAAAACTACAGATTATACATAAAGTTGTATCTTATAAACATTTTTCCGTATTAAACAATATTTAACATTTATTTATATATTCACCATTTGAGAGCGCTGAATCCTAACCACTAGACCACCAGGGAGCAGTGATATTCACCATTTGTTGTTGTTGTTGTTTTGTTAATCCTCACCCGAGGATATTTTTCCATTGATTTTTTTAGGGAAAATGGAAGAGAGAGGGAAAGACAGAGAGAAACATTGAGGTGAGAGAAACACATCGATTGCTTGCCTCCTGCACAAGCCCCAACCAGGGCCTGGGACGGGCAGGAGTCTGCAACCAAGGTATGTGCCCTTGACCAGAATCAAACCCAGGACCCTTTGGTCCACAGGCCAACGCTCTATCAACTGAGCAAACCAGCTAGGGCTGTATTAAATGATTGAGTAATATTTTACTCTATAACTGTACCATGTTATGTGAACGTTCTCCTAGTATTGGACACAGAGATTGTTTTTACTTTTTTACAATAATAATTAACATTATTCCGTGTGGTGGAACTGTTTTGTCTTGACTATTATAGTCCCACAAATCTACACATGAAAAAATTGCATAGAACTAAATACACACACAAATGAAAGCACATAAAATGGTGAAATATGAGTAAGGTATGTGGATTCTATGAATGTTAATTTCTTGATTAAGATTATATAAGATATTATTGCTATAGATCAAAGGTTTGTATCCCCTCAAAATTCATATGTTGAAACCTAGTTTCCAATGTGATAATATTTGGAGGTGGGGCCTTTTAGGAGGTGACTAGGTCATGAGGGTGGAGCCCTCAGAAAAGGTGCCCCAGAGAGTTCCTTCACCCCTCTGCCATGTGAGGACACAGCGAGAAGACTGCTATCTTCGCATCAGAAAAGGCGCCCTCACCAGACACGTCATCTGCCAGCACGTAAGTCTTAGACTTCCCAGACTCCAACACTGTGAAAAATAAATGTTTGTTTCATGGTGTTTTTGCTATTGCAGCCTGAACGGACTAAGACAGTTAGCACTGGGGAAAACTGGGTGAAGGGTATATGGAAGCTCTCATTTTTTAAAAAATATATTTTCAATGATTTCAGAAAGAAAGGGAGAGGGAGTGAGAGATAGAAACATCAATGATGAGAGAGAATCATTGATCAGCTGCCTCCTGCACACCTCACACTGGGAATCGAGCCTGCAACCTAGGCATGTGCCTGACCGGGGAAATTGAACCATGACCTCCTGGCTCATAGGTCGATGCTCACCCACTGAGCCATGCCAGCCGGGCTCAAAAAGTTCCTTAAACTTTTGTGGACATCTTTTCTATGTACATGTGTACATCTCAACTTCTAATTATTTCCTTTGAGTAAAATTCAGTAGGAAATAAAAGCTCTCCATCTTAGCACATTGGGCACTAACTATCATCCGAGAAGCCCTGGGCATAGAAAATGGCTACATATGTCAGCAGAGGAAGAGGGGTTTGCCATACTCACAGACTGTCCTATGAAGCCGTGTGCCAGAAAGCCAGAGGACTAATTTACAATGAAAAATGTCAGTGGAGACCAGACCTCCCCCAACCTGCCCAGTAAAGCGACCTGTGGGCCCTCCACCGATAGAGGCCACATTATAATCAGTCAGAGCAGGGAATAAGTGACGTGATCCAAATGTTCAAAATATCAGGCTAACGCCTGCTATACACATCTCCACACAGAGCTAAACCATTGTCACCGGGGTAGACAGACAGGTTCTTGGGCCACGGCACCTTTCCCTCAGGGCTTGCATGGGGACAGCTTCTGTAACTCTTCCAGGGTTTACTAACCCCTGTTCCCGTCAGCACATTTTAATTTAAGTGTGTGATAGCCAAATCCTGTTGGCTGGGAGCTGACCTCATTAGAGCACTTGTTCCTAACCTTTGGTTCAGTGGACCTCTGGAAGGTTCTAGAAGAGTTCCCCTGAGAATCCTATATAATAAAAGCCTAATATGCTAAGTGTCCGGTCATCCGTTCGTAGGTTCAACCAATATGCTAATGATATGCTAAGGCCGTGCAACCGCTCTCTCTGATGTGCACTGACCACCAGGAGGCAGATGCTCAATGCAAGAGCTGCCCCCTGATGGTTAGTGGGCTCCCACAGCCAACCTCCCACAGCCAGCCAACCTCCCGCGGTCTCTCCCCTGTCCCTCTGGCCCCGTCCAGCAGGCCCTGTCTGGCAGCTGGCAGGCCCCCACGCCCCAGCCTGCAGCCCTAGCAACTCCACCCAAGGGGACTGGGTGAGACTGCCCCCGATAGGCCCTGATCACCGGCCAGGTCTAGGGACCCCACACATGCACAAATTTTGTGCACGGAGCCTCTAGTATAGTCAATAATATTCTATAACCATGTATGCTGTCAGATGGGTGGGAAATTTATTGGGATGATTCCCTAGTAAGTTATATAATGTCTAATCACTGGGGTGTATACCTGAAACTAATATAGTACTGTATGTCAACTGTAATTGAAAAATTAATGATTTTTTTTTTAAAAAAAGAGCCCCCCTGAAATTGTATGGTCAAATATCCATTTTCCTGGAGAGAGTTTGCGATGTTTACCAGATTTTCAGAAAAGGATATCAATTTAATAGTGACATCATGTGGCCCCCATGTTCCAGACCTTGTCCTGAGGGGTTTCTTTTTGTTTGTTTTTTAATTTCGTTTTATTGCTTAAAGTATTACAAAGAATATTATATATGTCTCCTTTTTTTCCCCTTCTTGACATTCCCCCGACTTCCCCTATCCCCCAGTGTCTTATGTCCATTGTTTATGCTTATATGCATGCATACAAGTCCTTCGGTTTATCTCTTACCCGCCTCCTGCCCTCCAACCCTCCCCAGCCTGAGGGTTTTACAAACATACATTGTCCTGAGGGTTTTACATACATACATTATCTCATTAAATTCTCACTGAGGTCAAGAACCTTGCCCCACGTTAACGTTTGGGCAGGTGGAAGAACTACTGCTTTAAAGAGGCTTTGTAAATCTTTTCTCTGGTACATTCGATGCCTGTGCTACAGGGAAGTGTTATCTCCCCACCCCTCTGTTATCTTCCTCAATGAAGAAAAAGGTGCTGCCAACAGGCGCACACGATCCGGCCAGATGGAGCCGGGGACTGGCTTTGTGGGTCCTTCCTGGAGACTGAGCGCTGCTGTCTGCCCCGGCATCTCTGGTTACCTGTTTTATTGTCTCATTCACAGATCGCTTTGTGCACCTAAACTCACTTGTGAACTAGCACCTCGTATCTGCCTCTCACCCGCTTTGACAGCTTGGATGCCGTCTTCTATAAACCTTCTACCAAAAAGCAGGCCGCGGTCTGCCCCCCTTTCGCTCCATCAGAGTCTGGAAACTTCAGGTTTTCTCAAGGATCATGGGGTTGCCTTTTATTAAAAGAGATGTGCTTGGCTTTCCAAGAGAAAGCAGGCAAAGTTATTCACTGAATACTCATCAGTTTTTCAGATACTGTTCTAGGCATTAAGAAGGTGGATAGCCCGACCAGCGTGGCTCAGTGGTTGAGCATCGACCTATGAATCAGGAGGTCCGGTTCGATTCCTGGTCAGGCCACATGCCTGGGTTGCAGGCTTGATCCCCACTGTGCAGGATACAGAGGAGGCAGCCTATCAACGATTCTCTCTCATCATTGATGTTTCTATCTCTCCCTCCCTCTCCCTTCCTCTCTGAAATCAATAAAAAAATATATATGGATAAAAATCTTTGCCCTCATGGAGCCTAGGTTTTAGGGGAAAAAATTAAACAAATAAAATACAGTCTATCAGATGCTTTAAAGTGCCTAGGAAATAAATAAAATAGGGTTGGGGTATAGAGAGTGCCAGGGATGGAGGGTTGCATGTTTACCTCGGGTGATACGGGAAGGCCTCACTCAGAAGTGACAACTGAGCAGAGACCTCTGTGGCAGAGTGGAGAAAACAGGTTTCAGGGTCAGACAGGCTGCGTTCAAATCCTGACTGTTTTTTTAATTGTGTGGCCTTGGGCTAGAAGACTCTTAGACTGAGCTTTAGTTTCTCCATTCTCAGCAGGTAGAGAAAGTACCTACTTCTGAGGATGGGGACAGTTGTCTTGAGGGTCCATCCAAACCAGCGTTCCCTAATTTCTGGAGGGTCTTACTGGGATCCTGAGGCCCCAGGGGAGGGGCTAGAGTCTCCTTCTTTCCCTGAGCCTGGCAGCAAGATGAGGTCTAAACCTCTCCCGGTGATTGAGAAGGAAGTCACTCCGCAGCAACATGAACACCTCTCTCTGAAAACAAAGGGTTTTTGTTTTTAAGAAAGACCACTCATGGTCCCCTCTCCTCCCTGCCTGGTAGCCATGTGGTCTTCAATCCAGTTAGCTGGTTGCAAAAACCCGGATTGGTTCAGCACACTTGATCTATTTTCATCTCTCCACCACTTGCTTAAAATAAGGAGCTCATTGCTATTCCGCCCACGGCAGCGTCGAAATCATAACGGGGCTGGGAGTTGAATACATTTTTCTCTCTCCTGCTAAATGTCATTTTTATCTTTGCGGAGCCCACATGCCAGACAACAGTGTCTGCGTTAGCAGCCCGTGCACGGGAGTGAAGGAACAGAAAGGTGTTGAGAGGCCCCTCCCTAGCTCAGAGTGAGCAGCCAGCCCCACGACCTGTTTGTTCCCCGCTGAAAATCCTCCCACACCCAGCGCTAGCGGAGCCACCTTCCACGCTGTCACAGTCCCTCCTTCTGTTCCCACATCCTCTGCCCTTGGTGGGGCAGGGCGTTTGGGAGCCTGGGAGTCCCATTTCTCCTGCAAAGACTTGAATCTAAGCCCTCTCTGGACTGACGTCTCCCCTTTTTTATAAGAGGTAGAAAATTAGCAAAATGAGGAATTCAAGGAACTCCAAAGAGCAGTTCCATAAACATGACTTAAAAGAGACTCTTGTCCTAGCCGGTTTGACCCATGGATAGAGTGTCAGCCTGCAGACCGAATGGTCCCGGGTTCGATTCAGGTCAAGGGCACCTTACCTTTTGGTTGCAGGCTCTTCCCCGGCCCAGACCCCCGTTGGGGCTCGTGCAGGAGGCAACCAATCAATGTGTTTTTCTCACATCAATATTTTTCTGTCTTTCCCTCTCTCTTCCATTCTCTCTAAAAATCAATGGAAAATAACCTTGAGTGAGGATTAAAAAATATTTTTTTTAAAAAAGAGAAAGACTCTTGACTCCTGAAAGGAATGATGTCATGCTCTAAATTCAGCCTGAAACTCATGCTTTTTCATCTCTAATCCTCTCCCATCCAAGCCTAGCTCCTCCCACGTACCTGCTCTCCTTTCCTTCCCAGGAGAAAGGTTGACACTATTATCATCATTTTACAGACAATCGAGTCAGCCCCGCTGGGGTGGGAGTCAGTGGCTGGTTCCCCATTCGGACCTGAGGCTCCCCTGAGGACAGCTGGAGCCTGAGGTGTTCCTTGACTGTCTCATTAGTTTAATCATTTTGAATTTTCCCTTTTCTCTTAGCCCCTGTGCACTTGTGATAAGAAATCCTTGCCACCCACCATTGCGGACCTCACGTATGATGAAAGGGACTAGGGAATAAAAAATAGAAAATAAAAAGAAAGAGACTAGGGGGAAAAGTAAGCTCCCCATTCTGCTGTTGGGAAAACTGGGAGTAACTGGGGAACAAAGGGTAAGGGCCCCAGAAAGAGGAACACAGGGAGAGAGCGAGACAGCTGGCCTCCCAGATGGAGCCATTCAGAAATGGTTCTATCGCGTGAAGGGTTTCCCGGCAGTGGAGGTGGAGAGCTGCAAGCCAGCTGCAACAAGGGCAAGAAAACACTCTGAAGTGAGTCGGCCTCTAGCGAATCCTGACTCTGCTGTTTTTTCGCTGTGTTACCCTGGACAAGTCACTTTGCCTTTCTGAGCCTCAGTTTTCTCATCTGTAAAATGGGAATAATCATATTTCTGCCCTGTAGGATTGTCATAAGGATTATATGAGGTGACACAGTGAGGCGCTATTCAGGTTACAGTCTCAGCTCCAGCGTCCCATCCTTTCCATGGGCGCCTCGTGTTGGTTGTTGGTGGCTCCTGAGAGAAAGAGGGTCCACTTGTGTTGGTTGGCTGCTGGCCAGTGTAACTGGCCTCATCAGGCAGGGATTTCTGTCAAGCCACCATGGTGGGAGTTGGCCAGCCATTGGCCACCCCAGCCCGGGTCCAAGCAGGGTTGGTTTTAATCACAACCCTGGGCGACCTTATGCAGAGAGAGCTCAGGACACCCTCCTCAGAAGGGGCTGGGAGTGGCGCAGGTGCTTGGCTTCCAGAACTCGTCGCTTGGATGGCGTTTAATCTTTGTTGTCTATTCTCTGAGCCCTTTTCAGTTGGGACATTAGGGTCCAAAGTTGCCATTTCATGATTTTTTCCCCCTTTAATGTACCCCGAGTTTAATGCCGTTTCTCCTATGGAGAACTGTGTGGATTTCTCCCTTGGACAGAGAGAGTGGGAGCTGAGAAGGAACCTTTAGAGGTCAGTGTCCAACTTACTTTACAGATGGGGAGACTGAGGCCCAGAAAAGGTGACTTGCTCAAAGTTGCTCAGCAAGTTAGCTGCAGGGCTAGGCCTAGGACCAGGCCTCCTAACTTCAGTCAGAAGTTTTGGTCGATAAAGGTACTTCTGTGCTGTGGAGGTGTTCGTGGAGGCACCCGCTGAGTACAAGGCAGTGTGCCGTCCCCTGGGAAGAGGCAGCCATGTTACCCCTGTGCTTTTAGGGAGCCACAGCCACAGTCAGAGCAGAAACAGAGAAAGATAGCTGTCCCATTTAAAACAGCCCTGAGGGGCCCTAGCCGGTTTGGCTCAGCTGATAGAGCTTCGACCTGCAGACCAAAGGGTCTGGGTTCTATTCTGGTCAAGGGCATGTACCTTGGTTGCAGGTTCCTCCCCTACCCTGGCCCTGGTCAGGGCTTGTGCAGGAGGCAACCAATCGATGTTTCTCTCTCTTCCATTTTTTTCTCCTTTAATTTACCCACTGATTTTTAGGGGTTTCCATCCTAAAAATCAATGGGAAAATATCCTTGGGTGAGGATTAAAAACAACAAATAAAAATAAATAAAATGGTCCTGAGGAAATTTTACTCTGCCCAAGGCAGAGACCTGTAAAGCTCTGAGTGCCTACCTGACCCTCACAACCTCCTGAGAAAGATGATCATCGTGATTTTTTATGTTTTAGTTTTGTTAGACCCAGACAGGCTCCAGCAGGACTTCTGGACCCAGCCATAAGCCAACAGACAGCAGTGAGGAGCCTGAGGGCACGGAAAGGGGGAGGTTGGGGACCTCCTTGCACGTGGCCTGTTCCCTAAGCCATCTGTTCTTGCAGATCCCTAGAGCAGCCAGAGCAGCTAGTCCGAGGGACAGGGGTCTTTGAAACACAAATCATTAGTAATTACAAAGCCATGGGGTGTGAGACCGTCTTTCCGCTCCACAAGTGGGTATGGTTATCAAGGACAAGTGGTGTGTGTTTTCTGGCTGGCCCAGCGTCCCCCCGACCAGCGGCGAAGAGGATGCTGTCAGAGGCTCCTGGGAGTGGCGGTGGACCGGCTTCCAGAAAGACAAGTTAAAACCCAGCTCCAAGGTAAGCGGCAGAGCCTGGACCCTGGCAAATTAGTCTCTTGGCCTGGTTGCCATGGAGACAGACAGGCAGCAGCTGCGAGGGAAGAGGGACCAGCAGCTTCACCAACATCCAGGATTCTGAGGCAGCCATGATGGGGGAGGGGGCTTGACACCGCCCTTTCTCCCCAGACACAGAAGCTCCTGTCTGCCCCTGACGCCCAGACACAGGATCTGGTGAGTTGCCAGGGTCACACAGGGAGACACGGCAGCCCTGGCTCCTGAAACCCCAGGTTTTCTGCTTCTAGGCCAGTGCCCTCCCGCCGCCCACAGCTGCCTGCGGCTCGGCTTTTGGAGCAAACATCTCCCAGCGATGAGCTCCTGGGCCCTGGGAGGTTCCCAGGCTCCCTCCGTGCCATTAGAGGTGAATCTCGCAGCGTTGGCCACTGGAGGCCAATTTGGCCCCTTGCTCTCGCCATCCCTCTGGAAAGCTTGGCAGAGGCCGTGTGGGGGTGTGACCAGCCATTGTCTGGGAAAGGAACTTGAAGCTGAGCCCAGAGGGAACTCGGCAAATGATGGGGTTTATTGTGTTCTCATTTGATGCCACACCGATACCATTCATTTGTGGCTTCAAGCCCTGTCCTCGCTGGCCTGGAGGCAACAGCCCTCCCCTCCCCTCCTCTGGGTTATCTCTGGAAACCGAAGGTGGGAGAAGGGGCCTGGCATCCAGGTCGCCTGAGTCCACTTTCCCAGCAGAGCAGCCAGGAGGCTGTCTCCGCATCTCGGCTTCCTCCTCTCTGGTAAGAGGAGAAGCGAGGCCGGTCCTGTCTGGGGCTTTGCGCTCCTGGGCCGTGCACGTGAGCAGGTGTTACCTAAGAGCACAGAGCCCTAATGGAGAGGGACAGTGGAGCTGGGGAAAGCAGAGGCTCCGGCCCACCAGCCGGGCTTTTAATGTTTTAATTAGGATTTAATATCAAGTAAATGGATAAAGT
>NW_006352194.1:1945940-1958789 GCF_000327345.1 Myotis davidii
TGTTGTTAATCTTTTCAGATCTTTCTCTAGGCTTATACTCCCCTATTATTATTATTATTATTATTATTATTTTAATTACACAAATGATATGAGAATGAATTTTCATAAACGATGGGAACACCGCAGATAAATGTAGTTAAAAGCTAAAGTAGTCTTCTAGTCTTTGTCCTTCACCAGAGACAGCTATTGTTAACAGTTTCATGTTCTCCAGGCATTCAGCTTTTCTTCTTTAGCATACATGCAACCATACATACTCATTGTTCTGCAGGTAGCTTTTCTCACCACAATAATGTTACCCTGTAGATTTTTTCCATGTTGACATACCTACCCCATTGTCCATACTGTTGCTTAATAGTGTACATTTATGGGTGTTCTGTACTTACATAAGTGGTTTCCTCGCATAGACACCTGAATTGTTTACAACCTTTTGTTATTAATAATGCTCTGAGCCCTTGTGCATCTATTTATACAGGGTTTATTTCTAAAGGTAGAATCGCTGAGTTAATATGTCTGTAGATCTTTAATGTGTCTAAATACCATGGGAATTTATTTTTAAGTTTTTTCTTTAAAAAATTGTCCAAGACATGGTTGCCCATTATAAAAAAATAAGAAGTGGAACGTGTAGAAAGGGGAGATAAGATCACTCACAATCCCTGCACCCAGTGGCTGTACTCTTTGGCTTGTTTCCTTCCAATTATTCTCTATGCTGCTGTAGTCACCATGTTCGGATTATAATGCACAGATAATTCTCTATCCAGCTCTTTTTTTTTTTTTTTTTACTTAATGTTATAAGCATTTTCCTATGTTACTAAGGTATTTTTGTAAGTGTCCATTTTATTATTTCATGATAGGTATTATATGTACTTACCATAATTTTCTTAGCTATTCCCCTGTTGTTGGATTTTTAAGTGGCCTACATTTTTTCACTCTTATACCCCAGTGCATATTTTTTTGTATAAATCTTTGTAATTTCCTTAAACTAGATTCCCAAAAAGGAGAGTTACTGGGTCTAGAGGTAGGATTTTAGTGAATCTATTTTTTTAAATTGCTAATATGTTCACAGGGTACAAAATTCCAAAGGTTATAAAATGAAAAAAAATGTCTTTCTCTGACTTAGCTGTGATTTTCCTCCTTAAGACCAATACTAATCCAGGAGGCAGCAAAGCGTTAAGCGATTCAAAGGCAACACCATTACTTGGTTTCTTGTGTATTTTTATTATGAAAAAGACCAAAAAATGATACACACATACATAAACATACATTCATTTTTTCATATAGAAATAGTAGCACATCAGATACATACTTTATGCTTTTCCCTTTTCACTTAATATTTTTGATGATTACTCCTTATATAAAAAAATAGAACTGCCTCATTTTCTAGAAATATTTATATAGAATTTCTATAGCCCAGCCAGCATCCACCTATGAACCAGGAGGTCATGGTTTGACTCCTGGTCAGGGCACATGCCCGGGTTGCGGGTTCGATCCCTAGTGTGGGTTGTGAAGAAGGCAGCAGATCAGTGAGTCTCTCTTATCATTGATGTTTCTGTGTCTCTCTCCCTCTCTCTCCACTCCTCTCTGAAATCAATAAAAATATGTATATGCAAAATAGAATTTCTTTAAGTGGATTTATCGTAATCAATCCTATTGATACATTTTGAGGTTGTTTCCCATCCTTTGCTATTTGGGCAGTGCAGTGGCGAGTGTCTTTACCATTGTGCCATGTGCTAAGGCAGCCATCCGTAGAAAGGATTCCTTCCTGTGGAATTGCTGGGCCCCAGGAGTGTGCATTTCACATGCCGGTAGCTACTGCTGGCTCCTTAGGCAGTGGTTCTCAACCTTCCTAATGCCGCCACCCTTTAATACAGTTCCTCATGTTGTGGTGACACCCAATTTCATTGTTACAAATGGAACATAATTAAAGCATAGTGATTAATCACAAAAACAATAGGTAATTATATATGTGTTTTCCGATGGTCTTAGGTGACCCCTGTGAAAGGGTCATTCGACCCCCAAAGGGGTTGCGACCTATGAGTTGAGAACCTTGAGAACCACTGCCTTAGAGGGTGACCATTTCCTCATGAAAGGGGATGGGTAGTTTTGTTGTTCTTGATTCAAATGGCTAAACTGCTTTCCAGAAGTGTTACCTACTTACACTCACCAGCAATACACCAATTACTCCTCCCACTATTCAAAAATAATATGGTGATGTTGCAGTGTTTGTTCTCAATGGTCATTTTTTCAAAAGGATCTGAGAAAGATTACCAAAAGTGAGCAAACAGTTAATTTAAAAAAACGACTTTTAAATAAAACACAGCAACTGGGAGAATGTCCTAACCCCCTTTTGCCACTATATATGTGTGACCTTGGGGGATTGCTTGTCCTCGCTGAGCCTGTCATATCTTGGAGTTGCCATGAGGAGGAAATGAGATCATACACCAAGGGCTCAAAAGGTGGTGGCTGAGAAAAAAAAAAATGTTTAAGAAAAAAAAAATGCTGGCCCTCCAAGTAATCCCAACTGAGAGGAAGGGAGCCAGCCTTCTAGGCTCTGGAAGGTAGGCTGGCAGGGGCCAGCTTTGTTCTCCCCCCAAAGTCTCCCACGGGCTTTCCTGCCTGAAGAGGAAGATGGAAAGCTGGCCACCAGCTCCTGGAGGAGAACATTCCACACCAGGACTGGCCCTGGGGGGCAGGGGGACTGGGGGCGCTGGGGTCCGGGCCTCACCCTCATTCACCTTATGCCCCTGGAGGAGCCCAGGCAGAGTTCATTCCTAGCCCTCCACGGAGGTCCCTGCAGAGGAGCTTGCTCCCTGATGGAGACTGGGAAGTGAGGAGCGCTGACCCGCCCCCCGTTTCTCCCTCCCGTGGTCCGTCCTGCGTTTCGGAGCTGCGGGCGCGGCTGGGGGCGCTGGCTGGGGAGGTCAGCAGATTTAATATGACAATGGAAATGGGAGATTGGGAAAAGGCAAGCGGCGGGGACGCCATTGTGTCCCCCCGTGTCGGGGCGGGAAGAGCCAATCAGCTCCCGTGTCGCTGCGAAAGCTGCAGGTGCAAACTGCCTCGGGTGGGCGAGCAGATCTGTGCGGCTCGGCGGAGCCATTTTCTGGGAGGATTTGGAGTCGTTTCCACTCAGGATAACCACCATATTGGAGAATTGCAGCCCCTCCCTCTTCGCCGCCGCCCCCAGCCCCTCGCACTCACCGGATCTTTCCGTGGTTTTCCAGGGAGGGCTCCAGGGACCACAGGGCGTGGTGCAAAGATTGTGCTCTGGGGAGCCAGCTGATCCGGAGCTTACCCTTGGCCCTGAACCTGCTCTGTGGCTGTGATGAAGCGGTACACCCGCAGACCTCAGCCTTCTCACATATAAAAACGTAAGGAGCAGTAAAATCAGACCACGTCAAGCATTGGTAAGGTTGTGGGGAAACGGAGGCTCTCAATTTGTCCTTGTCTAGGGACGCTGAAGACATTCATACCCTGTGCCCTGACAATTCTCTGGGCTTCTGCCCTGGGGAAATACTTGCACCTGCATTACAGGAGGCTGCCCATTGCGGGACCATAACTAATCACCACTGAAAACAGCTCAGTGGCCATCAACAGGGCAAGTTTAAATAAAATAGCGTTTATAGTCATGGTGGGTCACCATATTGCTGTTAGAAGGAGTAAGTTAGATCTCTAGATGCAGGGACATGGATAGAGCTCAAAATCTACTAAGCAAGCACAGAAAGTTGCAGAATAATGCATACACTATGATACTATCAACAATAAGAAATGTATTTAAAAAGGAAATAAAAAGAATTATGGAGGGTCTTGTGTGCCATGCTAGATGCCAATATTTAAAAATCAGAAGAGTTCATAGGAAATACTAAATTCCAGCTTCTCTGGACACATTGTTCCCTGAGAGCCATCAGGCAAAGCTAAGTGGGAGCCCCTTCTACGGATTGAATTGTGTCTTCCCAATAGATGCTGAAGTCCTGACCCCCTGTACCCATGAATGTGACCTTATTTGTAAACTAGAGGCCCAGTGCATGAAATTTGTGCACGGGTAGGGTCCCTAGGCCTGGCTGGCGATCAGGGCTGATCTGTAGGGCAACCAGCGGGGCGATCAAGGTGGGGGGGCCCACTCCCACCCGCTTTGGCTGGTCTGGTGCCACCCACCACTGCCAGTCAGGGCCTGTGAGCTGGGGGCAGCTCCTGCGTTGAGCATCTGCCCCCTGGTGGTCAGTGCGCATCATAGCGACCGGTCATTCAAGCTGTCATTCTGCCATTAGATCGATTTGCATATTAGGTTTTTATATAGGTAGATTGCATGTTTGCAGATGATCAAGTGAAGGTGAGATCATTAGGGTGGGCCTTAATCCAGTATGCCTGGTGTCCTTATAAAAGGGGGAAATTTGGACGCAGAGACAGACACACATAGAGGGAAGACGATGGGAAGATGTGGGGTGAATGCGGTCTGCAAGCCAAGGAACCAATGAGGCTACCGGAAGCATGGCAGAGTCTCCTTCACAGCCCTCAGAAGGAGCCAGCCCTGCTGTCACCTTGGTTTTGGACTTCTGACCCCAGAACTGGGAGACAATAAATTTCTGTCGGCTAAACCACCCAGTTAGTGGTACTTTATCAAGGCAGCCCTCAAAAAGTAATACAGCCCCCTCCTCCTGCTTAAATGGAGCCTGCACTCTCCAGTGATTTGAGTTGGCAGGTGCCCATGTTGGAAATGGAGGGAAGGGACCAATTAGAAGGCTGCTGTGGAGATCCAGTGGGTCTGCGAATGCCCTGCAGTGCTGATGCATACTAACTGATGCAAGGGCTTAGCCGTAAGCCCCCGAAGGTCTGCAACATATCTTTTCTTCCCCTCGTGTATTTCCTCTTACACAGCATCCCACCCTTCTCTGCCTGACACCCCAGCCACCCCCACCTTCCAGGCTTGAATTCTACTCAGTGTATACTTCCCCGCCCTCTCTCGCCCCTCCCCCCTCCCCCTGCCTCGGAATGGGTGTGATTTCAGCAGTCTTGGTTTCGACTTCCTGTGATAGCTGTAACCTCTGTTCTCACTGAGTTGCTAAGATTGTTGATGAGTGCCAACTGCTTGGAGTTTTGTGAGTACTGGGAATGTGTTCCCATGCCAGGCCATGGGAAAACGGGCTATGGAATGACCCAGAAATTTATTGAATTAAAAGTAACTGATAGGACCCCTCCTCATTTTTGTTTTAAATAAACAGATTTTTTAAATTTTTATTTTTATTCATTTCAGAGAGGAAGGCAGGGGAAGAGAGAAAGAGAGATCAATGATTAGAGAAATCATTGATCAGCTGCCTCCTGCACGCCCCCACTGAGGATTGAGCTTGCAACCTGGGCATGTGCCCTAACGGGGAATCGAACCATGACCTCTGGGTTCATAGATCAATGCTCAACCACTGAGCCACACCAGCCAGGCTGTTTTTAGGCCCACCAGTGCCCATTCGAAAAAAGGACTAGATCTCAAATGAAAACCACCCTCCTAGCCCCCAAAAGCCCAGCAGAGAATGAGCGCTCTGACCTGACCATCCCCCACATCATTTTTCTTGCTCACGTTTTGATTATTTGGAAAAGGTGTATTGGAAGAAACAATAGGAAGCAATCACCTTCAGCCTCTGCATTAAAATAAATGTCACTGGTTAAGGAGACATGCTGCCACATGCAAGGTGGCGTCCTGAGTTGGATCCTCGGGGGATGCCTTGCCTGTGAGAAGGGGCACAGCTGGAGGAGGAAGGGCAGAGAGAACACAGCCCTTCAAAGTGCAGGGTCTGGGGCCAGGACCCTATTGGACATGTCTACAGAAGACACTGTCTCTGTGCCTCAGTTTCCATTAGGGTGGCCAACTCATCTGGGTTTGCCTGGGATTTGCCCAGTTTTAGCACTGAAAATCCTGCATCCCAGAAAAAGCCCTCAGCCCCAGGCAAACTGTGACGGTTGGTCACCCTTGTTTCCTCACCTTTATAATTAGGCTAATAATAGCTCATAAGATTGTTAATGAGGACTAAATGAGTTATTACATGTGGAGTGCCTGCTGCATGGTAAACATTCTATGAGCATGTATTAGCATGTTAGCTATTATCTTTTTTTCAATTATTTTTATTGTAATAAAATATGCCATCTTAACAACATTTTTACTTTTTAAAAAAACATTTTTAAGTATTCAGTCCAGTGGTATTAAACACACTCACAATGTATTTAATAGTCACCATCCGTCTCCATAACACTTTCATCTTGTAAAACTAAAAACTCAATTCCCATTAAACACTAACTTCCTATCTGTCCCTCTCCCCACCTCCTGGCAACCACTATCGTACTTTCTATTTCTATGATTTTTTAAAATGTTTATTTGTTGTTAGAGAGAGAGAAAGAGAGAGAGAGAGAGAGAGAGAGAGAGAGAGGGGGAGAGAGAGAGATTGGTTTGTTGTTCCACTTATTTATGCATTCATTAATTGCTTCTTGTATGTGTCCTGACTGGAGATTGAACCCACAACCTTGGCATATCAGGACAATGTTCTAACCAACTAAGCTACCCAGCTAGGGCTCTCTGATTTTGACTAAGTATCTCACATATGTGGAATCATACAGTATTTGTCTTTTTGTGACTAGCTTAGTTCACTTAGCATAATATCCTCAAGATTCATGCATGTTATAGCATGTGTCAGAATTTCCTTTTTAAGGCTGAGTAATATTCCATTGTATGTATCTACCACATTTTGCTTCTCTGTGTATCTGTCAATGATATTTAAGTGACTTCTACATTTCAGCTGTTGTGAATAATGCCGCTGTGAACATGTTGTGAAATGTCTCTTCAAAACTCTGCTTTCAATTATGTTGGCTGTATACCCAGACATGGAATTGTGGGATCATATGGTAATTCTATTTTCAATTTTTTGAGGACTCTCCATACAGTTTTCCACATTGGCTGTACATTCCTGCCAACAGTACACAAGGGTTCCAATTTCTCCACAGCCTCTACAACACTTGTTATTTTTTTATAGCCATCATAATGGATGTGAGGTGTTATCTCATTGTGGTTTTTATTTGTATTTACCTAATGTTAGTGATGCTGAGCATCTTTTAATGTACTTATTAGCTATTTGTATGTCTTCTTTGGAAAATGTCGCAACCCGGGCATGCGCCCTGACCAGGAATTGAACCATGACCTCCTGGTTCAATGTTAACTGCTGAGTCATACCAGCCAGGCCAACTTCATTCTTTTACATGAGGATATCCAGTTTTCCCAATATCATTTGTTGAAAAGACTGTCCTTTCCCCATTTAATGGTATTGGCATCCCTGTCAAAGTCATTGGACCATATAGGCAAGGGTTTCTTTCTTGGTTCTCTATTTTATTCACTGATCTATATGTCTGTCTTATGCCAGTACCACATTATTTTGATCCTTGCAGCATTGTATTAAGTTTTGAAATCAGGAAGTATGAGTCCTCCAGCATTGTTCTTCTTGTAGCTATTATCGTTTTAAAGGTTCCATTCTACTAGAAAATGCTAAGTTTCTGTAATTGGAGGCATGGAGGGTGAGAAAGAGGGAAGAGTCGAGTCTGACCAAAGTTTTAAACCTGGAGGGCAAGAGTCCAGCAAAACCACTAGCTGAAGGGAAACCCTAGATGTTGTTGGTGGGAAGATGGCAGTTCAATGTGACTCATATGGAATTTGAGGGACTTATGGGGTAGGGACATCCATGAGGAGATGTCCTTTAGGATTTAGAAATAGTGTGGTTTTGGAGTTCAGGAGAGAAATAAGAACCCAAGAAACAAAAGGGAGTCATCCCCATAAAAAGAATCATCAGAAGAAGGCATGGACTTCGATAAGAGGGATGAGGGTTAGAACATGGAGTGGGAAGACTGGCAGGGGCAGTGACATCTTGACCTCATTCCACTCACACATGTAATATGTGTTTACCATATTTCACTGGCTCAAAATGACATTGAATTTTAAGACATACCATTGTTCTATGTACCACTAAGAAAATATGCTATCAATAATGATGATGTTATTTATTGACTATGAGGTACAACTGATTTCAAAGATACAGAAATGTGGGGGAAATACGTCTTAGAATTAATTAAGTTATATGTCAGGCATTGTACCAGGCATCAGGAGGAAGGGAGTGGGATAAAGCTCTGAGAAAGACCCTGCCCTCAAAAAGCTTCCAATCTCATAGCAACACCTACAGACACTTCTAAACCGACAGACTGATGGAGACAACTGCTACAGTGCAGACACCAGCTCTGTTCACAGATCAGCAGCTGCTTGTCAAGTATTTATAGGAGTTATTAATATAGACAGAACTGACAGCCACCTCTTTCTTGGGATTTCTAGTCCTCCCCCTCCTTTTCCCTGATGCCTGAAATGTCTAGGGACAAAGCCTTTCAAACCATTATTTTTGAATGAATTGAGGTAATTCATTGTGGGTGTTGAACTGGTACAACTCCTATGGAAGGCAATTTAGCACTATTCAAATTACAAATGCGTTTGCCCTTTGGCCTTGCAATATATATAGTGTAGGAATATATCTTGCAGATATACTCACCCACGTGGAAAATGCTCTATATACAAGGTTATATTTATTACTGCATTGTTTGAAATAGCAAATAATTTGGAACAACTTAAAAATCATAGACAGGGTTAGATTATGGAACAGTCATTCATACAGTGAATCCCAGATCAAGGAAGTGCTTGATCTATGAACAGATCTCTGTATGAAAAGATTCCTGACATGTATTGTTGAGTGAAAAAATCCTAAGTGCAAAATAGTTATAGTAGACGACCATTCGTGTTTTAGAAGGGAAGAATCCATATCTACAAATCTGCTTGTGTACATATAAAGAAACTTTAGGATAACAGGAAGAGAGCAATGGTTATGCTGGGGGAGGGGGCGGTATCAAATTTGGCAGGTGGACTAGAGAAGGGAGAAGGACTTTCCATACTTTATTTTTAAATTATGTGAATGTATTATCTACTCAAAATGTTAAAGGAATTGAACTGTGTAAAATACCCCATGGGAAGAGTTCACCCAGTGACTATGATTCCCACCAAAGGGTGGAAGTCTGCTATTCATTCATTCATTCATTCAATAACCTATAGCAATCAAAAAACTTCTTTAGCAATAATAGTTAACAAGCGTTAGGTACTCCTGTAGCTGTCTACACAGATCAAATCAGGTACTTTTGAGAGGCACTTTCATGTACACAGTCTCATTATAATCCTCGAGCATCACAGAAGAGGAGGCTGCGGGTGAGAGAAGTTGTTCTTGTCTAAGGTCAACTGCAATGTCCAGGCCCCACCGTCCTGGACTAGGCCTGGAACTGGGCACGAGGGACATCACGACAAAGACACAGCCCCTGCCTTCTTGGACGTCCTACTCTAGTGAGGGAGCCAAGCCTGTGAAACGGCAGCTTCACAGACAGCATCCGAACAGGGAGGGGAGTTAGAGCACAATGTTAGGGGACAAAGGGAACAGAGAGCCTGGGGACAAGGAGAAAGCCTCTCCCACGACACCCTTCTGCCAAGGACAGGCCCTGTAAGCGCGGTGGAGCGGGTGCCTATGTGGGAGACAGCCCCTGCAGCCTCAGCACCAACAATGGACAAAGGCTGCCGGTGCTCCGTAAGAACAGAGGAGATCTGACAACTGCCCCGGCGCGACTGATCCGTGTAGACATCCCTTCTGGACTTTGAAGCCTGAAGTGCTCCCCTGTAGCTGTCTACACAGATCAAATAAGCTGGATGGCTGCCCTATCTTGACTTCACTCTGTGCTGATCCAGTTCCAGCCAGCTCCAGTGCAATCCGACCAAACCATCTGAGCAGAGGCAAAAGCAACTCTCATGGGGAAAGAGAGACAGAGCCAAGATGTGAGCATTAACTTCGTGCTGCCACCTCAGAGGGGACTGGGTTTTGAGTTAGTTTTAGAAGTGTCCAAGAAGGGAGCTCTGTCCCTCTCCGTGGTGAAGTGGTAAAACTGTTTTGTCTCCTTATAGTTGACAGCCCTTCCTATTCCAGGGCTCATATATGAACACCCGTAAGAGCTGACAATAGATAGCTCTGATCTGGCCCTCAGAAAGACAACCCTACCCTAAAATCAGGCATCATCCCACTGCACCAGCACCTTTTTATTCTTGGGATCATTCTAGGGGAAACCTTATCCCAGCCTCCTCAGTCCCCCAGCAACAGTGAGGCTCTCCGGAAATCCTTGTCACCAAACTGGCAGGACCAGGCATCTAACAACAAACCCAGAAGCTAAGTGGCATCGTTAACAAGGATTAGAAATCTACATGAGTTCTGACATCTTCTTGCTAGCTATGGTTTCCATGGAAATAGACATCTGCTCTAAGGAGAAAGAAGAGGTGGGGGGGAAGCGTTGTAAATGCTTTAAAATAATCAGTGTTTTGAAAGATTAATTTTTTTCCTGTCACAACATTAATAGTCAGAAATGTGAGATTTTTGCGTGGCAATTTCTTTCCTTTTCCTTTTTTAATGCAGCAAATGGGTGGGACCTTCTTCTGGAAACCTCCAGATCAAGTACAAAGACTTCAAGATAAAGGGTGGTTCCGGGGATAATAGAACTCTTGGTCTTGGGTTCCTTGCTCGGTTGTGTTGCCTGCCAATCTGTCGCTTCAGGGAGGTCGAGTCCTCACTCTCTCCAGCTTTTCTAACGATTTCTGAAATTTCACTCTGAAAACTGAAAAAGATGGAAACACCTCGCTGTTTCGTGGCCAAGTTTGGTATGAGAAGGAGAAGCCTTCCAGGGCTGAGAATCCGAGTAATTTCTGGTCCTGCTCACATGCTAAGGGAAAACCACTTAGATTGGAGGCAGGAGAAAGGCTGACCCCACAGAAGGGCAATTGTTGTAGAAAATGCAGCAACAAGCATATTTCAGGCCACAGTACATTGTTAACTGTTTGCTTTGTGTGGTGTGTCTGCTGCCTGTATGATCCAGTTTTCCTTGTCTCGGGTCCGATTCACTGCATTTATCGCCACATCTTTAGTGACTAGACAGGGGTGGGCAAACTTTTTGACTCGAGGGCCACAATGGGTTCTTAAACTGGACCGGAGGGCCGGAACAAAAGCATGGATGGAGTGTTTGTGTGAACTAATATAAATTCAAAATAAACATCATTACATAAAAGGGTACGGTCTTCTTTTTTTTTTTTTTTAGTTTTATTCATTTCAAACGGGCCGTAGTTTGCCCACAGCTGGACTAGCAGGATATGGAGAGTCTTTTAAAATTAGGACTGTTGTTTCAGCAGAGTTGGACATATTTGTTTCTGGGTTTGGGGAGAGGGAGCCCATTGTTTAATAAAATGAAGATCGCCGAAACCGGTTTGGCTCAATGGATAGAGCGTCGGCCTGCAGACTGAAAGGTCCCAGGTTCGATTCCGGTCAAGGGCATGTACCTTGGTTGCGGGCATATCCCCAGTAGGAGATGTGCAGGAGGCAGCTGATGGATTTCTCTCTCATCGATGTTTCTAACTCTCTATCTCTCTCCCTTCCTCTCTGTAAAAAATCAATAAAATATATAATAAAATAAAATAAAATAAAATGAAGGTGTTCTTCTACCCAGTTAGGATGTCAAAGCAGGTGCATTAGTGTAATGACCACTACCTGAGGACACAGCCTTGGCCAGGGGAATGGGAGGAGGGGCCTGGGAACCATATTCATTTTATTTTATTCCCTCAGGCCTTTTTGTGGGAAGAGGGAGGCCAATCATTCTAATCCGATAGCCAGGGTCAGACCAATTTCCTTTGTACCTCCGCTGTGGTTGGATCTATCCAGGCGTGGAGGAATAGTGACCTTGTGGCTCCTTTTGTTTAAAAATATTTTTTAAAAAAGGCCCAGCAACGCTCTGGGGAGCACGTGCTCCGAGAACAAAAGCAACACTTAAGGGCAGTCTGTGTAACTGCTTTTGCTCTTCCTTCCCTATCATCTGGCCAAAGGCAGGCAGAACAGATGGAGTCTGCATTTAAGCCAAGTGACTGTGAGACCAAAGGAGATCAAATTCCAGAGCTTTTGGTCTAAGTCACTCACGCTTTCCCTCCTCAGCTCTGATCGCCAGTTTGGGGACCCGTAGGATGGTAGCGAGAACGCACACAGTGAGGAAAGGGCCACGCCCGTGATCTGTTAGGGCGGAGTGGTTTAGGGATTATGATGATGTCACAATACAGGTGATACGCAGGTGCCAAGGTACGGCCTCGGGTGCAGGGGGCCTTTCCAAGGGGCGTAGAGTGGCATTGTCCTGTCACAAGGGCTTGGGCATCTTAGGTAGAGGCACCGGAAGGGACACCGTTGGGGCACTGCGCCATCTGAGTACTGTCCTTTCGACGAAGCGGAGCAAGTAGCCCAACCGAGGCGGAGTCCAGGGAGCCACCCTTGGAGAGGTGCGGAGGGATCCCGTCCCGCCCCGCCCCGCCCCGTCCTGCCCTTTTCCCAGGGATGGGAGAGCTGGTTCAGATCCAGACCAAGGGCCATGTCCTTTTCCGCCGCTAGACAACCGCCTGGGTCCCCGGTTTATACCTGGGGAGACCCCTACACGCCCCCACCCCTCGCATTGTCCTCCTGCCACGCCAGCCTGGACTACATTTCCCGAGGTGCTTCGGGGCCCACAGGGGCGGGGTCCACTGCGCTCGGGGGGAAGGGGCCGGCACGTGCCGCCCCTCTCAGCCAATGCAGAGCCCTTCGGGGAGGTCACGTGCCGCTGTTTGGCGCTTTTGTGCGCGCTCGGGTCTGTTGGTGCTCAGTGCGGCCAGGCGGCTCGGACCGGGCAGGTGGGTGTGGGGCTCTTGGAGGAGCCTGCAGGCAGCCAGGGGGACGGGATGGACGGGAT
>NW_006352194.1:1959326-1968424 GCF_000327345.1 Myotis davidii
GAGTGGGGGGCGTCCACGGGGAGAAGCCCGGGGTGGGCGGAGTTATCCGATAGGACCGTTAGTCCCGCCCACCCCTCCCCTTTCCACGCTCGCGGGCTCCTGGGTGTTGTGAGTTCGGATTCGAAAAGGCGCGGGGAGGAAGGGGGCGGGGCCAGGGACCGGAGCATTGAGCGTGTTCTGATTGGCCGGGGGCCGCTTTCGGGCCAGGGCCACGCCCATCCTGGGGGCCGCTGCTGCGTTCAATGCTCTGCTGATGTTGGAGCATTTCTCTGCCTCTGATTTTAATTTCCAGCCGGTAGGGACCTGTAATCTTAGGTTTTTGATACTAGCGTAGTGCCTACAAGAATCATGACCTTAAAAAAATCAAGATAGGATACAGAATTTTTCGTGACATAAGGCAGCAAATAGAACGTAAAACGTAGACATTCATAAAACTAATTTTGCCCGCTGTTGGACAAGGAGCTTAAGCCCCAAGAACAATAGGAGTTCAACATTACTGGCTAATATTAGCCTGGGCGTTTTGTTTTCCACCATGGCAGACATAGACAAAGCAGGGGTGGGTATTTCATTTGCACAATGAGTTGTAGGCACTATTAAGATGGCTCCGGTCTTACTGTTGAGTGAACTACAACCAACGTTCTAATTCAGTTGAAATTTCCCAATGGTTGGTATTTTTTGAGATTTCCATAATTTCTAGTTAATGATGTTTTATTTAATTCCACGATGGTGATTTTTTCTGACATTGATTTATGTGGATGTGATTTGAGGTCCCCAAGGGATTGATGACATATAGAAATGCAAAGAAATTGATTGCATGCTTTTGAAAATCATTTTCAGGGCTTTCCTTGCCAGTGGATTGTGTAGAATATATTGCCAGGCTCTTGTCTTCTGTTCACCATGGCTTCTTCTGGTAGGTAAACGATTTGGGAAAACAGAAATTGTGATGGGCTTATAGTTTAAGGATAGGAGGTGGCTTAAGTCTTAGCCGTTAATTTGGTACCTGTGTTTTGGTTTTATAAAGAACATATTTTGTAAATTGGAGAATAATTAAAGAAGAAAAAATGGCTATCATTTGAACGTACCGAGAGCTTATAATTAATTGTTTCATTATTAGACGATTTGGCTTGCTCCGAAGCAAAATGTGGAGTTTTGCACAAGTCTTTCTTTTGTTCATGAAAGTGATTGTCATATACTGATATATCAAAATGGTATTTATTAATCAGAAAATGCTGAACTTTGTTTTTTGGGGACGTGGTATTTACATAATTTCTTGCTTGCAAACGCAGCTTCATTAGCCCTAATTCTATTCATTACATTGATTTGGCTTTTAGAAAATTATAGAACAGCTTATTAGAATAGGAAAGCCCTATTTTTCTGAATACATTATAAATACGATCAAATCCAGATATCCAGGTGAAAGAATTGGAGAAGCGTGCTTCAGGCCAGGCTTTTGAGCTGATTCTCAGCCCTCGATCAAAAGAATCCGTCCCAGAATTCCCCCTTTCCCCTCCAAAGAAGAAGGATCTTTCCCTGGAGGAAATTCAGAAGAAATTAGAAGCTGCAGAAGAAAGACGCAAGGTAAACATCACAATTCACAGAAAATGGTATTTATTAAAGTAATGTGGCAAATCAGTTTTGTTTCCACAACAGGCGGAAAACAGAATTGTAGCTAGACAGTGGTTATACTTACGTGAAAATTACGTAATGCCAGTGGCTGGAAGAAAACACCGACCATCATTTATTGAGCTCCTATTATACACCAACTTATTTACTTATATTTTTCTCTTTTAATACAGTGACTCTAAAAGGGTAGGTGATAGATACCAAGCTTAGGAAATGGTCTTGAGAATGTTGTCATTTCCTCAGTCATATAGCCGGTGAGTATTGGAGCCAGAATTCAAGCCCAGGTCTGTCTGAAACCAGAGTTCATGCTTCTCATGCTTTTTCTTTGAAAAGGAATTGGTGGATGACTCTTTTTCTGTCTTTTTAGATTTTGGGGGTTTCTTTTGATTTGTGTGTGTGCCTGTGTAGTATTTTTGTTTTTGTTTCCTTGGGAACTATACAATTAAAACTTCAGCCCTGGCTGTTTTGGCTCAGTGGATAGAGCGTCAGCCTGCGAACTGAAGGGTCCTAGGTTCGATTACCGGTCAGGGCACTTGCCCAGATTTTAGGCTCAATCCCCAGTGGGGGGCGAGTGGGAGGCAGCCGATCCATGATTCTCTCTTATCATTGATGTTTCTGTGTCTCTCTTCCCTCTCCCCTCCTCTCTGAAATCAATTTAAAAAAAGAAAGAAAAAGAAAAATCATTTTAAATTGCTAGTAGTGTGATTTTATTGCTCAGCTGGCATTCTGGTATTGTGGCAGCTTTTCTCTTGTGTAAGCTATTCTGTTTAAAGTAGACATCTTTAAAAATAACTAATCAAAAATCAATAAGCATTAATATGCTTGTTATAGAAAAATTGGGAAACCCAGAAGTTTATAAATACGAAATTGAGTATTTATTATCTTACTTCCTAGAAATAACCAATAACATGTTGGAATATTTCCTTCCATTCAACATTATTCTATTAATTGAGAATTTTACATAAATTCTCATTTAGTCCCCCTTACCAATAACCCTGATTGGGGTTAATGGGTTTAATTTTGAAATCAGAAAAAGGTAAAAGTAATAACCTGCCCCCATCACACAGCAAGTACAATTTAAGTCCAATACATGTAACCACACATGTCTACATATAGGCCCCCTTTTAAGCTTCTATAGCATGTGCTGTGCACTTTTCAATGCCACAGTAGAATGCACGTACACTGGCCCACTATCCACACTGCGAAGCCTTTCCCCAGGAAGATGGCAGTGTGCAGTGATGCATCGCCCCCTACCTGCTCTCCTCTGTCGTTTGTGCTCATGGAAGAAATGCAGCCTAAAGCTGGACAGAGAAGCATTGAGAAATGCACCGTGGCCCTGTGGCCATTAGCCTGTGCTTTACATAGGGACTGACTAAACATAGGGAAACTCCTGTCTGATTGGGATTTTGCAAAAGAGAATTAACAGAGCCAGTGGCAGATGCTCTGTAGTTTTCCTGCAAGTCAGTGCTTCCAAACACATCGGAGTCTGTTTGGTAACAAGCTATTCCGAGTCTGTTGAAGGAGGCACACGATGGTAGTCAAGCTCCAGGGGTCTGGAAGTTAGTGCAGCTTCCACAGAGGAAAGCTTTTCTTTTCTTTTTTTTTTTTTTTTTATTACAAAGGGTTTTACATATGTGTCCATTTTTTTCCCCCGCCCTAGACAGTCCCCTAGCCTCCCCTATCCCCCAGTGTCTTATGTCCATTGGTTATGCTTATATGCATGCATACAAGTCCTTTGGTTGATCTCTTACCCCCCTACCTCCCGCCCAAAGCTTTTCTTTGAGACAGAAATCCTTTTGGCTTAAACGGTAATCTGGAGGCTTACAATTCCTGTCATTCATGCATTTTTTATCAGGATGGTTACACTTTTTATAGTGAGCTAATTTTCTCTGGATAGCCTTTGAAGTTAAAGAACAAAATTCTTTATAATAAAGTCCCATTTTTAAGTGCATCTCACTCAAGTCATCTTGATACCATTAAGCAGTAAATCTTACAAGAATTTCCTTAAGGAGTAATTGGATAAGGTTCTCTGAGCAAACAGTTTGCCAAAGTAAGCACAAACACTAGAAAATGATGTTCACAATATTTAGATACAGATAATCCAGGGCCCGGCTTCAGTGTTATCTGAAGAGATCTCATGTTCTGCCTTTAGTCCCATGAAGCTGAGGTCTTGAAGCAGCTTGCTGAGAAACGAGAGCACGAGAAAGAAGTGCTTCAGAAAGCAATCGAAGAGAACAACAACTTCAGTAAAATGGCAGAGGAGAAGCTGAAAACCACATTGTTTTAAAATAAGATGGAATAGCCCTAGCCGGTTTGGCTCAGTGGGTAGAGCATCAGCCTGAGGACTGAAGGGTCCAGGTTTCAATTCCAGTCAAGGGCAACATGCCTGATTGTGGTCTCAATCCCCAGCAGAGAGGCATGGCAGTACCTCTGCCATTGATGTTTCTCTCCCTCTCCCTCTCCCTTCCTCTCTGAAATAAAAATATATTTTTAAAAAAATGAAATCAATAAAAATAAGATGGAATTATTCAACAATTTCTAGCATAATTGCACTTTCTTTGGAAGAACAGTAGGAGGCTCAATCATTAGATTCCTCGGGTGATCCAGGAAGTTTGAAGATTATGTCTTAGAACTCTTAATTATGTGATTCACATAAGGTAATTATATAGTAGTCCTCCCTCATCTGTGTGGGCTGTGTTCCAAGACCCCCAATGGATGCCTACAACCACGGATAGTAGCAAACTCTGAATGTATACACTGTTTTCCCTGTGCATACTTGCCTGTGATAAAGCTTACGGCTTCTCTTTGGCATATCCAAATTGCCAGCATTACCACTCTTGTATTTTCAGGTCATTAAGTAAAAGAAGGGTTATGTGCACATAGATACTGTGATATCGTGACAATTGATTTGATAACTGAGACAGCTACTAAATGACTTAATAGGCAGGTAGTACAATGTGAATACAGTGGGCAAAGGGATGATTTTATCCTGGCAGGACGAGCAAGACAGCATGAGAATTCATCATGCCATTCAGAACGACATATAATTTAAAACTTTATGAAATGTTTATTTCTGGAGTTTTCCTTTTAATATTTTCATACTGCAGTTGCCCACAGTTAACTGAAACCATGAAAAGCAAAACCGAGGAAATGGGTGACTACTATATTTATAATATTATTACTTATGTAATAAACGTACTGGCACTGTGTTGGGCCTCTTCAGGCGGTGTGACTTGGCAGGCTGCTTTATTTGACTGATGATATATACTGTTTTTTACAGGACAAGCACATTGAAGAAGTGCGGAAGAACAAAGAATCCAAAGATCCTGCTGATGAGACTGAAGCTGACTAATTTGTTTTGAGAACTGATTTTCTCCCCCTCCCCTTCCTAAATATCCAAAGACTGTACTGGCCAGTGTCATTTTATTTTTGCCCTCCTGACAAATATTCTAGAAGCTGATGTAGGACCATAGGTAGATCCAAATTGTATGATGTTGTTTTAGGGGTTAAAGGGGAGAAACTGAAAGTGTTTTACTCTTTTTCTAAAGTGTTGAGGTCTTTCTAATGTAGCTATTTTTCTTGTTGTATCTTTTCTACTTCAGTACACTTGGTGTGCTGGGTCAATGGCTAGTACTGTTTTGGCTCTGTGAAAACATGTTTGTGAAAAGAGTATGTAGTGGCTTCTTTTAAATTGTTAGATGCTGAATATCTGTTCACTTTTAAATCCCAATTCTGTCCCCATCTTACCAGATGCTACTGTACTTGAATGGTTAATAAAACTGCACAGTGCTGTTAGTGGCAGTGACTTATTTCGACCCAGGTAATAAACTGCCCAGTGATGGAGACCCTCCTAGCTTCTGTTGTGCTGGGTGGGGCCTTTGGGCGGTGGGAATACCCATCCTGCAAGTTCTCTGCCCTGAGACTTTTGCACCAGAGTTGTTTGCATTGTCTTCTTCCACAATCGTCACTTTGTTGTCATGCTGTGGCCCAGATCAGCTGTTACATAGTCTTTCTGATGTTTATTTGCAAACAAGCGTTTTTTTGTTTCTGTGTCCCTGTTAAAAAGGCAGACTTCAAGCCACAAATGATGTTTCTAGAGAATAGTTTAGAGGAAATCTTAAGATCCTAGTTAAAGGTATTTGACAGTTTGCTTGGTGTTATAGTTGGGGATGGGGTGCATATTAACCGTTTCCTGCTATGGAACCTATGACTCAAGAATTGGAATATTCATAAAATTTTCTGTGCCCCTGTGGCAACTCCTGTGATGTGATTAAAGGGAACCGCATTCCCGGGAGCAGCATTGGACTTGGGTGCTTAAGATTGGCAGTTACTTAATCTTGTATCCAGAGGCTGTGATACTGTTGTCAGAGCACTGCCTCTCAGTTCAGGGAAAGCCTTTGGCAGCCTTCCCAGGGTATTTGGGAAAGAGCCTTAATTCCATACGATGATTTGCTTCTCAGCCATCTGTGTACCAGCTCTTGGGAGCCAGCACCTATGGTGAGGAGGGCTAATACTGCAGTCAGGTCTGCATGCCTCCGAGAGTGCTCTGCAGCTCTGCCTTTATCTCGATGAGGGTTTTACCAAACTTAGAAGGATAGCAGTTTTTCTCAGTCTTCCTCTATGTTAGGATTAAGTGAGTTGGTATATGAAAAGAGAGCACGCTTAGAACTACTTAGTACGTATTTAGCACGACTCATTAAAAAGTACTATTTTTGTCCAGAGGCCAGTGAGTGAAGCTAAGTTTATACTTGGAATTAGAAATAATTATGCAGCTTTTGTGTACCTTGAACTGAGATATATTTACTTAGACCAAAATGATCAATTATAGGAATTCAAAATAAAAATGAATTTAAAGAGTTATGGCCATGTAGAGCCAAAAGGAACAAGATCAAGTGTAGTTTAGTAACACAGCGGGTTCAGACAGTAAATAGAGGTCAAGGTGAGGCTTGTGTGCAGGAACTCGGATCCTCAGTCTCTGGCACTTAGTAGGTGTTAGAGGTTTGCCTGGGTGAGATGGTGGAACCTTTAGAACAAATTCTGAGTAGCTGGGATATAAAGATGGCCCAAAGGTAGAAATTCGAAGTAATGATACAGGGTGTCCTATAGATGGCAGTAAGCTTTTGTTTATGTAGGACTCAGAAGGAAAAAGCAAGAAAAGGGCCAAGCTGGATGCTTTTAGTTAAAACCAGCCTCGGAGGCCCTGACAGTATCAGAAAGTGGCCCTCCGCTCCCACCTCATGACAGGGATGTCAGACTAAAGGGGGTGCATCTCACCCACAAAGTCAGAAGCCCTGCTTTTCTGTTTCACTCTGACAGTGGAGAGACACGTAGTCCTGGGCCTAGTTTTTTCTGGATAAAACAGAAGGTTGACCTAGGTTAGTTACCTACCTTCCACTCCAAAAATTCTTTGCATATAATTCGGAGGGAAGGAGGAATGGTGGGTGCCCAGGGGTTCTCTCCTGGCCTCAGTGTGTGCCTCTCTCCCAGCAGGACCTCTCGGAGGAGCACACTCCACTCCCTTTGGTTTGAGTGGAAAATAAGGCTTGTTCCTTCTTTCTGAAGCTTTTGTATTTGAACATGGTGGTTGCATGGCCTCGGTGGAAAAAAGGTGTGAAGGATGTGAAGAAGCCCTTAAATCTACATTTAACGAACACCTAGAATGTGGACCACATTGGACCACGTGCTAGCAATGGAGAGACGAAATGGGGTCCCAGCGTATGGTGTGCTTCTGCGGGAAGGAGGAGAGTTTACAACAGCTAAGAACACTGTTCTGGACCCTGTGCTCGTACTGACCAAGGGGCTTTAGTGGTTTGGTGGCGGGAGTAACCTGCTATCTGGAGAAGAGAGGTTTTGGCCCCCACCCACCAGACCTTTAGGAAGGTTTCCTCTCTACTCTGAGTGCTGTTTTCCCAGCGGAGAGTCCTGATTTCCAGGGCTGTTTCAGCCCCCCTTGTGCGTCTGTCCTTCCAGGTACAATTTGGCTCCCCAACTATGTAATGCAGTTGTCCGGGTCCCTGTTAAACATTCACTTAGGAGCAATACGAAGGTGAAGGCCTGGCTCCCCAGAGAAGAGCTCCCCCTTTGGGCAGGAGGTTACATTCGGTGCCCTGAAGATCCCTCCAAATCCAAGCCTGGTTCTGGGTCCTTTCTACCTGGTTAGATTGCAGACCCCCGAGGTCAGGGGCCATTCAGGATCCCCCCACTGAGGTGAACTCCAAGGCCCCAGAAACTGCTGCTACTTTAGTCTCCTGCCACCTCCTCGCTCTTCTCTCAGGTCAAACAGAAGGTCTGTTTAGCACGACTCATTAAAAAGTACTATTTCTAAAAAAAAAATAAATAAATAAAAATAAAAAGTACTATTTCTGTCCAGAGGCCAGTGAGTGAAGCTAAGTTTATACTTGGAATTAGAAATAATTATGCAGCTTTTGTGTACCTTGAACTGAGATATATTTACTTACACCAAAATGATCAATTATAGGAATTCAAAATAAAAATGAATTTAAAGAGTTATGGCCATGTAGAGCCAAAAGGAACAAGATCAAGTGTAGTTTAGTAACACAGCGGGTTCAGACAGTGTCTAAATAGAGGTCAAGGTGAGGCTTGTGTCCCTGCGCCTGAGGCCTCTGCCAGCAGAAGCTGGTGTTGTGCCCTGAAAGGCCGGGGAGGTGTGCTGACTTGTTTTGTGCACACCCAGATTTTACACACGTAACTGTAGGATTTGATGAGCTCCAAAAGGGAGGACTCAGAAGGGAAAAGCGCTCTGGGAAAAGCAAGCGTGGTCAAGAGTGGTACCTCCCTGCCCTTGGGCACCAAGTCCAACGTGGACAAGTGGGCTGTGAAATGGGTCCAAGTGAAGAAGCTACAAGTGGGAGATTAGCCAAATCCCCGTGGCCACAGCAGAATGGTGGGTGTGAGGGGCACTGAGCCTCTGGGTTTAGGTGGCCTCGGGCCCAGGCTTCCATCCTGTGGCCTTCCGCTCCCCTTACTGGCAAGAAGCCCCAGTATCCCTGGGATTGGGGCGGGCTTGGTGGGGCTCCCAGCTAAGCTAGACACCCCTTTTACGTGCTTTCAGCTCTCTACAGCATTATAATTCAGTATGTATATACTCGATTGCATGCTTACCACCAAAAATCTAGTTTCCTTCTGTTACCACATATTGAACCCCTTTTCTCCAATTTTCCCTACCCTTACCCCATCCCCTCCTACTATTTAAAGGAAACTCTATACTCTTTTCCCCAGTGACTGCGTTAATTTACATCCCAATGGTGCCTGAGGGCTCCCTTTCCTTCACATTCTCTCCAGTACTTGTTATTTCTTATCTTTTTTAATAATAGCCATTCTAACAGGTGTGAGGTGGTATCTCATTGTGGTTTTGATTCACATTTCCCAAATAATTAGTGATGTTGAGCATCTTTTCACATGCATGTAGGCCTTCTGTATGTCTTCCTTGGAAACATGTCTATTCATATCCTCTG
>NW_006352194.1:1968583-1969131 GCF_000327345.1 Myotis davidii
TCATCTTTTCACATGCATGTAGGCCTTCTGTATGTCTTCCTTGGAAAAATGTCTATTCACATCCTCTGCCATTTTAAAATCAGATTGTTTTGTTGTTGAATTGTGTACGTTCTTTATATATTGTCGATATTAATTCCTTATGATAAGTATCATTTGTAAAAATCTCTCAGTACGTTGCCTTCTCGTTTTGATGGTTTCCTTTGCTGTGCAGAGGTGGTATCTCATTGTGGTTTTGATTCACATTTCCCAAATAATTAGTGATGTTGAGCATCTTTTCACATGCATGTAGGCCTTCTGTATGTCTTCCTTGGAAAAATGTCTATTCACATCCTCTGCCATTTTAAAATCAGATTGTTTTGTTGTTGAATTGTGTAAGTTTATATATTGTGGATATTAATTCCTTATGGTAAGTATCATTTGTAAAAATCTCTCATTCAGTAGGCTGGCTTCTCGTTTTGATGGTTTCCTTTGCTGTGCAGAAGCTTTTGAGTTTGATGTAATCCCATTTGTTTATTGTTGCTTTTGCTTCCCTTGCCTTTGGGGTCAAA
>NW_006352194.1:1969269-1971423 GCF_000327345.1 Myotis davidii
GCTACCTCCAGATTTGTTCTTTTTTTCCTCAGGATTGCTTTGACTATTTGGGGTCTTTGTGTCAAACCCAAACTTATAACTCCCATGCTATACTGCCGCCCACCGCGTATCACAAATGAATGAACTATTATGCAATTACTGGTTTCAAGTGTGTCTCCGTAGCTGGACCAAAGGGTCCCCCAGAGCAGGGACTGTGCTTGTCACATTCACCACTGGATCTGGCACATGGTGGGAGGTTAAGAAATACGTATCCAGTTAAATGTCCGAGTGGGTGAGTGGTCCCTGTGGTCCACCCCTAGGCACTGGCTTTGCCCTCGTCCTTTGTGGACCTCATGGGGAGTCAGCCCGTTTTCCTGGGAGCAGAGGGTGGCTCTGCTCTGGCTTTGCAGACTTGCCTCTGAGGTGCCCAGTCCTTGCTGGCAACCTAGATCCAAAGGCACCAACTGGTGGCCTGCGGCCAGAGTCAGTCCACAGGCATGTTGTGTTCAGCTCCTGTTGTGTTTTACATTTCTGAATTAGTTGATCATGAATTCCTCTTGAAAATCTAATTTCAGGCTTATCTTGAAAAACCGGAAGATCTGGCAACACAGGGCTCACTTTCCTACCTGGACACAACCAGCAGGCGCCGGGCAGCTGCTGCCCCCTTGAGGTAGGATGTGCACTCTACAGCTCTCCATGCCTCTGGACCACCCACTTCTGTTCTTTGAGGACTGTGGGCCCTCCCTGCTGTCGGCCTAGAGTTTGCAGTAACTGACATAGATGACAGCTACTTCATCAGTCAGTCCAACCATTTTTAGGTCCAAAGTCAGTAGAAAAGACATAATAAACAGTAAACAGTATAAGTGACTCCCTCCCTCTGATATCCCCAACTCCTCTTCCACAGACACGCTGCACCTCTGAGCTGCAGTCATTGTCACCTCTCACGGGCCAGACCCCACCTGGGCACCAGAGTCACATGGCACTTTTTCAAAATTCAGAGACTCGGGACCCTCGTCTCACCTTCGAAGGGAGAATTTCTAAAATTGGAAGCTAGGTATCTTAATTTTATTGATTTTAGAGAGAGAGGAAGGGAGAGGGATAGACAGAAACATTGACGAGAAAGAACATCGATCAGCTGCCTCCTGCACGCCCCCACGAGAAAGAACATCAATCAGCTGCCTCCTGCACACCCCCTGCTGGGGATCGAGCCCACAGCCTGGGCATGTGCCCTGACTGGGAATTGACCTGGGACCTCTTGGTTTCTGGGTCAATGCTCAACTACTGACGGGGCAATTTATTTTGTAGTTTTTTATTTTTTAAAGCCAGCAGTGTTTCCTGTTGCTCAGTCAGGCAGAGACTACTGTACTCAAGATGTGATGTCCCAAACCCAATTCCTGCTCTTCAGTCCCCCAGAGTCTGGTGGAGTCGGGCCCAGAGCTCCAACCATCTGCTTAGAGTTGTGCAGACGGTATGCTGCATGGGGCACCCAGCCAAGGCCTGAAATCTGGTCATCCCCTTGAACCAAAGCACATGGTAACAGTGCCCCACCCCCCGGAGGAGCAGGCACTGCTTTCAAATGTATCCTATCCACCATTCAGTGCAAATACAGGCAGATCTGTGCTGTGAGGTGGGGGCACAGACAGGCTCCTCATCCTGCAGGCCCAGGAGGACTTCCTGTAGGAGGTGATGCTCGGGCCAAGTTTGGTATACGGGTTAAAAGCAAAGAAGGCACACCTCTACGGGTACTTCTCCCTCCCAGCTCACCCACCCACAACTCCCTACGGTTATCAGGGGCAATTGATGGGGACACCGACCAAGTACATCAAGAAGGCCTAGGAGATGGATGGACTGTGGTGGAAGGAGGGGTCCAGCCTCATGTGAACCAGTGTGTCTGCCTGAGGCTGCGTGGCATCCAGAGCACCTACTTGGAGGAACAGAGATGCAGGAGAACTGTTACGATCGATAGTTCTCTCTCATCGATGTTTCTGACTATCTCTCTCCATTCCTCTCTGTAAAAAATCAATAAAATATATATATTAAAAAAAGAAGGCCTGGGAGATGGACGGACTGGGGTGGAATGCGGGGTCCAGCCTCATGTGAACAGTGTGTCCGCCTGAGGCTGCGTGGCATCCAGAGCACCTGCTTGGAGGAACAGAGATGCAGGAGAACTGTTAC
>NW_006352194.1:1971541-1986974 GCF_000327345.1 Myotis davidii
GCAACCCCTGTGCAAGGGTTGTTCGACCCCCAAAGGGGTCGCGACCCACAGGTTGAGAACCACTGCCCTAGGGGCTCTGGAAAGCCAGGGCCCAGCTCTCAGCAGGCTGACTCAGTGCAGTCACAGAGCAGTCTTCCGACTGCGGCCGGCCCACAAGTGTACTGATCTGCAAGGAGACAAGAACAGACACTGAGAGTAAGCATTTGGAAACTTAGAATCTGTTGAATACTATTAAAGGCTAGTATTTTGCATCATTTTTTTTTAAGTGAACATATCCTCAAGGTTTTATTGCCACATAAGAAGACAAAATAGGAAGCTTAGAGCTGGATCAATTGGCCCTTTTTCTTCCTGCGTCCTCCCAGCTCAAAATGCTCGCATCTCTTAGTAGCCAGCATTCCCTTAGATCTGCAGTTGGGCTCAATGCATTCAAGCCTCAGCCTAATCCTCTCTGCAGTTTTAGTTTTTTTGCAGAAAGTCATCTTAGTCTGCCCACCACAGCCGCTCTGCTTCCTGTCACAACACAGCTTTCCCTGCGCAGAGAGGACGCTGCCCTTCTTGTTCTGCGTTGCTTTGTGGGCTTGGCGCTTGCCACACTTCCTCCAGGAAGTCCGGCCGGTTTTAGGAACATTCATCATGTTTGCAAGAGCACTGTGGGCACTGAAAGCTGCATCTTTTAATTTCATCAAAAAGTGGTTATTGTAAAATAGACGTAACAAAAAGTCATTTTAACCGTTGTAAGGGTACAGTTTAGTGGCATTAAGTACCTTCACAATGTTGTGTAACCATTACTACGATCTACTATATTTAATTTTTACAAAAGTATAATTCCTAGCAGATTAAAAACATTTTTAAAATTTAGGTTGAGAAGCACTGGCCTAAATCTTGACCTGTGGGCTTCCCAAAGCCTCAGAGATTTGGGGGGAACAGGCGCCTCGTTGAAGGTCTTGCTATATTATTTGGCTTCATTTCCTCAAACTGTTGAGATTTGCCCCAGAGGGTGGCGTGGGCTGGGGAGTGGAGGATGGGCACTACCCTGGAGCGCAGGGCAGGAGGCATTGCAATGCCCGGGGCTGCGGCAGGTGGAGGCCTCCTCTAGGCAGGGCTCCTGGGGCAAGAGGCCGGATGAGGGCGGATGAGGGCGGATGAGGGTGGATGAAATTTATCGGGGGCGTTCTGGCAGGCTTTCCTCTGACTCAGCCCGGATGGACACTGGGAGGGCTTAGTTGAGAATTCCAAGAATGTCAGCTCCAGCTGGAAAGGCCTGGTGTCTACCCTCCTTGTTTAGAGAAAGAACTTGAGTCCAGAGAGAAAGGACTTGTCCAACGCTACAGCCAGTTCGTGGCGGTCCCAAGTCCAGGCCTTTCCATTTCCAGGTAGAAGCAGGACAGTTTTTAGGGTCACACACAATGGGATTCAAGATCCAGCTCCATTCGCTAGCTCTTCGGGGGCCTTAGGCATCCACACCCTCATCTGAAAAATGGGGACAGTCCCTCACAGGCTGAAGAGAATTGAGCCTGTGCTGGTTTTAATGAAGCGCCTAGCACAGGGCCTGGCGCGCAGGGGATGGGCAGGACAAGTCAGTCCCCTGCCCTCCGTGTCCTTCCCTGCCCCTCGCTGCCCAGTACTGCTCCTGCCACTGCAGGGCTTCTCAGTCTGCCACCGCCCTCACTGCAGATGAGAGGACAGGGAGGCTCGTGGTCCACCACCCCCGCCCCCATGAGCAGGCGCCATCTCTCTCTGCCAACTCTCTGAGCATCTAAGAGAAATTGTTGTCTTTTCTGGGACTCAGAATATTTGTAAAATGAGAGAGTTGAACCAGAACTCAAAAGTCCATCTTGGGAAGGGGGTAAAGTGTGGATGCTTTCAAGTTCTGTGTCTTTTCTGGGAGTCAAACTCCCAGCACCGACTGGGCTGGCCCTGGGTTACTAGTCCCTCTCTCTGTTATCGCTCTCAGCACTTTCTTGCTCCCTCCTGTCTCTCTCTTATGGCGGAGGTGTTCTGAGTGCTTACTATTTGCTGTGCACTGTCTATGCATTCTATTTTATTTTTATTTTTTTAAAGAAGCATGTGTCTATCATTTCACTTAAAAATTTTTTTTAAATTTATTTCAGAGAGGGAGAGAGAGATGGAAACATCACTGAGAGAGAATCATTGATTGGCTGCCTCCTGCACGCCCCACATTGGCGATCGAGCCCACAACTTGGGCATGTGCCCTGACCGGGATCAAACCGTAACCTCCTGTTGATGCTCAACCACTGAGCCAAGCCGGCAGGCTGTACATGCATTTCACATCATCCATGTTATTGGATCCTTAAACCATCTTTGTGACGTCAATACTATTCTTATCCTTTGAGGTTTTACCGTGGGGGTGACATAATGAGATTATGTTTGGAAAGGATGAGAATGGATGTAAGAGGAGCAGGACTGTGGGAGGAAGGGATGAGGGTGGCTGGGACCAGAGTGGGGTCAACAGGATGGAGAGACCAGGTCAGACTCAGGATCTGTGCCACAGCAAAGCCAATAGGATGCTATGAACTGGTTGTGGGCTGTGGGGTGAGAAGGCTCCGGGATTTTCCACTTGGACAGCTGAATGAATGGAGGTGCCATCTACTCAAATGAAGAAGCCTGCTATCTCCGTTCTCTCCTTAATTAGAACAGAAACTGGAAGGTTTTGTGTTTTTATTTTATTTTTAGTTTAACTATTGATCTGTCTGGCCCCTTCTCTGCCTTTTGCTCTTATCTCATCCTCCTCTTTCCTGCATGGAGACAGGATATGAGAGGCACAGCAGCCATCTTGTGATCACGAGGCTAAAAGCCACATGATAATCTGCCTGGAACTGGGAGATAAATGAAGCTCGGTCCTTGATAATGTTGCAGAAGACCAAAGAAAAACCAAGCGACGCTTTTAGAGAAAAGGAGCGACACTGTTTATGTACGCCAGCGGACTCAGGGAATAACTTTCCAAATCTGAGTAAAGCAACATGCAGGGGGCTTCTCTTTTATATCTTCCTGGGGTCTTTGTCCTGCAAATAGGATTATGCTTCAGGTCCTTTGCGCGGGCCTTGCAAGAAGGCCCCCAGGTGTTGGGGGTCTCCAGGGCATATCTGATGGTCTGGCCTGGCACCGTCGTTAATAACCCTCCCTCCGGGGCAGTGCACTGTTCACAGTTTTATGGCCTCTGTAACAGGTTCTGCAGACCAGTTTCTGGGAAAGAGGTAGTGACTTAATTACAGGTTATCGAGAATGTACACTGAGCTTGCTGGCATGGATTCAGATTGCGAGGCCCCCTCTCCCCAAACATCAGGGTTACATTGGAATTAGCCTTTTAGCCTCCTCAGTAATACCACTGAGCTGACACACCGGCCTTGGCTTGCCTAGTCCTTTTCTCTGCTTCTTTATAGTACGAACGGCAAAAGAGCGGAGGGAGGAGGGGATAGGACAGCTCTGGCTCCGGGGGTGGCTCCAAAGACGTGGTTTCCCCTCTTTAGGTTCCTGTTGTAGGAGGCAAGTTAATCCTTACTTAAAATCCACTGTTCTGTGGCTTTTCGCTGCTTGCCGCTGAATCAGTTAGTTACAGCTATGGAGTCATGTTGAGTGTGAGATTTTTGGAGGATGAATCAGAACGCAGTCATTTCTTCAGGAAATATTTATTGAGCACCTACTCCCTAGGTGCTGCGGATTCAGCGGTGATGAAACAGGCAACAATGCCTGCCCTCGAGGAGCTGACACGCTGCTGTCATCTAGGAGCCAGACCTGACTTCTGGGCTGTGCATCTCCATTTGACCCAAAGGTGGTCTGGGTTGAAGTATAAATGTGAGATGGGGGTGGAATGTGGCATGAATGTTCCCCTCACCCACCCATTATGTTAGCAGATCATAATGATCAGCATATTTCTCTCGTGTTCTCTATGAGCCAACCATGGGGCTACCTTCCTCTCTATGAGGGAAGTGTGTTACCCCCATTTTGCAGGGAGATGCTATTCTTAGCCCCATTCACACAGTGGCTGTGCTGGAACATGAACCCGGGGCTTCCGGGTTCCAGAAACGCCACTGCACTAACCCCCTGGGTAGACTCTTGGCCCCTCCTTCCTGCACCCCTTTTGGCCATTCTCTTAATTAGAACAGTCTGGCAGACTGCTTCCTGATTTCTCCTCTCTCCTTGCTGGACAGGGTCTAGGTCTCTTGTTCATCTCTTCCAGGCACCTAACAAGGGCCTGACACCCTTCATTCATTCATCCTACTTTTCAAGAAGCTTTTTCTGCACTAAGTGCTAGGAATACAGGACAAGTCACAGAACAGCACACCCAGCCCAGGAGGCGGACAGGCAATTACAGGCCTCGCAGTGTGATGGGTGCTGGTAGGGTATCAGGCCAACAGAAGCACAGAGAAGGGCAACCAAGGCAGACCACAGTGGTGGGGACCAGTCAGGGAGGGCTTCCTGAAGGAGCCAACTCCTGAGCTGAGTCCCAGAGGAGAAGCAGGAGTCTAGCAGGTAACAAAGCTGTGGGGGACATTTCAGGCAAAGGGAGCAGCACAAAAATGGCTGGGAGAGGCAAGGTAGCAGTAAGTGGGGCGACTGGACTATGGAGTAGGAAGGCGCAGGGGGGCATGAGGCTGGAGGTCACGCCTGACCTTGTCAGCCAGGACAGGAGTTTGGATTTGATTTGGTAAGCACTGGGGAGTCACCAATGGCTGATGAGCAGGGTAGGTCTGGGCCCTCCCTACTTGATGGAATGAACACATGAAAGGAATGATAACTGTGGGTTCCATGCATGTGTCCTACAGGGAGGGGCTGGTTAAATGACCTGACAATGGGAGCAGATGCCTGGATACCAGCCAACCACCTCCCTGACTAGGCCACACCATCACTCACTGGGGTCTTTAGGGGATCCTCCACCCCAGCCCCACTGCTGTCCTGGCTCCTCTGCAGTGTGTGGTCTCAGCCGCCCGGCGACCTGAAGTCAGGCTCCCACTCTGCCCAATGCCTTTGCCACCTCAGCTACATCCAATGGAAGAAGAGCCCGGCCGGTGTAGCTCGGTGGTTGAGGTTGACTTATGAACCAGGAGGTCATGGTTTGATTCCCGGTCAGGGCACATGCCTGGGTTATAGGCTCGATCCCCACTGGGGGTTGTGCAGGAGGCAGTGCAGCTGATCAATGATTCTCTATACTCACTGATGTTTCTCTCCCTCTCCCTCTTTGAAGTCAATAAAAAAAATTTAAAAAACCCCAGCAAATGTTAGAAGAAATTGCTGCACTCATCCCCCGCATTGGCATTGGGAGTTGTGCAGGAGGCATTGCAGCTGATCAATGATTCTCTATACTCATGGATGTTTCTCTCCCTCTCCCTCTTTGAAATCAATAAAAAAAATTTAAAAAAAAAAAACAACCAGCAAATGGAAGAAGAAATTGCTGCACTCATCCCCCGCATTGGCTCTGGCATGGGCAAAGCTGGATCTAGTGGGAACGATGCCCCCAGAGTGTCGTCATAAATGTGGGATGGGACAGATATGTGGATGAGGAGCTCAGAGCAAGAGGAGCATCCTAGCCCTGGCCAGTTCGGCTCAGTGGATACAGCGTCGGCCTGTGCACTGAAGGGTCCTGGGTTCAATTTCGGTCAAGGGCATATGCCCGGGTTGCGGTCTCAACCCAACACGACAATAGGGGGCATGCAGGAGGCAGCTGATCAATGATTCGCTCTCATCATTGATGTTTTTATCTCTCCCTTTCCCTCTGAAATCAATAAAAATATTTTTTTAAAAAAAAGGTGCGTCCTGACTCTGAAGTGCCCCACTGAACATGGAGAAAGGTCTGGCATCATACTCTCCCCACAGCTGCCTGAGGAAATACCCTGTTCTCTTTACCAATGCTCTGCTGGACTCTAAGGCCAACAGGGACAGGGTGACCCAGATCAGGCCTGAGACCTTCAATACCTCCCACATGGCTGCTGCCCAGGCCTGGCCTCCCTGTGTGCCTCTGTTCACATCACCAGGATGCTGTGGTGCCACCCTCAGGGCCCATTAGTGAGGGTGACATCCTGCCCATGCCAGCATCTGTACACAGCTGGCCATGAGAGAGGACCTCTCGGAGACCCTGACAAAAAGAGGTTAAAGCTTCACCCAGCTGCAAGGGGAACGGTGTGTGGGTGTGTGACGTGGACGGGATGCTGTGCTCCGTCACTCTGGACCTGGAGCAGGAGACGCCCCACCTCCCCCGTGTCCTCCCTGGAGAAGGGCTGTGAGCTTCTGATGGTCAGGTCTCCCCTGGCAACAAGAGAGGTCCAGATGCCCAAAGCATCTCCTCGAGCCCTCCTTCCTGGCCTTGGAGTCCGGTGGCATTTCATGACACAGCTTTCAACTCAGTCCTGGAGTGTGATGTTGACGTCCGACAGGGTCTGTGCGTCCCACACGGCATGATTAGGGTGCCAGCAGAAGCCAGGAAGACGTCAGAGCCAATGGCACAATCTCCGTCCAGCAGACGTGGATCAGCAAGAAGCAGAGGAGGAGTTGGGCCCGTTCCCTGTCCACCGCAATGCCTCCAAATGATGCAACTGCCCCATGCTGCTTGCCTGAGTTCATTCACGAGTGTAATTTGCTCCGGCCTCGTGAGCCTGGAGCAAGCCTCTGAGAAGAAGCCCGCCCTGATATCCACAGAAATAGCAGCCCTGGGTTGTGAAGTCAGTCAGTTAATTAGCGTAAGTCAGAGCTGCCACCCCACTGCTCCAAAGCCTGTGGTGGGGACTCCGTAGCACTAAGCATCAAAGCCAAAGTCCTTACACGGGAGCCCCTGAAGGACATTCTGATCTTATCACCTTCTGCTCCTCCCCTGCCACCCTCAGAATGCCAGCCAAGTCCCCTTCAGGGCTTTTGTACTTGCTGTCTCCTGTAAGCGCACGTGTCACCTTATCCGATCGAGGCCTTTCCTGCCCCAGCATCATGCCTGTTTCCTTACCCTGCCTCATTTTACTCACAGTCTTCGTATCTATTCTCTTCCCCATTAGGAGATAGGTTTCCTGTGGGCAGAGACTGTGTCTGTCCTGTCCTGTGTCCCTGGCACCTGGATCAGGGCCCAGCACACGGCAGGCGAGCTGCTCCATGAACTATTTTGGAAGGAGGATGCCTGGACCCGTTGCACGCTATGTGGTCTCCAGCTCCAAGGCAATGTGTCTCCTACCAGCTGTCGGGGAAAAGTGGAAATTTCCACTTGAAGATGGAAAAACAACTGTGTTCCCTGGCTGGGCTAGAGGGACTAAGAGGAAATTTCCACGAACTGTGTCTCGCAGGGTGACAGAATGGCGGGGGTAAGGGGGTGGTGGTGGTGCATGAACCTCTGCCTGCCTCCTGCCCAGACGGGAGGCCAGCGTCTGTTCACCATCTGCAGATCAGGAACTCTGTCTGAGCGTGCCCAGCCTGTGGGGCCTGGAGCACCCTCCACCCTGGAGAAGGAGGATCTTTCATCATCATCAAGTTCAATTTCCTCCTTTTCCAGATGGAGAAACTGAGGCCCAGAGAGGGGAAGCAATTTGTCCCAGACCACACAGGAAGTCTGTGACAGACAATGGACTCAAACTCACTGTACTGCCTGGGTTTTTGCTTCTCCTCTGTCCCCTCCCTCTTACCCCTCCACCCTCTTCCCACTAATCTTTCCCACGTGCCACTTTGGGCCAGCGCAGTGTCCCAGACCCTGAGGGGCTCCCTGCCCTGGAACCTCAGGCTCCCTGAAGGTTATGTCACTGCCACTGCCTCCCCTCAGCTCTCTGGAGCTGCCTGCCCCTCCTCCCCACACCCTGTACCTGCCACAAACTTTGCTACATATTTAAAAATCCCGAAGCCCAGGTTGTTCCTCATACCAATTGGGTCAGAGTGTCTGGGGTGGGGTCCAGGCATCAGCATTTTAAAGATCTCAGGGTGGCTGAAACCGGTTTGGCTCAGTGGATAGAGCGTCGGCCTGTGGACTGAAAGGTCCCAGGTTCAATTCTGATCAAGGGCATGTACCTGGGTTGCAGACACATCCCCAGTGGGAGGTGTGCAGGAGGCGGCTGATCAATGTTTCTCTCACATCGATGTTTCTGGCTCTCTATCTCTCTCCCTTCCTCTCTGTAAAAAATCAATAAAATATATATTTTTTAAAAAAAGATCTCAGGGTGATTCCATTTGCAGCAAAGTTTGGAAACCACTGTTTTAGCTTTAATGAATGACGCCTCCACCGCCTGTCCCTTGGACCCCAGGCTGCAGATCACCTGCTGATGCTGACCCCCCGCCCCCCGCCCCATTTTTCTGAACACATGAGCTGGGTCCAGGACAGACCTTGGCTGAGCAATCCTCTCTCTTTGTTGGGGAGTATGAACTTTTCCCTAATATAAAGGTTGTTTCAGCTGGTCTAATAATTAAATTGACATGAGACAGATTAACAGGAGAAAAACAAATTTAATTTTGTACATTTGGGAACCTCACATACGTGACAGGTTCCAAGATGAAAAGTAATATGACGTTTCTATACCATGCATATGATGTCTTGAGCCAAGGAATAGGATAGGGTCTTGGTATTTCAGAGGGAGGAGGGTAATCCACAGGACAATAATAGCAGATGTTCAGTGATTAGATGTTTGCTCCAACATACAGATCGGTCGTAACATTTATTTCTGGCAATAACTCTTCATCTGAGCAAGGCCTCTTGTTACAGAAAACCAGGGAAGAACCAATCAATGCTTAGAGAGATGGAGTTTCATTTATTATTACACGCGGGTCCAGAGAAAAATGTCTCTAGAATTCTGGGCGAAGTCACACAGGAAGTTTCCTGTATTTATACCACTTTACCCTCTTTGTCTCCCAAACATGGGGTTTTCCGGTCCCCTTTGCAAGTTCTTAAAGAGCCCCTATGTGCTGGGGCTTTGAGACCTTGACCGAAGGCTTGGCTGGTGCCAGCACTGATAACTTCGTCTGGGGGAGGTGTAATGGCCTCTCTGAAATGGGAGTAGTCGTATTTTCCTTGTTATTTAAGCCAGCAAGCATTTACAGAAGCCAGAAATAGCAGGGTTAAAATTTCAAACGGCAGTTTTTATATAAGATGGATGCTTCACTCCAATTTACACTCTTTAAGGGAGAGACGAAGGCTTCTCTTGAACCCACAGGGTCTTTAGCTCAAGATAATTGTCATGCCCAAGTGTGGGTACATCTTGGGGAGGCCTATTCTGAACCCCTTCCCCCTCCTGCTCCTGCCTCTTGCCTCACCCTAGGCCTCCAGTCTGCTTCGATTGCCTGGTCTGACCTTCACCAGGTAGTAATTAAATATTTTCTGTTGCCCTGGCTGGTATGGCTCAATTAGTTGAACGTCATCCCATCTAATGAGAAGTCTCTGGTTTGATTCCTGGTCAGGGCACATGCCTGGGTTGCGTTTCAGGCTCAGTTCTCAGTTGGAGGTGTGCAGGAGGCAATAGATCCATGGTTCTCACTCATCAATGTTTCTCTCTCCCTTTCCCTTCCTCTCTCGCTCTAAAAATCAATAAAACATTTTTTTAATCCTCACCAGAGGATATTTTTCCCAATGATTTTTAGAGAGAGTAGAAGGGAGGGAGGAAAGGGGGAGAGAGAAATATCGACGTGAGAGAGACACATCTATTGGTTGTCTCTCGGAGGCACCCCTACCGGGCTGGAGAACCTGCACCGGAGTTACATGCCCTTGACCGGGAATCGCAACTGCATCCCTTTGATCAAAAGGCTGACCCTCTAACCACTGAGCAAACCAGCCAGGGCAATAAAACCATATATTTTTTTTAAAAAATTGCTGTTAATGATGGCAATAAAATCAGTCTGGCCAAGAGGATCCTTGACATGGAAGAAAGAAAAAGGCTTTGAGGTCAAGCAAACTTCAATTCTAATACCAACCAGCTCTGCTTGCTGGGCCTGGGCCTCAGTTTACTTGTCTGTGAAGGGGGTGGGGCAGGTGAAAATGCCCACTTGTAGTTTGTTGTCAGGATCAAATAGATGGAGAGGGCCCAGCAGTCACAAACCACTTGCTCTGAGAACAGGCTGGGGTGGGGAATGGATACTATGTTCATGGTGGGAACTAGAACCTCAGGAAGGATGGTGGCTGTCAACCTTCTGAAAAGGACCCTACCCACTGGGGCCTCCGCCTAGGACAGGGCAGTGGGAGAGGTGCAGAAGCAAAGGGCTGGAGGGCATAGCGGTCAGCTAGAGAGTGCCACTGTTTGCCAGAGAATGTAGTGTGGGAGCCCCTGCCAGGGAAGGCACCACGGCTTTCTGTAAGTCATGTTGACTGAACCCAAGGCTTGGGCATAGCCCTACCTTGGGGCCATTTCTGGCCAAAAGGTGAGATGCCTTCAGCTGGACTCTTCAAAGCCCAGGTGCCAGAGGTGGGTGAGGTAGGGGGATGGGTTTTTATTATGTAAATTCAGTCAAGTACCTGGAATACCTTATCTTGAGTTTTGGTGAAACCTCCTGATACTTTTGGGGAATTGGGACTATAAAATAAACACGCTGTCTCGGGACTTGGCCTTTCTGCCTCTCTGCCAAAGAGGACAGAAGCCCACCCAGGCCCAGCTTTCCTTTCTATTTTGTGTCTGTCTTTCATTGTCTCAATCCCCGATGCACCTCCATTTGAAGGAACCGGTTCACGCTCTCTTTCCCGTGCGGGTCGCCGAAAAGGGAGCACACGCCCCTGAACAGACACCTGTTCGTGTGTTTCTTGGCCACTCACACAGCTTCTGTTGTAATGTAGCCGTGAATCACAGAAGGACGCCTCAAGAAGTCGAATTAAAGAGTCACATTTATTGAAATCCGGGACTATGAGGGGCCATTCCCCAAATCTCATAGTGATAAGATGGCCGCACACCAGACTTATACAGGCAAAGATCACAAAGGTATTGATTACATCCCAAGGTTTGGAATGAGGAAACTGATTTGCAAAAAGCAGTTTACAGAAGCAGGAGCAGCATGCTATCTAAATTACAGTTTTGGGGGTCTCCAGAACACTGAGTCGACAGGGACACCTTACCTGGAGCCCTCTGACCTTTGGGATAATTGTGCTGTCCTTCCCAGGTAAAGGGAAAATGTGCTTTCCAAGACCAGTATGGCCACAACCCATGGGATAGTCACATTACAATCAATCGGGTATTTAATCGAATGGGGTAATTTATATAATTCAGAAAATTAGAATAACTTTTCTATCATTGAACAAAGCAAATAAGTATAGAAGCCAAACAGCAGGGTTAAAGTTAAACTCTAGTTTCTACCTGATGTGGACTAAAGGGGCCACATGCTGACCTGACAAGCTCAGGAGAGGCCTGCATAGCAGTTTTGCAGACTCAGAGACCTAAAGTCACCACAAAGGATGGTCTGAAATTAAACTTTAACTAAAGTTAGTCTATCACCAATGAATTTCATGTAACCCACCTACGTCCCTCCTTTGATTGAAATGTATAAGCACAAATGTAACCCCGCCATTCTCCAGAGCACTATCTCAATTCATTGAGGTTCTGCTTCCCGGCATATATCGACAGTTTGGCTCAAATAAACTCATAAAAATTCTTTACAGGTTTCAATGGTTTTTTTATGTTAACACTGAGATGATTGCTACCATACTTCACTTCTTTGGTGAAAAGTCTATTTAAATCCGTTGCCCATTTTAAATTAAATTGTTTATCTTTTTATTGAGTTGTAACGGTTCTTTCTATATCCTAGATCCAAGTCTTTTAGCGGATATGTGATATTTGCAAATGTAAGTCTGATTTATCCTTTTTCAGTTACTTTATCAGAAATGTAAGGGTTTATTTCTGGACTCTCAATTCTGTTCCATTGATTTCTATGTCTATTCTTATGCCAGTAACACAGCGTTTTAGTCACATAGTTTGATATTATCTTTGGAAATCAGGAAGTGAAAATCCTCTAACTTCTCCTTTTTCAGAATTGTTTTGACTATTTTAGATTCTTTGCATTTTCATATAAATTTTAAGATTATCCCTGGCTGGGTAGATAGTTGGTTAAAATATCCTCTCCATATGCCCAGGTTGTGTGTTTGATCCCCGTCAGGGCACATACAGGAAGCAACCAATGAAAGCATAAATAAGTGGAACAACCAGTGGATGATTTTATCTTTCCCTTTCTCTCTCTCTCTCAAATCAATTAAAGTTTTTTTTTAATATATTTTAGTGATTTTTTTACAGAGAGGAAGGGAGAGAGATAGAGAGTTAGACACATCGATCAGCTGCCTCCTGCACTTCTCCCACCGGGGATGTGCCCGCAACCCAGGTACATGCCCTTGACCGGAATCAAACCTTTCAGTCTGCAGGCCGACGCTCTATCCACTGAGCCAAACCGGTTTCGGCTCAATTAAAGTTTTTAAAAAAGTGATTATGTGTTTTCCCTGGAAAAATCACACTGATCATGACGAATGTTGAGGGTAGGGACAACATCTAATTCACCTTCCTTTTCCCAGGACTGAGCAGAGAGCCAGGCACAAGCCAGATGCTCGGTGTGCTGGCCACTAGTGTTGGCCACCAAATGTGTTTTACAACATTGACCATGACCTGGGTCATGGGCACAGTCAGCAGGTAAGTATCCGGTCATCATAAAGCCAGTCCCGAATGGCTTGCATGCAAAGCGAATCAGCTGCTTCATCTTGGGTGGCCCACTTGGCATGAATAGGGGAAGATGGACAGTGTCCCATGCTGGCTGAGCCCTTGGGAATAACGCCCTGTGTGCCTGGATCATGTACAGCCCCCTGCGACTGTTCCCCAGGGAGCTGTGGGTCCTGCATTAACCTAGACACACTCTTCCACTCTGCAGCATTCAAAACCACGTGTGTTACAGGAAGCAACCAGAGTATTAGACATGCAAAGTAAAAGAAAACCCAGATTCCATTTCTCACCTAGCAAATTAGCGGAGACCAAAAGGTTGGGGGACAGGCACTTTTATGCGTTGCTGAGGGGAGTGTAAACTATAAACTAGCCCAATGCGAGCACAACGTAGCAATATCTTCCAAGATTCCCTTTGACCTGGTCATTCTGCTTCTAGGACTACATCTGACAAATGTCCTTGCACACGGGCAAAATGATGTAGGTGAAGGGGAGGTTACTCATCGCAGCATTGTTTATAAGCAAAAAACTGGAAACTACTTAAATGTTCATAAACTGAAGATTGGTTAAGTAAATTATGACCCATTCATTCAATGGAAACTATGATATTCAGCCATTAATGGGAATGAGGAAGCCTTTTATGTGTACACAAGAATGATCGCCAAGAATAGTTAAATAGAAAAGGGAGGCAGCAAATCTGAATGGTAACTACATCTATGCAAAGGGGAGGGGAGCATACATATGCATGTGGTCCCAGCAGCTAGAACAAGGGGGGACACGTGGCTGTCGTAGCAAGGAAAACAGCTTTGTCTTTTACCACCACTGCCTGTGTAGACACTTTCTGCGGGTGGGGTCTTCTTGTCCCTTGGTTAAAACCTGGAGTAGGTCCCATCACTCTACTGGACAAGCTCCGATTTAAAAAAAAAAAAGTTTCCAATCACTAAGTCGTGAAACAGTTCCAGTACTTTGACAGCGTAAGAGGCACAACTTCAGACTACTCAAAGATTTTCACTCCCCAGGCCTAGGTCATGTAAAGACATCTTTGCTTCTCCCCCTCTCCCCCTTCCTTTTTCCCTCCATTGATCGCTGTTCCATTTATCTCTGTTGAGCACCTACTGTTCTAGTCCTGAGGATATAGCAGTGGCCAATCAGGCCTGGGTTGTGGGCTCCATCCCTAGTGGGGGTGTGCAGGAGGCAGCGGATCAGTGATTCTCTCTCATCATTGATGTTTCTATTGCTCTCTCTCTCTCTTCCTCTCTGAAATCAATGAAAATGCATTTTAAAAAATATAAAATTGCCCTGATTGGTTTGGCTCAGTGGATAGAGCGTCGGCCTGGAGACTGAAGGTCCCGGGTTCGATTCCAGTGAAGGGCATGTACCTTGGTTGTGGGCACATCCCCAGTACGGGGTGTGCAGGAGACAGCTAATAGATGTTTCTCTCTCATTGATGTTTCTGACTCTATCCCTCTCCCTTCCTCTCTGTAAAATATCAATAAAATATATTTAAAATATATGTATAAAATTAAGTCCAGTACAAAGCTGGTATTCCAAAAATGGAAGCTGAATCAAGTAACCTTCCAAGTTTTAAATTTTTATTCACTGTGATAGAATATATTCCCTCTTAGAGCATACAATCTCCGTAATGTCCTTACTTGTTTTCATTTTCTATACTCTACCTTTTCTAAATAATTAGATTTTCTATGACACTTTTCCTATCCCTGTGAATAAGGAGATTTAACAAATTGCTATGGCTTTGTCTAAACCTATTGAAGTAGAGACCTGTTTTATCCTATCATATTATAATTATATACATTTTATTATAGTAAATAAATATACATTCCTCCAGTACATTGCAGTTGACAAAGAATCTTCCTATCCTCTTAACAACCCAGTCAGGTTGGTATTATCTCCAGTGTTTTTAATCCTCCCCTGAGGATATGTTTTTTAAAAATTGATTTTCAGAGAGAGAGGAAAAGGGAGAGAGAGAGAGAGAGAAAGAGAGAGAGAGAGAGAGAGAGAGGAGAGATGAGAGAGAAATATTGATTGGCTGCCTTCTGTATGCACCCTAACCAGGGAACAAACCTGCAGCCCAGGTATGTGCCCGGATTGTGAATGGAACCCGAAGCCTTTCCTCGTAGGGAGAATGCTGGAACCAACTGAGCCACCCGACCAGGGCAGTATTATCTCCATTTTACAGGTAATAAAACTGAGGCCCAGAGAGAACAAGGAGACTTGTCCAAGGTCACTGGCGAGTTAGGGGTAGGGCAAGGACTTGGATCCTTCAGGCTGTGCGCTCCCAAGGTGGAGTGGGTGTCTCCTCCAAGTCTTTGCACACCTGAGGACGGCTCAATGCCTGCCAGTTAATGAGACATTTCCTGAGGGCCTACTATGTGTAGGGATCCCTCGCCCTTTAGGTGCTCCCACTCCTGGGAGAGGTACATTTACACTAGGGAGTATTTTGTGGCTTTTTAAAATACAGCTCCAACAAAGTGGCTGGGCCCGGGCAGATCTGGAGACGCTGCCCAAGGACAGGGCTTTAGGGGGGCACTTGAATAAGGCAGGGGTGGGGTGCAGCCCCCCAGGCACAGATGAGGATGGGGAAGCCCAGACCATCTCAAGCAGAAGTCGTTTAAGGAGGATGGGGAGTGTGGGCTACCGAGAGCTCCATCTGGGAACCGGTCCGGCTCCTGCTGCAACCGGCTCCCTCTGGACCAAGCCAACAGGCCCGGACTCCGGAGCTGGTGGTTCAAGGCCGCGGGCGATCGCGCTGAGCCCTGGGACTCGGGCCTCCGTTTCCCCATCTGCACAGCGACCGCAGGAAGGCTGGCTCCAGCGTGGGTGCG
>NW_006352194.1:1987320-1999843 GCF_000327345.1 Myotis davidii
TGCTCCCACCCGGGAGGGATCTAGGGAGACGGGGCAGGAAGGGGTGCGAGTCGCCGGGGCTGGGTCATGTGCGGGGCTCTCGGCTGGGGGCGCAGAGGGGCTCTTGCCTCGGAGCCTGAGCCCCTTGCGGTGGGGAAGCCTCCCTTGCGGTCAGGAGAGCGAGGGGGTTCCCGCACCCAGTGCGGGAGGGGAAGATGGGGCCTCACCACCCACAGCGTTCGCCTCGAGCCTGGAGGCTTTGAGGACCCAGAAGTTTCCCTGCGACGACCCCTGCAGGCCGGGCCGGATGGCGGCCAGGTCAGGCCAGGCCAAGGCTGGGGAGTTAGAGTTTGATGGGTTCCCGAGCCTGGGGGCACCTGGGGGGGTGCCCAGCACGCGCTCTGAGAGGGGTGCCGCGGGGCGTGGGCCACCTCTGGGCCTTTGGTGAGAGACCGCCCCTCCCCAGCCCCGCTCCCTGCGCAGGGGCTGCTGGCTGGTCATGCTGGAGCTCGCGCTGTGTCTGTCTCCCATGCGGAGAGACTGTGGCCGGCTCACCCAGCCTCTGGGTCTGCGTTCCTCCTCCAGGCCCTTCCCTGTGCCCAGAGCATTGATGAGTCTGAGCTCCAGGAGAATTCCCTGAAGCTATTTCTTTCATTCTGACTACATTGTTCAGCACAAATGGAGGCCCCAAGTGCAGTTACAAAAAAAACAAACAAAACAAAAATGGTTTCTGTTCGATTTTGGGAGATACTTTCTTTAACTGCATTGGGCTGAGTTGGGGAACTGGTTTGCATGCAGGGAGGTGACCCAGTCGCTGCCAGCCAGGGATGGAAACTTGGCTTGTATAATCTGCGGCCACCCACTGGCTGCCTGGGAGTTGACCACAGCGGATGGAAGGCAGGAGAGCTGGGCTTCCAGTTCGGGGGCGGGCTGTGCTCTGCTTAGATGCAGGGTGAAAGGGTTGTAAACAGCAAGTGACTGTAAATTATTAAAGTTCTTTGTAAACAGCGAGCGACTGTAAATGATTAATCCTAGTGCCTAACCATGTTAACATTTCAGGCTCTGTCATACCATGTCATCCTTGTCAGTGTCCCTCAAGCAGTGGTTCTCAACCTTCTGGCCCTTTAAATACAGTTCCTCATGTTGTGACCCAACCATAAAATGTTTGTTGCTACTTCATCACTGTAATGTTGCTACTGTTATGAATCGTCATGGAAATATCTGATATGCAGGATGGTCTTAGGCGACCCCTGTGAAAGGGTCGGTCGACCGCCAAAGGGGTCGCGACCCACAGGTTGAGAACCGCTGCTCAAGAGGGTTCACCTCTGACAACCCCAGTGTGAACTGAGGTCTGGCCTTACTGTTATTTGTACTTAATGAGTTTGAACTTTGCTTTCCATGGCAAGTCAAGGTTGTCTTTAAGGGAGTGTGCTGAACAATCAGAGCCTAGAAAAGCAACAATACCTTTGAGCCTTGAACAAGGAGGGGATTGGGGGATTGCCCACCCCCAGTCAAAAATCTGCTTATAAACTTTAAAAAAAATTTTTAAAATATATTTTATTGATTTTTTACAGAAAGATAGGGAGAGAGATAGTCAGAAACATCGATGAGAGAGAAACATCGAGCAGCTGCCTCCTGCACGCCCCCGACTGGGGATGTGCCCGCAACCAAGGTACATGCCCTTGACCGGAATCGAACCTGGGACCCTTCAGTCTGCAGGCTGACGCTCTATCCACTAAGCCAAACCGGTTACGGCTGCTTATAAACTTTTGATTCCCCCCAAAATTTAACTACGAATAGCCTACTGTTGACTGGAAGCTTTACCAATAACATAAACAGTTGATTAGCACGTGTTTTTTATGTTATATGTATTATATACTGTATTCTCATAATAGCAAGCTAGAGGAACAAAAATGTTATTAAGGAAATCATCAGGAAAATACATGTATGTACTGTACTTACTTATTGAAAAAGCCCTTGTATAAATGGACCTGCACAGTGCCAACCCTTGTTGTTCAAGGGCCAACTGCATTTTGCATACCAGGAGGCAAAAGAAGAAGTGGAATTATAACCAAATAATATTTATGAATAGGTGTTTTTTAGGTAGGCTCTTCAACTCCAAAAGGTCAAGAAATTAATATCCTTAGGTGTTGCCCTGAACTGTGAATTAGCTGGGCTATTATTCGATGCGGGTGGTATTTTAACTGCTTTGTTCATGGGAAAGCTCCCGGCCTGGCACACAGTAGGCCTAACTGTTGGTGTGTCTCGGGGACTGAAGGGCCCTTTGAAGTCACCGGTGAAGTCATTCTCCTTGACATTTGGAGAAAAAGAGCCAAGAGGGGAATGGACTTGTCCAAGGTCACACAGGGATCGAGTGGCCGAGCCAGGAGTAGAACCCAACAAAAACAGTGGCACCCAGGCTGTGCCAGAGCCAACACCCAGCATCCATGACTATTTCGCTCTTTTGCTTTTGCAAGAGCCCTTGAGGGGGTTAATTGTTAGTCTCTGATTATCAATGAGGAAAGCAGGCTCAGAGAGGCAAGTCACACAGCTGCTAAGTTCCAGTCTTGAGACGCAGTTTTCACACGAAAGTGGAAAGTGGGGGCCTGGCTTCTTTTGAACTAGTCTGCTCAGGTGAGTGATGGACACCCGCCCTTGGGGCAGCAGTTCTCTCAGTCACCGCCAGGGTGGCTTCGGTCTGGGCTGGATTTTCCTAGGCCCTTGGGCATTTGGTCTGTTGGGGTTGTCAGGCAGGCTGCTGTCTGCTTCATTCACCATATGCTCCAGCCCTGGTGGTGGTCCTGGTGCCTGGCGTATAGCAGGCACTGAGTAAAACCTGTGGGATGGGTATAACCTGGCGCTCTCCCCCTCCAACGCCCATTTACTACCCCTCCCACCACCTGGTCCTCTTTTTGCCCCCAGAGGCCTTAAGGGCCTCTTTGATGGTGTATCTGGTGGAGAATCCCGAGGAACAGAGAGTAGCAAGCCTTGGTTGAGGAGCGAGGCGAGGAGATTGACCTTCAGTTTAGGAAAAGGGGAATGGGAATTGGGAGGGCTGGGGAGGTGGGAGGGGAGAGGCGGGAGGAGCTGCTCAGACTGATAGGAACTCCACTAGGGCCCCGGGATTTCAGTTCTGAGGCTCTGCCAACCTGAAAGCCTCCCAAACTTGCAAGACATGCCCGGCCAGGCCACATGCCTTTTGGATTACCTGCTAGCACGGTTTCCCTCCTTGATTCTCTCTCCTACTTGTTCAGGGATGGGGCTGTGGGGCTGTGGGGCTGCAGCCCTTCCCAGTGGATTGCACTTCCCAGCCACCCCTCTTGGGCTTGTGGGCCACATATAAGTCCTCAGGCCTCTGTGAATCCCGAGGGGTTACTCTGAATGGTCTTTGCTGAGAACAATTTATTTAATAAGGTCAGTGTCCCAGAAGTCCAAACTTTAGCCAAATTTCAAACTCCACCCAAATTTCCCTGTCTCTAAATGTACCCTCAGAGAAAGGTAAATATTTAGAGAGACACAGTTAACTTTCTAAAGGCCCCAAAACCAGTGGAACCAGCGATTGAGAGCTAAAAGGGGACTGAGTTTTTTGTTTTATCAGTCTTCACTGAGGATATTTTTCCATGGATTTTTAGAGAGAGTGGAAGAGAGGGAAAGACAGAGCTTGCAACTGCTATTAATAATAATTAATACTATTAATAATAACAATAGCAGTCATTTACTGAGTTTCTAAAATGTGCTAAAAATTTGTTCTAATAAATTTAATTTTTCCAGCAGCCTATAAGGTAGATATTATAATTGCCATGAGGGCGCTAAGGATCAGAGAAGGTAAATCACTTGTCTTGGGTCACACAGTGACTATGTTGTGGAATCAGGAGTCAAACTTGGTTTGTCTGAATCTGAAGTTCACTCATGAGCCTTTATAGCATCTGCTTTTTATTCCTAATACCTTTTATTCTGAGTTAGAGGGCCGGTGCTCGAAATTAGTGCACGCGGGGGCGGGGGTAGGGGGTCCCTCAGCTTGGCCTGCGCCCTCTCGCAGTCTGGGAGCCCTCAGGGGATGTCCGACTGACAGCTTAGGCCCACAGCAGTGGGACATCCTTAGCGCTGCCACGGAGGCGGAGGCGGGAGAGGCTCCCACCACTGTCACTGTGCTCACCAGCCGTGAGCCCGGCTTCTGGCGGAGCAGCGCTCCCCCTGTGGGAGTGCACTGACCACCAGGGGGCAGCTCCTGCATTGAGCGTCTGCCCCCTGGTGGTCAGTGTGTGTCATAGCTACTGGTTGTTCTGCCTTTTGGTCGATTTGCATATTAGCCTTTTATTATCTAGGATAAGGGACAAGAGCCAATCAAGTTTGCCTGATATCCATCAACCAGGCCCTGGACACCTGGTCTCAGCTCAACTTTGTCTGCCTTGCTGTGTGGTCTTGGGTAAGTCGCAGCTTTTCAGCCAGCTTTTGGTTTCCCCGGATGTGTCATGCAGAGGTTAATGGCGAGTTTCCTTCTGCAGCTTAGGTCCATCTAGGAGGGCCGAGTTTAGCCTGGATTTGACCAATGTGGGAGTGGTGAGGGGGGAGGGGAGAGGAGTGGAGGTTGTTTTTAGCCCCACCCTCTGGTGACATCACATAAGACACCTCCAGTCCCTTGAAACCCCGCCCCTAGTGACCCTGACCTGTGGAAGTGCCACCCAGTGCTTGGCATCTGGTGAATTTGCCTAGTCCCACAGAAGTCATCAACCCCAGGCTCTAGAGAAACCCCTAGGTAAGCAGGGCAAGGGGGCCTGGAATAGGTGGGTCCTGGCAGCCTGGTGGGCACCCCTCAGAGATTGCCCTGAAGGTGTACCTACCCTCATCCTCTGGTTGAGGTCTAAAGGAAGTAGGGCAGCGGGACCTCTGCCATCTCAGTGCGTGGCCTCTGGGTTATGTATTTAGGGCCCACTGTGCCTGGGGAAGGGGAAGGCTGTGAATGAGAAGGTAGCTGGGAGCCAGGGCTTCACTGGTGCAGAGCCAGTGGGTAGCTGCTAACTGGGGGAGACAGGTCCCTGGATGTGAGCCAGTTGCTAGAAGCCTAAGAGAATAATTTACTGAAAAGGACTTGGTTGCCTGCTTTAGACCAGTATTTTCCAGCGTAGTTCTGTTGGATGCAGGTAGGTGTGACAGGAGGCGGGGCAGCAGCAGAGTGGCTAAGAGTCTGTGCTCTGCAGTCAGAGAGCTGGGTCCAATCCAGGCTCCACCTCTCTCTGTGTGTCTCTCTATCACCTCAGGTAAGAAGCTAACCTCTGAATTTCACTATCCAGAACAAAATGGCATAATAACATTTACCTCACAGGCTAGTTATGAGAACTAATTTTAACAAGGTTGTAAAGAGTCAGCATAAACACTTATTACATTTCAGCTAGCTTTATAATATAATTATTACTGAGAAAGGAATTCTCGGTCACATAAGCTCGGCAAATGTAGGTTCAATAACAAAATGAAGCAGGCTTCTTTACTGCAGGACTTCTCAGAGCCTTTTTAAAAATATATATACATTTTATTTATTTTTTACAGAAAAGAAGGGAGAGGGATAGAGAGTTAGAAACATCAATTCAGCTGCCTCCTACACATCCCCCTACTGGAGATGTGCCCACAACCAAGGTACATGCCCCTGACTGGGATCAAACCTGCGACCCTTCGGTCTGCAGGCCGACGCTCTATCCACTGAGCCAACCTGGTCAGGGCACTTCTGAGAGGCGTTACTATACTGTGATGCCTGGGGAAGTTCTAAGAGCGGGGTAGGGAGCGTTTGACTGACAAAACGGATCACAGAGACCCAGGAACGAGGCACCGTAGCATGTCAGCCTTCCCTGGTCTTTGCCCTTGTGGTGGGACGGAACCCTTCCTGGATTGGGCAACTCTGGGAAAGGCCTCTCTGCCTCTGGGCTCTTGTTTCCTCACAAAGGAGCTGCATGAGATGCGTTCAGAGGGCTTTTGGCTCCCTGCGGTTCTGAGCTGGGAAGAAGAAGCTGTAGGCAGGACGGAGGCCACATGGTTGAGGTGGAAGCCCGCTGCCTTGAGGAGGAGAAGATCCAAGATTGGTTCCCCAGCCGGCAAGGCAGGACAGGGGTTTTCATGGTTGGGATGGCGGTGGTCCCGTTCATTAGTCCATCAGCAAGGTCTGCTTCCTAAACCTGCTCTGTCCGGGGAACAGGAAGTGGAAGAGTCCTGGACTCCCCTGTTGTAGCATCTCTCATGTGGTAGAGTAATGACTTCTTTCACACCTGTCTCCCCACTGGACTAGGAAAGGCTACAGACCAGAGCCACTCCAGAAGTGTCATGTGGGAGGAGCTTAGAGATGCAAATTAGGCTGGGAAGCAGGGAGGGGGAGGGGGGAGCGAGGAGGCATGTGGGCTGCCTGGACCATTTGCTGGTGGTAGAGAATATGAATGCCCTTCCTGCCCAGGTCTCCTTACCTCTTGCAGAACAAGAGTAGTTGTAATGAAATCTGATGCAAAGAGTAGTTGTAATAAACCTGATGAATGATGGACAGAAACCTGGATGCTGAGCTCAGTAAGCTTGTTGGAGGGAACTTACCTGATGGAGGGGAGTTGTCTGGCAGGTGCCAGTTTTTCAATAGATATTTGATTTAATGAATGACATGCTGAATAATGATAGCCTGAATAAAGTAACTGGTACCGGCAAATGCTATTAAAAAACTATAGCATATAATTATGAAATGATTAATGGCACTTGCCACCTTATCTTGCAAAGAGCAGTTTAGGGTAATGGTTATGATTGGAAACAGGCCTGGCCGGCGTGGCTCAGTGGTTGAGCGTCAACCGATGAACCAGGAGGTCACAGTTTGATTCCTGGTCAGGGCATATGCCCAGGTTTTGAGCTTGATTCCCCAGTGTGAGGCATGCTGGAGGCAGCCGATCAATGATTCTCTCTCATCATTGATGTTTCTTTCTCTCCCTCTCCCTTCTTCTCTGAAATCAATAAAAATATATTAAAATAAAAGATTGGAAACAGGAATTAGATTGTACCTCTGCGGCTTCCTAGCTAGGTGGATAATAGGGTACTTAACTTCTCTCTGCCTCAGTTTCCTTATCTGAAAAGTGGCATAGTATCAACTTCACAGGGTATTATGAAGTGTAAATGAGTCCATTAAAATGCTTAAAACAGTGTCTGGCACATTGCAAGTATAGTGTAAGCCTTTGCTATGATTTGTTTTCCTTTCTATAATCTCTACCATATCATGAAGTTCCTGAGGGCAGGGCTCAAATCCTTTTTCACTTTGCCCTCCCCTGGGTCCAGCACAGGACCTGAGGCAGAAGAGCTCAGTGCTTGCTGAATGAATGAATGAATGAATGAGTTGTTTTTTAAAAATATATTTTTATTGATTTTTTACAGAGAGGAAGGGAGAGGGATAGAGAGTTAGAAACATCGATGAGAGAGGAACATCGATCAGCTGCCTCCTGCACACTCCCCACTGGAGATGTGCCCGCAACCCAGGTACATGCCCTTGACCGGAATCGAACCTGGGACCTTTCAGTCCGCAGGCCGACGCTCTCTCCACTGAGCCAAACCGGTTTCGGCGAATGAATGAGTTTTAAATGCTAAATTATATAACCCATTATAAGTTTCCCACAGGAGAAAGTGGGCAGGGGGCAGTAAGTGGGCAGGGGGCAGTGGCAGCTTGTGGAGGGAAAGGAAGTTGGTGTGACATTTGGGTTAGATGGGAACTGAGGGTGGGAGCAGGTCATAAAGTCTTAAAGGCTAGGGTGAGGGGTTAGATTTGATTTTTTTTTTGGAATTGGCAGCCATGGCTGGGATGGAAGGGCTGGAGGAGGGAACTCTTGTGTGGGGGTGTGGTTGAGGGAAAGGGCTGTTTTTATAAGTTCCTGGAACTTTAAGCAAAAAAGTGGCTTGTTGGGTCTCAAAGGCTATGAAGTATTATCAGAATGCAGTTAGTTGTTCTTTGACTTAACAACCACTGAGTGTCAGCTACCTGCTAAGTACCAGGGGTTCACAAAATAATGAGACAAACTGCCCAGCCTCAATGAGCTCCCGTCAAAGGATACGTATCTGATGGTAGGAACTCAAGTGGAGAGGTCATCATCTGAAGTTCAGGGGGCCAGGGAAAGTATCACAGATGAAATGGGTTTTGAGGGATGAATATGAGTTTGCCAGATAAGCAAGATGTGGCAAATATCTCAGGTGGAGGGACCAGCTTATGCAAACTTATACATATGTGAAACAGGCCCAGGAGGTTGGTGAGACTGTGGCTGGATTTGAATACATTGTGGTTGAGCAATACTAGGCTGGAAATGACAGCAGGGACTAGATCACGTAGGGTAATGGAGGGTCAGTGGGAGACTAAAGGGGCTAAAAACAGAGGCAGCTGGTCTGTTAGCAAGGTCATTGTCACCACCAGGTGAACGCTGATGGCAGCCTAAACACAGGAGAAAACAACGGGCTCTTGTGTGGAACTTGGACTCAAAGGAAGTGGCTGAAGTAGTGAACCTTATTAGTGAACGCATTCCTCAAACATTTATTGAGCACCTATTAAGTGCCAGGCACTGTTCTAGGCCTTTGGGACACATCAGGGAGCAGGACAATCATGAATCAGAGCTGAGCTCTCCCTTCGGACGACTCCTTTCTTCTGAAACTCAGCCTAGGATAACGGGGCGGGCAGGAGGGAGTGAGAACTGGGCATGGGGGTGAAGACATCAGCCCCTGACTTTGCTCTGGTCCCTCTCCCAGCTCCCTTCCCAGTCCACAGCCATGGCCACCTTGGTGGCCCAGAAGCTGATCCACCTTCTGCCCAGTTTTCGGCAGGCCCACCAGGAGCCTCAGCCATCTGTGCCGCCAGAGCCTGTCTTCACGGTAGACCGAGCCAAGGTGCCACCCCTCTACTGGAAGCCGTACATCTATGTGGGTTACCGGCCGCTGCATCAGACCTGGCGCTTCTACTTCCGCACGCTGTTCCAGCAGCACAACGAGGCGGTGAACGTCTGGACCCACCTGCTGGCAGCCCTGGTGCTGCTGCTGCGGCTGGCCATTTTTGTGGGGACCGTGGACTTCTGGGGAGACCCCCACGCACTGCCCCTCTTCATCATTGTCCTCGCCTCCTTCACCTACCTCTTCCTCAGTGCCTTGGCGCACCTCCTGCAGGCCAAGTCCGAGTTCTGGCATTACAGCTTCTTCTTTCTGGACTACGTGGGTGTGGCTGTGTACCAGTTTGGCAGCGCCCTGGCACACTTCTACTATGCCATTGAGCCTGCCTGGCACGCCCAGGTGCAGACCATTTTCCTGCCCACGGCCGCCTTTCTCGCCTGGCTTTCTTGCACTGGCTCGTGCTACAACAAGTACATCCAGAAGCCCGGCCTGCTGGGCCGCACGTGCCAGGAGGTGCCCTCAGCGCTGGCTTACGCCCTGGACATCAGCCCGGTGGCACACCGCATCCTGGTGTCCCCCAACCCTGCCACCGATGACCTCGCTCTTCTCTACCACAAGTGCCAGGTCGTCTTCTTCCTGTTGGCTGCTGCTTTCTTCTCGGCCCTCATGCCTGAGCGCTGGTTCCCTGGCAGCTGCCACCTCTTTGGGCAGGGCCACCAGCTCTTCCACGTCTTCTTGGTGTTCTGCACTCTGGCTCAGCTAGAGGCTGTGGCGCTGGACTATGAGGCCCGGCGGCCCATCTATGAGCCACTGCATACACGCTGGCCCCACAACTTCTCCGGCCTCTTCCTGCTCACCGTGGGCAGCAGTGTCCTCACCGCATTCCTTCTGAGCCAGCTGGTACGGCGCAAACTCGATCAGAAGACCCAGTGAAGGGAGGTCGGCAGCTGGTAGGGAGGGAGGTAGAGTGGGAGCCCAGGGGTCCGGGCTTGGCTCCATATAGGAACAAGGCCTGGTAAAGTTGTTTGTGTCTGCAATGCGGTGTCTCTGTGCGCACGCCTCGGCTACCTAGAATGGCATTGGCTTGGGTTTAGGGGTTGGCCTGGAGTTCTGGGGTCCACTCCTGGGCCTGCCCTAACTCCCTGACTTGGGAGCGGGAAAGAGATAAAGATGTGGCTACCCTGGTTTGCCTTCCCACATTGCCTCTCACTACAGGTGCGGATGGGGAGGGGGAAGGGGAGTCAGCTGGGGCCAGGACTCTGGTTTGGGGCTTCCAGATTATCTAGAGGGGGTGAAGGTGGAATTTAGGCTAGAGTTAGATTTGCGCTGAGAGGCAGAGGAGGCCTCAGCAACGCCCATGTACCAGATTTCATTGGTGGGTGGGGAAGGGGCAGGACCAAAGTGTGTGCAGGATCTTACCATTGAGCTTCAGAGTCCCCAAAGGTAAAGACTGTGGTAGGTGCAGGTGGATCCCACCCAGTGCCCCCTATCCCTCAGTCACTGTCCCCTGCAACGAGCTCACCCTCCTAGCTTTGGCCTCCATGTTCCAAATGTCCTGTTCCCAGCCATTCTCCTGGTTTCCACTGGGCCCTCTGGATCAAAGACTTTAATATTGGGATGGACTGTCAGGGGAAGCACTGAGGAGGGAATAATCAGTATGGCCCGGGGCCCTCAGGGTTTTGGGTTGAGAAGGGTGAATAGGAATTTGCAGACGGAGAAGAGGAAAGGTATTCCGGGCAGAGGGGAAACCTGTACAAGGACCAAGGGGTACGGAAGGAGTTCGGTGGGGCTGGAGCTAGGGGCGGTCTGGACTTTGGTATGTCCTGGATGCAATAAAGTTACTGTGATAACAGCTGCCTCTTTGTTTTTTGTCTCCTGTTCCGGGGAGACCCATGGGCCTGCTCATGGTGTGGTTTGGTTTTGTTTGTTTTATCTTTGCGTGAGGTGACATTGGGGCCTTGTGTACTATAAGTATGAACTTTTTAATTTTTTTGGAAGGGAAGTGGGGGAGCAGTTTTATTAAGTAAAATTTATAAGTTAAAAGAATGTTTTAAAAATATACATCATCCTGCCTTAGCTGGTTTGGCTCAGTGGATAGAGCGTCTGCCTGTGGACTGAAGGGTCACGGGTTCGATTCTCATCAAGGGCACATGCCTGGGTTGCGGGCCCGATCCCCAGTAGGGGACGTGCAGGAGGCAGCCGGTCGATGATTCTCTCTCATCATTGATGTTTCTCTCCCTCTCCCTTCCTCCCTGAAATCAATAAAAATACATAAAAAAATACATCATCCCATTTTATAATTTGCCAAAGATTTCATTTTTTTGGCTTCAGTCAAGGAGGATTTTATGTCAATTTTTCATGGTATGGCTATGGGTTAACTTTTATAATAATGCTTTCTTCAGAGTACACAAGCAATATATGTACAGTGAAGGAAAATTAGAAAGTTACAGGTAAGAAAACTCCCCAAATGCCTAAGAAATATGTAATATCTATGAAGATTGTGGTTAGGAATGGAAGGACAGGATGGGATGCCATCATTTTTGCATGTCTAAGGCTTTCACAAATGTTACTTCACTTGATCTTCTCTAAAATCCACAGTAAGCCACAGAAGGCAGAACTGAAAGCTAGTTCTTGGCTCCAAATTTTTAGTTTTCATTTTAACATTTTCTAAATCCTCTCCTATGTGGCTTCACAGTCAAGCTTTGATTACCTTTCTGTGAATTACAACAGTAACTCATAAACCCCAGGGCATGTTAACCATTTAAGGGTAGGGTGGTGGACCCCAGATTTGGAGCCTGTGGATCTGAGCCTCAACTCCACTCTTCCTTTTTGAGACAAAGAAAACCCTGAGTGCTGGAGTAGTTATTATCTATAACCAGAGGCTCCGTGCCCAAATTTGTGCACAGGTGGGGTCCCTTGGCCTGGCCAGTGATCGGGCCGATAAGGGCCGTCTCTCCCAGTCCTGTTCAGGGGCTGGCGGGTTGCCGGGAGGGACTGCGGGAGGTTGGCTATGGGAGCGCACTGACCACCAGGGGGCAGCTCCTGTGTTGAGTGTCTGCCCCCTGGTGGTCAGTGCACATCATAGCAACCGGTCAACCTGTTATAACAGTCATTTAGGCTTTTGTATATATTAGATAATAAAAGGGTAACATGCTAATTAGACTGGGCTTCCGGACATCTGACGAAGCCAGGGCTGGAGTGAAGCCACCCGGGTCCCTGGTGTCTGCCAGCGGCCGGAGGAGGGAGGCCCAGGTCCTGGGTGCCTATGAGCAGCCCTAGGGAAGCCAGCCCGGGTCCCGGGTGCCTGCCAGTGGCCGGAGGGAAGCCTGGTGTTGGGTGCCAGGGGGAAGCCGGTGTTGGCAGCCGGGGAAGGAAGGCCTACTCTTGCACAAATTTTCGTACATCAGGCCTCTAGTATTTGCAATAAGGAAGTACAACTAACTCAGCAAGAAGAAAATGCACGTTTCTTGTGCAGAGTCGCAAACGCGTCCACACAGCATATTTCCTGGAATACAAGCCTTGAATGAAGAGAGAAGAACACGAAGTCCTTCACAAAGAGAAAAGGGCTCCACGGACACACGAGAAGATGGGCGGTGGTCTTTTCGGCGTGGGGCGGGGCTTAGAAGGGGGCGGAGCCTGGGCCGGCCGGCGCAGACGCTGGGGGCGGTGC
>NW_006352194.1:2000012-2004726 GCF_000327345.1 Myotis davidii
ACGCGGCGGCGCTGAAGAGGCGGAAGGTGCAGGTGGGACGGTGGGGAGCGAGAGGTGTTTGGGGAGGGGGGAAGGGACATTTTGGGGGACCGGGAGGTGATGAAGGTAAAGTCAGGGACTGAGAAGGAAACACCTTTGGGAATTCAAAGGCGAGAGGGAGCGGAGTCTGCAGAAACGGTGAAACATGGAGTTTGGGGAGGGCGGGAGGAAGGCGGACTGGAGGGATTCGCAGAGACTGGGACTTGGGAGGTGTGGGGCGAGTCCTCAGGGACTCGGAGCCCTGAGGCGGCCGGAGGAGAGGCTGAAGAGGGGGCTGGGGCTTGCAATAATGGCAATATTGAAAATGAAAGAAAAAGAAAAAGAAAAAAAGGAAAGAAAAGGCTGAAGTATTGGGATCTTCTCATTCTGAGTAGCCGCCAGCTTGCAGGCGGTCTACCTGAGAGAACCAGGAACTTCAGGGGGAAAGAATGGAAGAGACGGGGAAGGGAGCCGGCCCCGCGCTTATTGAGCGCCCACCGGGTGCCGGACACGGTGCTAAACACTGAATATGCGCCATCGGTGTCGGCGCCATCGCCCTGGGGGCACGCGGACCCGAGGCAGCGACCCGCCCGGGACACCCAACCAGGAAGGTTGGACATCACACCCAGGTTTGCCACACGTTCAAGATTCTGTGTTAGTCATTACAAAGGAGCAAAAGTGTGAGGTCATCTTCAATGCTTATTGCGCATTTTATGCTGGACATGGTGCTGAGTGTCCCAGACATGTTATCTTGTTGGTGCAGCTTTATATGGTAGGGAGACTAATGATACCCATTTTATGCACGAAAACTGAGGCTCAGAACACTCTGAGGGCAGGATTCTTGCTCTAAAGTGGGAAGAAAGGAGGTGCACTTGGCTGAAGTATCCCCTGTGTCATTAATGGTAGGTAGTCACAAAAACACAGCGATGTAGATACTGCCATTATTTTTTTTAAAGATGAAAAAAAATTGAGGCTTCGGTTAAGAAATATTCCCATGTAAGCAGGGGCTCAAGCCCCGTTCTTACTGCTGCAGAGGCCAGTGTTCTTATTCTCTGCCAGGCAGAATATAGGCCCAGGTGGGTGGTTTACAGGGAAATGGGACTTTGGAAGCGAGAGGGATGATCATGATTTGGGATTAACAAGGAAGATTTAACTGAGCAGGTCGAACAGGACTTGAGATTAGCCAGGTGTGCTGAATCTGGATAGTTTGGATAATAGCTCAAAACCAGGTGGTTAACGGTTAACCACCCAGTGGTCGGCAAACTGCGGCTCTCGAGCCGCATGTGGCTCTTTGGCCCCTTGAGTGTGACTCTTCCTAAGCCTTAGGAGTACCCTAATTAAGTTAATAACAATGTACCTACCTATATAATTTAAGTTTAAACAATTTGGCTCTCAAAAGAAATTTCAGTCATTGTACTGTTGATATTTGGCTCTGTTGACTAATGAGTTTGCCGACCACTGGACCGTTAACCTAATCTAAACCATGAATGACAGTCTTTTCTTTGGGTGGCTACAGCTTGCTTGAGTAAAAACAATTGAGTATTGTTTAAAAAAAACTCTTACAGCCCAGCAGGTGTTGCTCAGTGGTTGAGCATTGACCTATGAACCAGGTCACAGTTCGATTCTCCTGTCCAGGCACATGTCTGGATTCATACCTGGGTTGTGGGCTGGATCCCCAGTAGGGGGTGTGCAGGAGGTAGATGATTCTCTCTCACCATTGATGCTTCTGTCTCTTTCCCGCTCCCTTCCTCTCTCTAAATTCAATACAAGCAAAAATGTCCAGCCGGCACGGCTCAGTGGTTGGGTGTGGACCTATGAACCAGGAGGTCGCCAGTTCTATTCCTGGCTGGGGCCGGGGTCCGGTTGTGGGCTTGATCCCCAGCATGGGAGGCAGCCAATCAATGATTCTCATCATTGATGTTTTTATCTCTCTATCTCCATTTCTCTCTGAAAATCAATAGAAATATATTTTTAAAAAGAGGAAAAAAACCCAAACACATCTTACAACTAAAGACATTTTTTAAGAAGTAGCAAATGAGCCACCTGCTCCTTTAATTTTATTTAAACTTAAAGTTTTGGGGATAGGTAATACAGTCACATGGTACATAATTTAAAATGTACAGGATATACAGTAAAGTATCTCCCTAGTAGTCCTAACCATCCTTCCCCATCTCCGAGGCCATGACTTTCTTATGTATCTTTCTAGAGTTATTCTATGCATCTACAAGCAAATCATATTTTCTTTCTTATAAGTAGGATCATATTATTCATTGTTCTGCAATTTGCTTTTTCACTTATTGTACATTATGGATCATTTCATATGCATTCATAAAGAGCTGCTCCATTCTTTTTAAAGACTATATAGCATTCCATTACATGGAACAGTACCCATTAATGAGACATTATTGTTTTAGTCTGTTTTGGTGAGGACTTTCTTCCTGTCTTTCAGATGGCCACATTCTCACATTTTCACTGTGTGCTCACATGGCCTTTTCTTGGTGCATGTTGCAGGGTGAGAGGGGGAGAGTGGGGGAGAGAAAGAGATACAAATTGTTCTTCTCAGATGTTGCAATTTTTACAAATTGAAAGCAAAATCCTCTGCTAGCAAAAAGATTACAGTTCTGATTCTCATTTTATTGAGGTGGTCTAGAAGCTATTAAAAAATAATTTAACTTCCACAGCTGAACATCTTTAAAAAAAAAAGGGTTGTCCTGCCAGGTGACTTAGTTGATTGGAGTGTCATCCCATACACCAAAAAGTTTTGAGTTTGATTCCCTGTCAGGGCACAACCTAGGTCAGGGGTGGGCAAACGTTTTGACTCGAGGGCCACAATGGGTTCTTAAACTGGACCGGAGGGCCAGAACAAAAGCATGGATGGAGTGTTTGTGTGAACTAATATAAATTCAAAGTAAACATCATTACATAAAAGGGTACGGTCTTTTTTTTTTTTTTTTAGTTCTATTCATTTTAAACGTGCCGTAGTTTGCCCACGTCTGACCTAGGTTGTGGGTTCCACCCTGGTTGGGGCGCATACAAAGATGTAAGTTGTTTGGAAAGAATTTACATTGGCTATATAGATAAAGGGAGAGGGAGAAGAGGAAGGGGAGCTAGTTCTGGGATAAGCACAATCTGTAAGGAGGAAGTGTTTGCTTCTTTGGATGGATGGGCAACGGTCCAGATAGTTCATGTATATGCATGATGAGATGGCTCTAGGGTTCAATTGCACCTGGCTGTTATCTTGGATAATGACAGAAATAGCCACCTGGAAGTTAATTCAAAGTTCCAACACACACATGGGTGGCTGTGAGTGCCCTCCCATGCACAGAAGGTTTGTTGGTTTGATTCCCACCTGGTCAGGCACATCTGGGTCTCTTGGTCTCTCTCTCCCTCTCTTTCCCCCTTTTCCTCCCTTCTCCCTTGCCTCCCTTTCCTCTTCTCTCTCTGTTTGGATTAAAAAAAAGTTCCAACTTACACTCAGGAATGTAAGCAGTCTTGTTGGTTTTTGCTGATTAACCCCTTCTTGTCTCTTCCTTCCATTGTCTGGCCTGCTGCAGTTTAATTTAGGACTTTTCAGAATATTCTTGTCAAACCAAATTGCAGTATCTCTGAGATGTGTGTATATTTGGGAAGAAGGCCAGTCTGGCTGACCAGAATGAGGCAGACAGGAGTGAATGAGATCTGAAAGGCGTGAGAGGGCATACATGGACAGATCCTGACTTACGGGGGTTGGGGCTTCAACATAGGACGTTTGGGAAGATACACTTCAGTCCATAGCATTGTGTGTGTGTGTGTTTACCAGTCCTTTACTGAAGAAAAGTTATCTCCAATCTTTTGTTATTAAAAACACTTCAGTAATGAAAAATTTATACACACATCATTTTGCATATACTAATATATGAATGTATCTGTAGCATGAATTTCTAGAAGTGGAATCACTAGGTCTGTAGTGGAATGTATCTGTTTTTAAAATTAAGAATATGAAACCTATGATTTTGTTTAGTAAATACAAAAGTCTCTCCCTTCTATACAATAGTTAAAGTTTGGATCACTTCAGAAACCTGAAACATGTTTTCTACAATGCAGGAATTCCTGAGAGAAGACCTTGTGTTAACTAAGCTTGTTAAATCAGTAGTTTAAAGTTATCTTGCTTCCTTGGTAACCTTTTTGTTCTTCTCTAGTTTGTGAGTTAACAAGCAAAAAAGTATAAGCTGTATCATATTATAGCACAGGTAGAATGGTGACTGTTTTTCCCCCAAATGTAGAAGAAAAGACTAATTTATGGTTGGTGGGAAAATACACATATTTATAAAAAATGATCAAAATGTGTAATGGGTATTTATTACTCCTGAATTAGGAATAAGCCTTTTATTATTAGAACTAGAGGCCCGGTGCACAAAAATTTGTGCACTTGGGGGAAAGGGGGGGTCCCTCAGCCTGGCCTGTGCCCTCTTGCAGTCTGGGACCCCTCGGGAGATAACGCCCTGCTGGCTTAGGCCTGCTCCTGGGTGGCAGAGGGCAGGCCCAATCCCTAGGTGCAGCCTCTGGTCGGGTTAGGGTTAGAGCAGGGCCGCTTGGGGAGTTGGAGCGCCTTCCCCTGTCATGCACAGAGCAGGGCGGATTGGGAGGTTGCGATGCCACCCTCAGTCACCCTCAGGGTAGGGCTGATTGGGGGGTTGGGGCACCGCTCACTGTCACA
>NW_006352194.1:2005481-2024644 GCF_000327345.1 Myotis davidii
GTTTTTTTTTTTTTTTAGCAGCTTCTCTGTTACAATGTTCAAACTGCAGGCTCAGAGGCTGGCAGCGGCAGGCGGGGAACGTTGCAGTCCTCTGTCACTGAAGCAAGCAAGCCTCATGTTCAGTTTAAGCTGCCTGGCTGCCAGCCGCCATCTTGGCTGGAAGTTAATTTGCATATCTCACTGATTAGCCAATGGGAAGGGTAGCGGTCGTACGCCACTTACCATGTTTCTCTTTTATTAGATAAGGATACATTCTGGAATGACACATGTGCTGAGTGGAAAACCTGTATACTTGTTTAATTTAGAAAGAGGAGAGAATTAGGAAGAGTTCAGGAGAGAGAAAGGGAGTAACCCACAGAGGAGTCCAGTAATTTGTTTCTATGTCTGCAACTGTCACCCCAAATTACACCCCTCCCTCCCTCCCTCCTTCCCTCCTTCTTCCTTCCTTCTTCCTCCCCCCTCCCCCCATTAATCCTCACCTGAAGGAGGGAGGGAGGGAGAGAGGGAGGGAGGGAGGGAGAGAGAGAGAGAGAGAGAGAGAGAGAGAGAGAGAGAGAGAGAGAGAGAGAAACATTGATATGAGAGAGACACATCGATTGGTTGCTTCTCATCTGTACCCCAACCAAGGCTGGAGATAGAATCTGCAACCAGGAATTGAACTGGAAACTCTTAGGTCCACAGACTGATTGATGCTTTAACCATTGAACAACACCTGCCAGGGCTCCATTTTCTTTCATGGTGTTAATGATGAAAACATTTGTTCTGCTGATCTAGTGTATGGTGGGAATCCTCTCTCCAAGATCTCTAGGCCCTTACCATCCTCTGATTTCTGGAGGCCTGAACCTTATGACCACAGTCACTGATACCATTTCCTGCCTCGTTAGTTTATTCCCAAAGAGTCCTGTTTGAAACTTTGGTTCCCCAACTAGTTCCTGTTTCTCTGACTTTAAGACTTCCAGCTCATAGCAAAACACTAAAGGCTCCCTTTTACACAATGTAGAAACCTGCCGCTTCCTAAAGTAGCTATGAAATAAACACAGGTTTGTTTGAGTTTTGTTTTTTTTTTAATGTATTTTTATTGATTTCAGAGGAAAGGAGAGGAAGAGATAGAAACATCAGTGATAAGAGAGAATCATTGATTGGCTGCCACCTGCACGCCCCCTACTGGGGACCGAACCCCAGGCATGTGCCCTGACTGGGAATAGAACTGTGACCTCCTGGTTCATAGGTCGACACTCAACCACTGAGCCAAGCTGGCTAGGGTAGGAGTTCTTTACATATATTGGATATTAATCCCTTATCAGATAATATGATTTGCAAATATTTCTCCCATTCTATATGTTGTCTTTTCACTTTCTTTTTTTTAAAAAATATATTTTATTGATTTTTTTACAGAGAGGAAGAGAGAGGGGTAGAGAGTTAGAAACATCGATGAGAGAGAAACATTGATCAGCTGCCTCCTGCACACTCCCCACTGGGGATGTGCCCGCAACCAAGGTACATGCCCTTGACCAGAATCAAACCCAGGGACCCTTGAGTCCACAGGCTGATGCTCTATCCACTGAGCCAAACCAGTCAGGGCTTCTTTTCACTTTCTTGATAGTGTCCTTTGAGGCACAGAAGATTTTTACTTTTGATAAATTCCAATTCCTAAGGAATAAACGTCCCATTTACTCCTGCTAAGTATGGTCATGTTGGTGAAAAGCTTTATTCCTACATGTTTTTTTTTTTATATATTTTTATTGATTTTTTATAGAGAGGAAGGGAGAGAGATAGAGAGTTAGAAACATTGATGAGTGAGAAACATCGACCAGCTGCCTCCTGCACACCCCCTACTGGGGATGTGCCCACAACCAAGGTACATGCCCTTGACTGGAATCAAGGAAGAGGGAGAGACAGAAACATCAATAATGGAGAGAATCCTTGATCGGCTGCTTCCTGCATGCCCCACACTGGGGATCGAACTGTGACCTCCTGATTCATAGGTCAATACTCAACCACTGAGCCACGCCAGCTGGGCTACTTGTAGTAATTTTAATAGCTATTATTAGTTTGTCCCCCACCCCCACCCCCTTAAACTATAAGCTTTACCAGGGCAGAAACAGTCTGTTTTGTTCATCACTATATTCCCAGTAGTTATCACATAGGTGCTCAAATACTTATTCACATACTAACACATTATTTCATATATCTAGGATGTATGTTTCATAAAAATCTAGAGACTCATGTGCCTGCTTGGACTTCTCATAGCATGGTAGCCATGTTCCAATAGTGAGCATCTTAAGAAAGCAAGGCATTTTTGTGACCTCGTTTGGGAAATCATGTACTGTTACTTCTATCATACTTTGTCAGGTAGTGACAGAGTTCTTCAGAACCAAGTTCAATGTGAGATCTCACCACTTGATGGGAGGAGTGGCAAGTTCACATTATAAGAGCATGTGAAATAGGAGATCTTGTATTGGCGATCTTTGACAAAGACAGTCCATTACAGTTATTTGTAGTTTTCATCAAATTAAAAAACAATTTTACCCATAATTTCTTCAAGTATATTTTGTTCTCATCTGCCTTGTTTTTGGAATTCTAATTATATGTATGCTTGATATCCCATAGATCATTAAAACTTTTATTCTTTTCAGTTTTTTTTCTTTCTTAATTTTGAATAGTTTATATTATCTTCAGGTTCACTGCTATGTTCTTCAGTAGTCTCTAACCTTTGAGCATATTTATATTAAACTAAGGGCCCAGTGCATGAATTTGTGCACCTTGAAAGGGCCTGTGGGTCTCAGTCCATCCTCCTGCTGCGGCCCCCAGTCCCGTCTACCAGAAGCCCTGCTCCCACCGCCACCATTCCCACTCGCTGATGGCGCCGGCCCTGATCACACCCACTGATGGCACAGAACAATTGGGGCCCAGCGCCAGCAGCAGGTACGAGTGGCGGCTGTTGCCCCAGTTGCCCCTCACGAGCAGGGGGAGGTGGAGAAGCCCTGAATGGCGATTGGGGCCAGTGCCGCGAGTGATCAGGGCCAGTGCTGGGTGCCGGCAGTGGGTGTGAGCAGTGGCTCTGGCGCCGGCAGCAGGTGTGAGCACCCAGTGGGACTGTGGCGCGTAGGAGCAAAGAATTTTCAGTATCCACCAGAGGCTTGTCCGATGATAGTGACCGGTGCCCCCACTTACCCGCTCTACCATCCCGCCATGGCTGACACCTGCCATGGTCTGCGCGCGCACCCCCTGGTGGTCAGTGCACATCATAGTGACAGGTTGTTCCACCCCGTTCCGTCTATTTGTGTATTAGGGATACACACACACACACAGAGAGAGAGAGAGAGAGAGAGAGAGAGAGAGAGAGATGTTTTAAGGTTTGTCTGCTAATTCTGTCATCCCTGGGTCTGTTTCTATTAACTGATTCCCCTCACCCCAAATTTTTATAATTTCCAAATATAAAAATAAAATATTTTCCTGCGTCTGCACATACCTAGTAACTTTTTTTTTGTCTAGTAATTTTTTATTGTATACTAGCAACTTCAGTGCTACATTTTTAGGTGTCTAGATTTTGTTGTCTTTAAAGAATATTGAAACTTGTTTAGGTAAATAGTTACTTGCTAATCAGCTTGCTACTATAAATGTTTGTTTTTAAGCTTTGTTAAGGCTGTTTTGGAATAGCTTTTGCTCTAGGGCTAGTTTAGCTCTAAGTCTAGGGGTGATCCTTCTGAGAACTCCACCAAATTTAAGGAGGTCCCTCTACTGTGGCTATAAACTATCCCAGACCTGTGTGAGCTCTGGGAATTAATCAGTTTGCAATCCTGGCATTTCTTTGGCCCTATGGGTTGTCACCTAACACATGTGTAGGTTAGTATTCAGTAATAGACTCAAGGGATCTCTATATAGATTTCTGGATGTATTTCTCCATGCTGTAAATCCCAGCCACCTCAGCTTCCTCAAATTCTAATCTCAATTTACTCCATTCATCAAGCAACATGTGGTACTTTTTTTAAAAAATTTTTTAAAAATATATATTTTAGCCGAAACAGGTTTGGCTCAGTGGATAGAGCGTCAGCCTGCGGACTGAAAGGTCCCAGGTTCGATTCCGGTCATGGATGTGTCCGCAACCTAGATACATGCCCTTGGCCTGAATCGAACCTGGGACCTTTCAGTCCGCAGGCCGGAGCTCTCTCCACTGAGCCAAACCGGTTAGGCGCCGTGTTCGGCAAACTGTGGCTCACGAGCCACATGCGGCCCTTTGGCCGCTGCTCTTCCACAAAATACCACGTGTGGGTGCGCATGTATAGTGAGATTGAAACTTCATGGCCCATGTGCAGAAGTTGGTATTTTGTGGAAGAGCCACACTCAAGGGGCCAAAGAGCTGCCTGTGGCTCGCAAGCCGCAGTTTGCCGACCACTGGGTTAGGGCAAGATGTGGTACTCTTGCCACTCTATATACTGTAGTCTGGCAAGTTCTTTCAAACAGAAAACTAGGGTGGTCACAGGGCTCATCTTATTTGTTTTCCTTCTTAAAAATCCTTTTCCGGGATCACAATCCTGCACTGAATGTTATCCATTGTCTAAAACCAGTTGTTTCATGTAACTTATCCAGATTTCTAGTTTTGTATGGTAAAAGGGAGAGTTCTATACACTATTATAAGTCAAAGTATGAATTTTAAATCCAGGATTTCTTCTTTCATTTCAACCACTTAAGTTTTTAATTTCCAAATATAAAATAAAATGAAGTCAGCTTTGGGCTGGAATTAATAATTTGGGTTCAGGTTTCGCGCCTACTTCTAACTTGCTGCATGAATATTGGTAAATCCCATTTCTTCTTTGACTTTTACAGCCAAATTAAATTGAATATAATCCTATTCTCACTAGTTCTCAGGCATTCCATAGCAAGCAAATAGAAATAAAAAACCACACTAAATAAGAATGAGGTTATAAAAGCTGACACTTCCAAAACCTCTTTGGTCCATCTTCCAATTCATACTTTTTTGTAAAGTATAAAGGGGCCTGAAATGAAAGTATGGTAAGACTGATGCTGTTTCATTGCCTTTCCTCCTACTGAGTGCCAGGAACTGTGTAAGACTTACGTGAATTAACTCACCAAATCCTCATCACTGTCCAATGGGATAGGTAATGTTATTTGACCCCATTTCTCACATGAAAATGAGACACAGAGATTAAGCAACTTGCATAGGGGTCATATAGCTAAGTGGCAGAGGCAGAATTGGAATTGATTTGAACCCAAGCTGTGTGACTCAGGAGCCACGCTCTTAACCACTGTGTGACTATTTGAAAACTTGAAATGCATCAATTGCTGCTGATGGAGAATCATTGTTTGTAACTGTTAAATTCATCCTCGGAATCCCTTCAACAAACCTTGTTTGTTTAGTCAGCCTAATTTCCATGAGGAAGCAGAAAGATTGGGCTATAGTTGGAATATGTGATTCCTGAGAAAAACACACCATCAGTATTGCAGGAAATGATGGAAGATGATATACAGCAAAAACTACCTGGGAAATGGGATCTGAGGGGAGTCCAAAGGATCCATTGGGCGGGGAGGGGTCACTGGCGTTTACTGAATTTCTCCTGACTGGCAACTGTTTTGATATTAATAATTTCTATTCTTTTTCTCCTAATTTTCAGACACATTTAATCAAGTCAAGCACCAAAATGCTACCACTCTTGCCTAGAGAGAGAACGGCTACTCAAAGAACTCCACCTGCAGGCGTTCGGCAGACCAGCATTGCTTCCTTCTTCACCCTGCAGTCAGGTATGGTGACCTGCCTGGAAGCACTCAGGGAGCAAAAAGGAGTGCATTCAGTTTTTCATGCTGGAACATTTATAAGTGACACCAGTGCATAGCTCACCTATTAGAAGAGGTTATAAAACAAAATCATTGCCTTCTGAAAAGCAATATATACATGCTTTTTACAAACATATTTTTCTGGTTCTCTTTTGCTCAGTCTAATATTAAGTATTTGTATTCCCTGTCAGAGCAGTAAGGACAGGTATTCTTGGGAGTTGAGGGTATATAGGGGAGCTGACCTTTAGTTAGGGGTATGTCTTGGATTGGCCACAAGTAGTCTGCATGATTAATTGATAATTGATATTTTTGTATGAAGCGTCTCAAATTAGCCAAGGTTCAACAATGTTTTTTTCTTAGAAAGGTTTGCATAAAGTTGGCTTGTGTCTCAACATCCTTTGACGGTTCTTTGCCTGCATGTCCCACTTCAGGGGACCAGCTGACTCAGAGCAGGCTGGGACTTACCGAGCAAGGTTCCTGCCAGGTGAAAGGAGAGCTCTAACTCTTGGTGCGGTACCCAGGATTGCTTTGCATAAATCTTCAAAATGCACTCTCCCTACCCCAAACAAAATAGGCTCCCCCCCTTTTTTTTTCTTTCCCCCAAAACACTTTCCATTTCAAATTGTAAAATTCTGGTATATTCTGTTTATATAGAATTTTTAGGCAAAATAGACAAATCTTTCACAAAACAATTTCTGCAGTGTGATAAACTTCACATATGAAAACTCAGCTGGAAAAGTGGTCTGATTATGTCATGTTTGACTTTATTGTGGAGCTCATGGGAAGCCTCTATATATTTGAGTAGGGGGGATATATAAGCTTTGTGTTTTAGAAAGATCATTCAGGCAAGATTAGAGATTGAAAGCTGGAAGCTCAGCCACAAGGGATGTGAAGAGTCTAAAACCCCTGCACAAGGTAGTTATAATAGCTGATACTGATTTCAGAAAGAACCAGCTAAATCCTGCTCAGGGCAGAGTTTTCCTGCAGAATAATACGTGTTCATGTCTGTTTCACTAGGAAAGAAAAACGGTGATCAGAGGAATGTTTCATCACATATAGAAAGTCAGACCAACAGAGAGTCTAAGAAAGATGCGACCCAGCTAGAGCATCTGACCCAGGGCTTGGGCGATGATTGCGTGGCACCCCCTTTAGCCTCTTCAACCCCTACAGACATCCAGGAAGCTGGACTTTCTCCTCAGTCCCTCCAGGCTTCTGGCCACCACAGACTGGGAACCCCATTCTTGACTGTGCTGTCTTTGTTCCAGCCTGAGACTAACTTAGTCTGTGCTGGAGAGAATCAAGACTCACTGGCTTGTTCCTTCACCCAGGACGTGGAAAGTTCTTGCTTGCTGGACCAAAAGGAGGGAGAGAAGGATTCTTCCTGGAAAAGGGAATGGCTTCATGGATCTAAGAAAAAGAACCGCCAGGGTATGGAGAGATGCAGTAAACCACCTGGGGGCAAGGGTCGACAGCCCTGGGACAAGTCTAAATTGGAAAAGGTGTCTGCCAAAGAAAACAGGCAGGCTCCTGTCCTCTTTCAAACTTACAGGGAGTCCTGGAGTGGAGAAAACACAGAGGCAGTGAAACAAAGGTCTTGTCCTGTTCCTGTGGTCTCCTGGGACAGTGAGAAGGATGACAGGGACTCCTGGAGTCAGCTTTTCACTGAGGATTCTCAGGGCCAGCGGGTCATTGCTCACAACTCCAGAGTTCCTTTCCGAGAGGTAACGAACAGTTGGAATCAGGGTTTAGGGCAGTTTCCTAGCAGCCCTGGAGCTCAGTGCCAGGATAGGCTCACTCAGTTAAACCTGCAGCCTGATTTGCTCTTTACCCAGGACTCTGAAGGTAACCAAGTTATCAGACACCAAGTCTAAACATCTTTGAGGGTTTGGTTTTAAAAATACTTGGGGAGGTATGGAATGAAGCTATTGTTGTTGAACATTTTGTGTAAATAAAGCCGGTTGTGATACTTGTTGAGACAGTATGGTTGGCATCATGCCTTTCCCTGAAGAACAGGTGGCTAGTAAATTCCTTGTATGAATTCAGTGAGCACTGAGGAGGCAAGGGAGGTATTCATCTCTCCACTAAAGGACCTATTACTCAAGCAGCTCTTTGCTCTTTCAGATGCCTAACTGGGACATTGCTTCTTCTTCTTCTTTAAATATATATTTTATTGATTTTTTTATAGAGAGGAAGAGGGATAGAGAGTTAGAAACATCAATGAGAGAGACGCATCGATCAGCTGCTTCCTGCACACCTCCTACTGGAGATGTGCCCACAACCAAGGTACATGCACTTGACCAGAATTGAACCTGTGACCTTTCAGTCTGCAGGCCAGTGCTCTATCCATTGAGCCAAACCGCTTAGGGCTGGGACATTGCTTCTTAGAGATGTGTATACTTTTAATCTCTGGTTGTAATCATACTTACTCAACCTAAGCTTGGGACCACTAATTCCTAACACTTTTGAGTGGTAAACAGGAGCAGGGGGATAGAGAGATAGGTAGAAGGTAGAATTGTAGCAGTATTATTGTTATTTTATTCTTGTGGTGACTTTACAGCATTTTAAAGTTATAGCCTCTGTTTAAATAGCTATTCCTTAAAATTCCTGAGCTATATAGCAATCTAGATGTGACTGTAACACTCCTCTATTACAAAGTGGGTGAGAACTCCCTTTGTAAAACTGAGTCCAAATAAATGACTGTTTACCAAGCGGCTCTTGTAATTAAAACATTACCAGTTTTATTTTTGAAAAAGCAACCTTTTAAAAAAATATTATTTTTATTGATCTCAGAGAGGAAGGGAGAGAGAGATAGAAACATCAATGATGAGAGAGAATCATTGATTGGCTGCCTCCTACACACCCCCTACTGGGGATTGAGCCCGAAATATCAGCATGTGCCCTTGGCCGGAATCGAACCTGGGACCCTTCGGTTCGCAGGCTAAAGCTCTATTCACTGAGCCAAACCAGTTAGGGCGAAAAGCAACTTTTTAATATTAGATGCTGTCACTGCAGTAGGTCCGATCTGAACAGGAGTCTAATTTGACCTTTGTTCTATCCAAGACTTTATCCATCAGGTAGCAGTTTTCTGTAATGCGGTATAGTACCTAAAAGGCTCCTAGGGGGCAAGCTTGCAAGTTATAAGATGGAACCACTTTAAGAGCTTAGGACAAAATCTCTCCATTTTTTTTTTTAAATAAAAAGCAGGACTTTATAAAAGAAAAAGGGGTACGTCAGGAGCCTATTATGAAAGTTCATATACTACAAAATTAACAGGAATCCTATACCCATTGGGTACATCAGGTGATTGTAACTCAGAGATGGACACAGCAAATGCAGTATCTTGCCAAATCCTTTAATGTCAGGTAGTACTTCAACCCAAATACACACGGGATACATACTGCAGAGAAAGGGACCTGAGGGCATCTGAGTCATGCATGGTGTGGATACAAACCGTGGTCCAATGCCAAGAAGCAGTCAAGGGCCTCAAAGAAAGATGGTATTCTCTTTCCCCTCCCCATTTCTGTTTCCTACTGGGCTTGAACTAAAGTCCATGGAAGAGCAGGAGTTCAGTCAATGGGGCCGTGGAGGGTATATTTGGTTGTACAGTATTACAAAATATATTTAAGAAAAAAACAGCCCAGGCCTCCCAGAAGCAGCCCAAATGTCAGCTGGTCCAGAGGGCCGACCTCTACATCTAGGTGTTAGACATGGGAAGAGAGTGATTGCTGGGCATTGGTGTTGGTTTGTGATGGCGCAGCATAAGATTTTTCCTGCCCTGTGAACATGTACATAAACACTGAGAGCTCTCACTCTTATCAGCTTTCTTGCAGCAGAAAGTGACAGCTGGGCACAAAGTGTCCGGTAAGACCAGTTATAGGGTCTTATGCAGTGAAGTAAGTCATTCAGGACCTATTTTCACACAGGGGCAAGGAAAAACCAGAAACTTCTAGCTCAGCCTTTAGACCAAAACATTCCAATCTATACATTTACCTGTAACAAGTCTCTCAGCTCACAACAGGCCTTAGCTTCTGCTAAGGTTTGAAGTATGGGAAACATATAATCCAGCTCTTTCAGTCCAAGCTCTAGCTTTCGGCAAGACTGTTGCAAAAAACCTCTGATGGAGAGAGAAACATCGGCGGTGAGGAAGGCAGCTACTGAAGGAATTCCAGGAGCAGGAAACTGAGTGTGCAGAGCTGAGTGCTGTCAGTTTCCTTTTCTACTGAAATCTTCTTCCTTCAGAGCAAACTTCCTTCTTAGGACCTCAGAGATAAGGACAGCAGGGTCCTCCTCCTTCAGTAAACTCCGGTTCCTAGAGACATAATAATAGCTTAATTATTAATAATTTAATAATTTGAGCACTTGCTCTGTCTTGGGCAGTGTTCCATGTCTTTGAATATGATCTCATTTAATTCTCAACAATCTTACGAGGTTAGGTGCTATTACAATCTCTTTTACAAATGAGGAAACTGAAGCACAGAAAGGTTATACAATTTCCCCAAAGCTACTACGTCAGTCAGTGGTGAATCCAGAGTCCAAAAGCAAGCTAGCTGATTATAAATCTCATTTCTTAACTAGAATGCTTTACTATTTCCTGAGACGGCTATAAAATGTGGACAAAGGACCATCAACTAGTTAGAATTGGCTGTGATGGCCAAGCTTCTGCTCCCACCTTTGGTGCTATATTTTCTTAGTAACATTTCCCCAGATCAGCAGATGAAGTGACATATCTCTTGTCCATTTTGACCTTTATTAGTTCCAGGGAAATGGTGTTCAAAAAGTTTCCTACTATTCTGTCTCCCCAGCAAGGGATCTGTGAGCTTTTTAAAATGAGATCTAGAATTTATAGTAAAATGTTCACATAAGGGACCTGTGGGAACAAAACCCACTCCAAATTGGCGTAGGTTCAAATTACCTGACATATCTTAAAAGTATGTCCTGGGAAATAGTTGCTTGAAATCCTAATGGACTTATATCCATACACATACATCCTCATGAAGTTTTGCTAGATATAAGGGTCAAGATTGATTATTAAACCTTGAAAGCAAAAACAAGAGTAATTGCCTTCAGTCTGTCACATTTCTGCCCCTTTGTTAGTGGGGCTACTTTCCCACTCTTTGTCATTAACCCATCTCCTCCGATGAACAAGGGACAAAAGATCCCAGGACACAGTGGGAAGAGGGGCTTGGATCTAATATGGGGCAAGAAGCAAGTAAAAAAGTTTGGGAGCCAGTGACCAGAAGAGAAGGACTCAGGCAGCTCCAGAGCAGCAGCTGAATTTGGGAATGCAGGAGACCGAAGAACTGTGGGTATGACCAAGACCAACCTGGCTAGGGCCAGAGAAGGAAGGTGAAAGTGACTTCCCTAAAGGATCCACTACCAGGAAACAATGAGGGAGTCACAGCCTTGTCTTTTTTTTTGTTGTTTTTTTTTTAAAATATATTTTATTTGTTACAGAGAGGAAGGGAGAGGAATAGAGTTAGAAACATCGATGAGAGAGAAACATTGATCAGCTGCTTCCTGCACATCCCCCACTGGGGATGTGCCCACAACCAAGGTACATGCCCTTGACCGGAATCGAACCTGGGACCCTTCAGTCCACAGGCCGACGCTCTATCCATTGAGCCAAACCAGCTAGGGCCTTGTCTGGTTTTCAGACAGAAATGGCCAGACACACAAAGGGGTCCTTGCACAAGGTGAGTAACCTTCCCTTCAACAGGGAACTTGGGAGAGAGCCCTCTTCTCTCACAAGAGCTTTTAATCTACATGAACAAATACAGCTTCACATCCTGGCCTTCGAAGTCTGGATGTCAAACTTAACTGTTTTAAAACCCAGAAAGCTGCAAATAAGCTCCTTCGGTGTGTCCCATGCAGGTGCTCAGACCCCACTGAACACTGCAAGGTGGTCACCCCTCCAATATGAGCATTCTGATGGGCAGCCAGGTTTAGAAACTTCTCAAGAATTTTTTAGAAACCTCCAGTCTCTGAAATTGCAGGGTTAGTTTGCATAACACCACTATTTCAAAGCAGAAACTCCCAACCTGATGAAATTCTTCCACCAATTTGAGATACTAAAGTAATTATTAGGCAACCCAACTTTGAAGGGTGGGACATGGGGACACTTATTAGCAGTATGGTAATGGTAAAGTCCCTGGGACAGAAGTGGGATTAGATGAACCCTGTAAAATTCCACTAGTCTAACATTTGGTTGGGTTAGATCACCCCAACAAATGTCAAGTGTTACTCCTCAAACTGGGGCCCCAGGCATTAGCAAGCAGGTGGCAAGGTTTGTGAATGAAGTTAACACATGGCAACTACTGAGGACTTGCTATGTAAGTACCCTTTATTAGATCATTGGCCACAGGTAACTAAAATAGTAAATAGATCACCAGAGCTCATTATCAAATACTTACAGATCTTGACTCTGTTTCATCCGGTGAAAGTCCTTCAGGATCCCCATCATATCTGCAAAGCTGCTGGCCTTGGACAGAGAGACACAGTCATCCTCTTCAGATGAGCTGCAGGTAGCTTTGTGTTCTGGTTTGCAACATTCAGGGCTGGCAGAACAAAGCAGGGGGACTGATGGAAGCTCGGGGACCTCTACCTCGGTCTCCTCAGTGATGTCACTAATGACAAAGGAAGTTGTAGAGTGGAATGAGGATCCAAAACAAGGTAAGGGAGAAGAGACATTTGAACTTCCTGGAGATAAGAAATCTGGCGTTAATGAAGCCGAAGCTGAAAGAGAAAACAATAGGCATGGGTGGACATTGGGGCTAGAGTACAGCAGTAATATCTTCTGCTCACAAGCACTGCCTACCATTCCTTCATTTCCTGGGCTGATATCCCAGAAGAGCCCAGGGTGGATTCTGTAAGCCGGAGGAAGGCTCCTCCACTATGCTTCCCTCTCAGGATTTCAAGATGTAGAAGCAGGGCTCCTCCAGGTTCCAGCAGAGCACAGCACCTCCCGCCTCACCCCATAAAACCTTGGCTCCTAAAAGCTCCCATTCTGCAGTGAGCTCTGGAGTAACAGCCTGTTTAGACTGAAACAACGACAGGACCAAGGCCTGAATTTGTTTCTTTCTCTAACTGGGCTAGTGCTTTGACTACCCTCTTTAAATGCTGTCTGTGGCTGGAAGAAGCGTTCTGTAGCAATAGAATGGTGACCCTCTTCCTAGTTCCCCAAATTTTAACGAATTTCCTCAATTTTTAAGAAATACTCGTTTTTCATAAACTACTTTAGCTTGTCTCTTAGCTGCCAATAAATGCAATTCCTCTATAAAAAACAACAAACCATTTCAAAAAGAACACTAATTTTCATGTTCTACCACCTGGTAAGCTTTAGGAACTGACTGAGCTCAACTAGGAGGGGGGGAAAAAAAGGAATATGGGGATGAATAAACCCTGAGCTGCTTGGGAGAGATACCTATTGGTATTTCATGTCACCCAGTAAAGGCAGACTCCCATCCTTTTCCATTGTTCTGCCTAAGCCACAGACAGAAAAGTGGAGGGATGGAGAGGTGGTCTCTGGTAGACAGGACAAGGGAAGAGAAGACAGGTGCTCAAAGGGGATGCTTATTTCTTATATGGAAAAGGAAAGCTGCTGAGGGCTCATGGAAGACACGATCTTAGAGACACTTGGCAGAGGGTGTTGGTTTTGGGGCCACGGGAGAGAACCTGCTCGGGGTCACAGGCTAAGTGAAGATCTTGTTCCTGACCAAGCTAGTCAAGCTCAAAATAACTGACAGAAACCATCCAAGAAGTACTATAGACTAACCAGGCCTCAGAGCAACCGAGTCCTGGGTCCAAGTCCAGGGACCCTCATTTTCTTTACCACTATCCTGTCCAAGAGCCAGGGGAAAAGGAGCAGCCTGCTATATTCTGGCCCTGACTCAGAGCCTCCCACCTGTATCCGCTGCCACTATCTTAGCAATCTGGCTGCGCAGGTGGCTCAGCTCATCCTGCAGCTCTGTGGTGCGGCTCAGGGCCGGCAGGGCTGGCTTCTTCAAGGCCAGGAGCCTCTCCTCGGACCCACGCAGGTTGGGCACTGAGGCATTGCGCTGCATGACAATCAGAGGGCTGGGCTTCCAAGTGTGCCTCAGGGGGCGTGTATCACTCCTGGACCAGGGAAAGACAGGTATATCAGAGTCAGCTAGCTGGCCACTAGCCCCTTCTAAAATTCCTTCACCCACCCCAGTGGTTCTCAACCTTCCTAATGCCGCAACCCTTTAATACAGTTCCTCATGTTGTGACCCCCAACCATAAAATAATTTTCGTGGCTACTTCATAACTGTAATGTTGCTACTGTTATGAATCATAATGTAAATATCTGATATGCAGGATGTATTTTCATTGTTACAAATTGAACATAATTAAAGCATAGTGATTAATCACAAAAACAATATGTAATTATGTATGTGTTTTCCGATGGTCTTAGGCGACCCCTGTGAAAGGGTCGCAACCCACAGGTTGAGAACCGCTGACCCACCCCTACAAGATTAACAGCCAGGTTCTGCTTCCATTCTGAGCCCAGAGATCTTATTCTATTGCCCTCTGCCTCTCACAAGCCCTCTCCCTGCTGCCTGCCTCACCAGGGAAGGAGCTCCCCATTCCCCAGTGGTCTGGCCATTGCCTCGCCTACCTGACCCGGGCGTATGTCTCCTCTTCATCTGCAGCAATCCAGGCGATATCAGCCAGAGTAGGGACTGGGGGCACATCCCTCAGACACAGATCAGAGACATTGGGCAGGGTCTATAGGGAAGCAAAATTCACCAAAAAACACATGATGAGACAATTAATCTGGGCACCATACATAGGAGGGCACCTAGTTCAGCACTGGGGTGTCAGAAAGGCTTCTTGGACCCCATCCATGCCTACTGTTTTCTCTTTCAGAGGGTTCCAGGTTGGAAACAGCTCAAATAAGCAGCCAGAAGCGAGTTTGTGGGATTACAAATAGTTTTGCATGGCTAAAACAGAGGATGGGGGTGAGGAGGTTGTAAGAGGTTGGACAAATTAGGAACTTTGATTCTAAGATCAATAATAAGCCACTGGAAGTTTTAAGTAAGGATTCGATTTTAGGCTTTAAAAGATTACTCTGCTGCTGTGTGGAACACGGATGGGAGGGTGAACAGACCAGTTATGAGGCTGTTGTATCCAAGCAAAACAGGTGGCCTAGAGGAGGGATGGGCTCTGTTTTAATAAAGTTTTACTTGAAAAACAGTCTCACCAATTTCTGTGTGTGTGTGTGTGTTTAAGAATATGTTTTTGATTTTAGAGAGGAAGGGAGAGAGAGAAGCATTGATGAGAAACATTGATTGGCTACCTCCTACATGCCTCCTACTGGGAATTGAGCCTGCAACCTGGGCATGTGCCCTGACCTGGGATCCAACCAGCGACCTCTTGGTGGTTGGGATGATGCTCAACCAACTGAGCACACTAGTCAGGACTCACTGATTTATGTATTGTCTGTGATGGCTTTTAAGTTGTAACTGCAAAAGTGAGTAGTTGTAACACTGTTATAGCCCACAGCCTAAATGTTTATAATCTTGTCTTTTACAGGAAAGGGGGTCTTCAGTGGAACAGGCCAATTACCTTTTAACAGAAAGGGCTATTGCCTACCAGTGTCTTGCCCTCTGGTTGTGAAAATACAGGTACAAGGATATCAATAATCTCAGGATTACTGGATTATTGATATCAACAGGAAGTTTTAACAGGAAGTTTCCTCTGGCTAGCTCTTGACCACACCTTTGTAGCTAATTGGGATTTACACTGTTATAGCAACACTGTTTTATTTATTTTTTAACATTTAAAAAATATTTTTTTTATTGATTTTAGAGAGGAAGATAGAGACAGCAACATCAATGATGAGAGGGAATCATCTCGTTGGCTGTCTCCTACACACCCACACTGGGGACCAAGCCCGCAACCCAGGCATGTGCCCTTGACCGGAATCAAACCTGGGACCCTTGAGTCCACTGAGCCAAACAGGCTAGGGTGTGACATTGTTTTAAGCCAACTTGGTAATTTGAACATTTAGACTTGAATAAAAAGACACAATTATATAAAAGGAATTTAGTAGGATTCCTTAAAATAACCTCTCAACCCAAATGAACAACAACTGAGGAACTGAGTCTGAGTGACACTTGTTAAAATTAAATGAAAAAATTAGTATTCAATCATGTTGAGTATGAAAACAAAAAACAGAAACATACATCTAGAAAAAGGACTATACCAAAACAATAGTTACTGTCATGACTATGTTATTAGAGGTAATTTATTTTCCTTTCTCCTTTTTCTTCTTAATCCTCACCCTAGGATATGTTTAGTGATTTGAGAGAGAGAGAGATCTGTTGCCTCCTGTATGTGCCCCAACCTGGGATTGAACCTGCAAACTTTTTGGCATACTAGTTGATACTCCAAGCGAGCCACCCCCTCTGGGCTCTTTCCTCTTTATTTTCCATAACTTAATGTTTTTATGTGGGTAAATTTTAAAAAAATAAAGATTTCCTTAAATAATATTTTAGAGTAATTTACAACAGAAATTCAGGGGTAATTTCTCAAAAAGCCACCTATACATAAGTTAAATTCAGCTGTTCCTGCTACCAATTGTTTGGTAGGTGGATCAGGAATCGATGGCTCTCACTTTTAGATAGGGATCCTGGGTCTCACAGGATCTCTCCTGGATCTTCCACTGACTCAGGAGCTGCTGCTAAGGTGGGCCATTTAGAGAAGCTTTCCTTGATTAAAGCAGCGCTCTACTACTGGCAATTAAATGAGAACATAAAGTAGTGGGCACAATGCCTTAGCATACAGCATGTGTTCAGTAAAGGTTAGCTGGTATTACTGATACAAGCACACCTTGCTTTATTGAGCCTCACAGATACTGCATTTTTACAATTGAGGGAAAGACCATGGGTGAAAAAGATTACAACTTGCTTTATTGTGGTGATCTGGAAGCAAACCTGAAAACACCTCTGAGGTATGCTTGTACTAGTTAACATACTCCCCCTACCTTGTGGAAACCTGTGCCCTTGCTTAGCTCTGTCAGGCAACATTTGGCCAAAGGACTGAGGAGATTATAACCAAGTGTCGGAGCATCCTCCACCAAGTCCCCCATACTCCCTAGCTGTGCTCCCCTTGTTTCTGATACTTGAAAGGACGCCCGGGGACATGGCTTCAGGGGCAGTTAGGGCCACATCCCGCTCGTGCCCTTTAGGCAATTCTGGATAATCTGGGCTATGGGATGGTCCCCCTCCATCCCGTAACACACTCCTAACCCCATTCCTGACTCTAATACCAATCCTGACACTACTTCTGACTCCAGCTCCAACACAGACTTCACAGGTCAACATCTAATATATAAATTCATCTCCTTCATTTCTGTAACCACTGGGCCCATGTATCCCATATGTCTTCTCAGGCTTATATTTCTGCCTCTTCTGTGTAGGCAGAAAGTTGAAGTTATTCTTTTGTGGCCCAGTTTCCCAGATACACACACCTTAAGTAAGTAGCCTGAAGCTGGTGCTTAGCCATTAGTTCTTAGAGGGAGGCAGCTGGGACTAATAAATGCTACTTGGTTTTCCATTGCAGAAGGGGGTTTCAGCGACACTGGCCACGCAAGAATCTTTACTGCAGAGTGGGTGCTAGAGGGAGGCCCACAGACCCAGAGGTAAGACTGAAGTAGCCTAGTAAAGGAGAGGCCAGACTTGCCCAGAAAGAAGAGGCTGGGCCTCAGTGAAACCAGAAATAGATGGCTAAGTGGCCAAGTCTCAGGGCTAGTAAAGAAAAGCAGAGTTCAACGCAGTCACAACACAGTACTCAGTGTCCCACGTGGGGATCTGCCAGGGTTGTGGGCAAACACCTCAGAGCACAGACCTGGCTAGTGTGGCGATGTGGTTCAGCCGAGGCCTTTGGCCTGTTCTGAGAAACGACTGCTAGAGTCTGATGAAATCTGAGCCACTTAACAGAGTGATCAAACATATAAGATATGAATTTATGAGCAAATTGGGAACCTGACTGTTGTGGCCAAAGGTTTGTGTGCCATCAGGAAGGCACAATGATCAGGATCCATTAATAAACATATACAAAATGAAAACAACAACAAAAAACCAGGAGACTGGGGCACAGAGCAGCACCATCCTTCCATACTCTAAGCCTCTAGTCTCCCGGCCCTTCCAGTGCACTCACCTCAAAGGACGCCCGGGGACATGGCTTCAGGGGCAGGTTGGTCCCAATTCTTCTCACTACACTGCGAGCAGCCCCATGCGGTTTATTTTGCCAGATCGGGATGGTCTAGAGCAGAGAGGGACAGTCACAACCTCAGAGATGAGTTCAAGCATCGTCCCCGTCCTCTCCCCCACTCCCCTTTACCAGGGAGCCTGGACTCCTCAATCCCAGGGAGAGACCCTGTGGGCAGAAGTCAAGTCTCAACTGTAAGTGAGGGCAGGATTCCCCGTTGTTAGCCTTCACCTTGGCAAGCCACCTAAGGGATACCTGCTGCTGCCAAGGCACAGTCCCTGTTGGGAGGGTCCAGTAAAGGCCTGAGGAATTAGCTGGGTGTAGGATCATCCAGGCTTCCCTCCTTTCCTCTGTACAGAAAGGCAAAGAGATACATGGACCCTTTAACTGCCCCCAGGTCACAGCTGGTTCTGCCAACTGGGGGAGTGGGTGGGAGGGTGGCCGCCTTCCAGCTCCAGGCCTCCAGGGGAAAGCAATCACCTGGGAGTCTCCACCTCCCAACAGGCCCCGTGCTCCGCCTTCCCCACACACCACAGCCCCGGGCTGCCCCTTACCGCATTGGCTTCCATTCCCGACATTTCAACTGGCTCCTGCACTTGAAGGACAGGGCAGCTTGGGGAGGCGTGATTCCTTCATATCAGGCCATCTTGCGGAGCACGAGTTCCCTTCCTGTGAAACAGCCCTCAGTGAGGACGTGATGGTCCCCACACAAGCCCCACAGAACCTGCAGAGCAGTGACTAACACCAAGGCTTCTCTTACATTTCTTGGGGGAGAAAACCAGCTCAAGAGACTGCCCTCGCCCACTAATGGCTCGTCCAAATCCAGACCCTTCAAGGTTCTGTTTCAGACTTGTTGCATGAGCTTGAGCAACCCTGGAAGCCCTCCTTTGCCCTTGGTTTCCTGAGGAAAACTTCTAAAGATGAAATAGAACCCTTTGGTAGTTAAAAATAGAACCCTTTGGGAAAGGCAAACTGTAGATACCACCCAAGCCCCACACTCGTTGAAGATGAGATGCAAAAGCCCAGCATGTGTCACCCCCCAGCACTGCGGGGCCCCGCAGGGAGAGAGGTAAAATAGACAACAGAATGAACAGCATGCTCTAGCCCCGAGGTCGGCAAACCGCGGCTCGCGAGCCACA
>NW_006352194.1:2025359-2027135 GCF_000327345.1 Myotis davidii
AGAAAATAATTGGTGAATAAGTTATTATTTCCACCCAGACACAGTTCTTTGGCTTTGTTTAGGCCAGTGGTCGGCAAACTGCGGCTCTTTGGCCCCTTGAGTATGGCTCTTCCACAAAATACCACACGTGGGAGTGCACGTATAGTGCGATTGAAACTTCGTGGCCAATGCACAGAAGTCGGTATTTTGTGGAAGAGCCACACTCAAGGGGCCAAAGAGCCGCATGTGGCTCGCGAGCCGCGGTTTGCTGACCACGGCTCTAGCCTATCAGTCTACTAGGCTACAGGGAAAAAAGCCAAATTCTTTATCCTGGCTCAGCCGTCATAGGCAAGTCATTTAACCTTTCCAAATGCTGGTTTCTCCACCTGTAAAAAGGGGACAAGAACAGGTGTCACTCTAGGCTACTAAGGATGCATCAGTGAACTAGGGAATTTTAAAGGGCTAAGTGACCTGTTAAAATGTGAGAGATGGGTGGGTCACTCCTGCCTGGATTCTTCACAGCTGCCCTTGTGTGGTGAGCAGAGGCAATCAGTGAGCTCTCATTCCCTGGTTCATCAAACACTAACAATGTCCACCTTGTGTTGGACACTGGAGGGACTATGGAGGAGTCAGACAGCCACTCTCTCAAGGAACCACAATCTAGGAGAGAGACAGCACGTGGACACGTAGTTCTGGCCGTGGGTGATGATCAGTCGCTGCGTGAGAAAGGCACAGAGGCCGGTGGCCAGTGAACTTGGTCCTGACCTCAAGGTCCCGTGAGCTTGGAGGGGAAGAAGGTAAAACCTGCAACAGCAGCACAGGCCCAGGACAGGAAGGTGAGGTCCGAGAGGAGCGCAGTAAGATCGGGGTAAAGATGCACGGGGTAACTCATGAGGGCCAGGGGGAGGCTCTGAACGGGAGGGACTGGACCCCACGCAGCTCTTCTGGAAACCTCCCTCCTGAGTCTCTCTTTCTCCCGAAAGGAGTTGTCCCTCACTTTATAGAGAAAGAAAGCTGGGAAGAAGGAATTATCCTTCACGCGGGGAAAGGACGCCGGAGACGAAGGAGCTTGTCTAAGGCCACTCTGCCAGCAGAAGCACCTCAGGTCTGGTCCCAGCCCTGCTGGCTGCAGGGGCTCACCTTCCAGGCGCAGCTCGATTTTGTCAAAGTCCCGCGTGTGCCAGGCTGTGGGGACGTCAGTGCTGACAGGGCACACGCCTGCTTCCCTGCTCCTCTCCGAACCTACCCTCCAGGGACTCAGGGGCCTAAGTCTGCACAACAGCCAGAGGCGCTCCTGGACACACTGCTTGTCACATTGGTCCTTCACCTAAAGCCCCGACAGACAGACTCCTGCAGGCCTCCCAGCCCGGCGGACCAACACCCCAGCCCGAGGCCTCCCATGGGCCCCGCACACGCCCCGCCCGGTGCTCGCCCTCCGGCCACCCTGCCTCCTTTCGGCCCCTGACGCCACCTGAGCCGTGTCCACGCCATCCCCTTCCCAAAGCTCTTCTCCATGATTCCTCCGAGCTCAGCTCCACTATCACTCCCCCTTTTCTGCTTCCCGCGGCACCGTGTTTCCTCCCTAATGAACTGTGACGGCCACTTGTCCTGCGGGCAGGCCGTCCCCGGCACCGCACACACGTAAGCATTCGTCCGATTAAGAAATGAATGAACGAGAGCACCGACCTGGCCTGCACACCCGCCCCACCGTCACCGGGTCGCCGGCTACCGGAATCTGCCCCCGTCCACCGGCAAGGCGGGCTGGTTCTTACCGCCTCTGCGCCCCGCAGCCCCTCT
>NW_006352194.1:2027671-2042820 GCF_000327345.1 Myotis davidii
GGGCGGCCGCACGTGCGGACCCTAGGGAAGGACACGCCCCCGAGACCACGCCCCCTGTCGGAGCCGGAGTGTCAGAGGCCTGATTGGTCGCCAAGCCTTCAGGTCTCCGTCTCCTGTCGGCTCTTAGTGGCGGTCCGGCCTCGGGAATCCCAGGTCTGTCGCTGCTGGGCCCCGGCGTTCCAGGCCTTTGCCTTGCACATCGCCCTGGTCCCCTTCACAGCTCATACTTCCCCCAAGACCCCTACAGCCTTCTCTCTGCAAGAATGGGCTTCTCCGACTCCTGCCCTCCAGCGCTTTGTAGCTTTCTCCTGTTTTAGCCTTTATGTATTTTACACACACATACACACACACACACACACACACACACACACACAAGCTATTTTCAGGGACTTGGTTATCACATGGGCAGGGTAGATCCCAGAGGCATTGGGAGAGAGAACCACCCACATTCCTACATTCCTTCCATGCCCACTCACCGGGATTCTGATCTCCATGGCATCCAGGCCTGGGTCACGTGCCCTCCTCTGACCTCAACATGTGGCTGTGCCTGACACCAGGTTGCAGTTTTTGGGTCTCAAATCCCTCAAGTCCCAGCTGCCAGGCACAGGCCAGTCACACACGGCCTCCGGCAAGGAGTCCATCCATACTTGCTTTAATGTTCTGCTGTTGCCCTCTTGAAATTTATGGTTGTTTTTTTAACACAAGCATTTAAATTTTGCACTGGCTCCTGCAAATTATGTGAGGTGGCCTTGGCCAGAGGCCTCAGGTTGTCCCTGAGCCCTACCATATTTCAAATGATGTTGACTTCTAGGTCCAGCCCTTTTTCCAGGATCGCAAACTGTTGCTTAATCACTGATTTCACTCTCCAGGCAATGGCAGATCTTGCAAATCCACCCTAGCTGTCTTTCCCGGATGTGGCAGATGCTGTCTTGGTGCCCCGCTCAGGTCCCCTTTACTCTGCCAGTGAATCCATTCTCCAGCTGCTGTGTCAGCTACTCAGCTGCCCCCTTTTCTGGAAAATTGCCCTTGCAGGAGGGAGAATGGAGGCCCCATCCTGGGAAGTTACTCCACCCCCCACCCTCCCAGTCAATGACGGACTGACATAGGTTACAAAAAGCTGGTTCAACTCTGGTGTGGTTTATGCTCCAGAGCCTTCCCCTGTGAGCAGGCCAAGGCCAGGCTTCGACTCTATCCCTGCCCAGCGTTTGTCTTTTCCCCCTTCTGTTTCACTTTTTTTATAGTTTTTTTTCTGAAGTGCACTCCCTCAAAAAATAAATTACCTAGTGCCTGTCTTGAGCTGTGCTTTTAAGACAATGGGTTTAACTTTATAAACACAGCATCAGATTCTAAATATAGTAAGTTCCACTGGAGGTCCATCACAATATTATTTTCAGAAAGCCACTCAAGCCCATGGTGGCAGGTAAGATAGACCCAAAGGCATTCCAGCAGCGTTCCCTACCCCCGTGGCCAGCCAATCCCACAAGTCAGACCAAGGACCAAACGGAACTGTTAACATCCCACTCAAAGGAAAGGCACTTCAAACACCCTCTTATCTCCAATTTTATTACAGGACGTGTTGGGGACAGGGAGGAAAGTGGCAGAGGTGTGGCAGAGGGCAGCTGGGGGCCCTCCCCACATGAGCTTCGAGGCACATGGGGGTCAGTCAGAAGCACCTGAGGAGGGTGCCGAAAGCCCGAACAATCAGTACCTTCCTGCCGCCCATGCTTGGAAGCACTGGGAAAGGTTTCGGTCGTCCCTCCCTGTGAAGGGTTGGAAGAGTGCCTCCCAGAGGACATGAACTTGGCTGAGCTCGCTAACTCATGCCTCATTTGGTCCAGAGATCAGAAGAGAATGAGACATTTTGGTTTGAAAGGCTTTCTTTGTCACCTCGGTGAGAACAGGCAGGGGCGTGGTAAGGGTGCGAAACACCCCGCAATCAAGACTCAGGCTGAATCTCACCTCCGCCACTGAGTGACGCTGGGCAAGTCAGTTTGTTTTCCTGAGACTCGGTTTCTTCATCTGCAAAACGGGAACAATTACTATCCACCTCACAGGCTTGTTGTGAGGATTCCATGAGAAAAGACATGTAATCTTCACGAAGTGCCTCAGCTAGAGAAGGCCTGGGGCTGTGTCTGAGGAAGCGCCTGCCTGCCTTCCTCTTCCCGGTTTAGGGTGGGGAGCAGGCGTGGCTGCAAGGCCTTCGTGAAAGGCCTGGGCCCTCATGGGCTGAGTGGAGAGCAAGGGTGCAAATCCACTCTAGCTGTCTTTCCCGGATGCGGTAGATGCTGTCTTGGTGCCCCACCAGGCGCAGTCAGACCCTCTGACTGTATTTAAAAAACTAGAAGAGAAGGGAGAGAGGACTGTTTCTTCCCACGGGGGCAACTGCAGGGACATCAAGCTGGGCCCCTCTAGGATTTCAGACCCAGCCATCATGCGCAGCTGCTGGAGGAAGCCTTTGCCCCTTCCTTCTCCTTAGCGCGGGGTTATAAAAAATACCTACAAACGGTGAGAAAGTTCACGTAAAAACACTTTCCTGCATGTATAAAAAAGAGACTGGCCGTGGTCAGTGGCTTGGGATGCGAACTGAGGCCCCAAGCTTGGCCAAGGAGTGTCAACACCCGTCCAGGGGTGGACAGGCCGGTCTGGGCTGCCCTGACAGCCGGACAGTCGGCGGCTCCTTGGCTGGGCTACACTCCGTGGAACTGAGGTCTCAGGGGCAGGAAGCACTCTGGTTCCAACAGTGCTCCTGCTCCCTGTGCTGAGGTGGGCGGGGTGGTGCCTTGGGTCTGGGCCTCAGGGACCCCCTTCCTAAGGGCAACTGGCCTCGAGCAAGTCCCCAAACAGGTTTGGGGTCCTCTCATCAAGTCAAATAGACTAGACTGGTCTGGGGAGCCAAGGCCTGGGGTGCTGTATGGTTTCTGCTTCTGAAGGAGGGTTCTGCCCAGAGCCTCCAGATGGCTGTCTCTCGCGAGCCTGACCCCCTGGGGAGCGGGCACAGGAGGGCAGCCAGGGCTGTGGCCAGGAAGAAGGCTCCGGACAAAAACAGGAGCACTTCTCTGGCACCCCACCCCACGCCAGGGCTTCTTGCTGTTCCTTTTGGGAAGGGGTGACAGTAGGGTAAAAGGGGTGGCCCACTGCTCCCTATTCTTCACCCCACAAGGGCCTGGACAGTGTGTCCGAGAGGGTGAGGTCTAGGGAAATGGCCCCGGCTCCGTTTTGGGGGGTCCCAAGCAGCTCCCGGAGCCAGGTGGGTAGTAAAGGGCCGATGGTGGCAGCTGGAGCTAGAGGTTCACCCACAGGCCACCCAGGCGCCTCCTTGCCAACTCCCCCCAAATAGATGCAAAGCGAGGACAGCCACCTTAGTTGACCTCCGACCTCACAGGCATCCTGGGAGGCGTGGGGTGGGAATGCCTGAGCTTAAATGTGGCCCTCCTTGCTGGAGGCCTTTCTTCCCAGCTCCTGCCCAGCCCCTTCTCAGGGCCCCGGGGCGGCCCACTAGGGCTGGAGGAGGGGCAGGCCGCGCCGGAGGCCCTCCTTCAGGAACTGCAGGTACGTGGCCGTGGACGGGTCTTCAAAGGTGGATGCGAAGCTGAAGGCGCTGTTCTCCACGTCCTCGGGCCTCATGGAGGTGATGTCCAAGAAGTGGTTGGCGTTGATGTGGTGGACCTGGGAGAAAGGCTGGGTGAGGTGCGGGGTCCCCCGGGCTCAGGGCCCCCTGCTCCGTCTGCTCGGCCTCTCGTGGGAGAAGTGGCCACTCTCGGGCCTCACCAGCCCTCGCTGAGGCAGACGGCAGCCAGAACCCTGTCGGAACCGACCCTGGGGCCCGCTGCCTCCCTCTCCTGCCTCTGCTCACACGGGGCCCTCCGACCACAGAGCTCACACACCTCGTCCACTAGCAGAAAACCTAATGCCCTTCAGTTCACCTGCCCCTCGCCCCACCCCTTCTCTGCTCCTGTGACCCTGAACTCTGCTCCCCTGCCAGGAAGAGCAGGAGATGCTGAGGCCCAGGCAGACCTCATTTCAAAGCCAGCGACACTGCTTCCTTTTTTATTTTTTAATTCTCACCCGAGGATATGTTTTTTTTTTCTTTTTCTTTTTCTTAGAGAGAGAGAGGGAGAGAGAAACATCGATGTGAGAAACATTGATCAGTTGCTTCCTATACCTGCCCATACGCACTCCGAGCAGACACTGGACCCAAAACCCAGGTATGTGCCCTGGCCTGGAAGTGAACCTGCAGCCTTTGGGTGTACGGGACTAAGCCACCCGGCCAGGGCCCAGCTACACTGCTTACTTGTGCAACTGTCTCCAAATCTCTGGTCCTTCTGAGGCTCGGATTCCTTGATTGTAAAGTGGGTGTTTGTAAGGATCCAGCTCCCAGAGCTGCTGTGAGAATCCAACTACAGGATGCGCTTGGGTGCTTGTGAGGGGCCCTCAGGGAGAGGTAGGGTCTTGATGTTTGGCTGGGCCTGGGGTGGGGGTCTCTGGTCGTCTCTACCTGTCACAAGGCCTGGCCTGTCCCTCCTCCTTCCATCCCAGGCTGACCGCAGTGTTCCAGGTGAGCCTTCCCTCCAGGCCACGGTCCTTTCCACGCTGCTGCTACACTGTGCCTACGGCTTCCCGGCCCCCTAGGTGCTGTTGGGGTCCCCCTTCCCATAGGAGCGTCCTGACCCCTGCATGAGGCAGGCGGACTGGGCATCAGGATCCCCATTTTATAGATGTGACCACTGAGGCTCAGGCTGGCTAAGAGCCCAGCTAGGAAGTGGTGGAGCCAGGCCAGAGCCTGATGAGGTCTGTGAGCCTGTGTCCCTGGCTGGCTGCTTCCTCTCACCACAGTGCCAGGCCTGGGCTGGTGGAGGTGGGGTGACCTACCACGGTGCCATTGGGCAGGCAGATCATCATCTCCACGGGGAAGCTGTACTTCTCCAGGTGCAGGTCTGCCAGCTTCTTGTGGGAGGGGTTCTCCCGGTTGTTCTGTGGGGATAGTGGGGCACACCCTTGAGACCTTGGCCCCCAGCATGGTCCTAGGGGCTCCCAAGAGGCTGTTCCCATCCACCCTCCACTCACTCGCAGGTCCTCCAGCTCCTTCACCAGGGACCAGGTGCTAATGAAGCTCTCGTTGAGGAGCGCAAGGACGGGCGAACTTTCCAGGACCGTCTCCCGGAGAGTCCGCCCGGAACCTGTGCAGGGAGAGGCTGGGTCAGGAGAGTGAGGCCACCCCACGCCTCACTGGGCTTCCATCAGCAAATAACCCCATGGACTATGCACCGGGTGAAATCACAGAGTCTGTAGGTGCTGAATAAATGGCAGCTGTCACATCGAGAACATTCTGGCATCTGGGCTGAGACTTAGGGTGAGCCCTACCCAGGGACCTGTGGTCCCAAATCCACAAAACTGTGCCCCAGGCCTTTGCACAGACTGTTCTTCCACAGAAAATACTCTTCCTCCTGTCACTTGACAAACTCCTACTCATCCTTCAGAGTCTCCTCGTAATGTCACTCTCTCTAAGATGCCTCCCCTGGCGCCCGTTACACACCGCGTGCCCCCTGGCCCTGCCTGTGTAACGCTCACCAGCCGTGTACTTATTCACTCAGCGTCTGCCTCCTGCTCTCCACTGTGCACGCCCGAGGACAAGGACCACTGACTTCCTCACGGCAAGGCCCCAGCACCCAGCCCAGGGCGGGGCCAGGGGGCCCCCGGGATGTTTGCTGATTGACTGGGCGAGGACAGGCTCGTCGTTTTACTCATCTTCACCCACTGGGTGACGCCCAACGAATCTGGCGCCCAGCCGGCCTTCAGTGAATGCTCTGCATAAGTGAATGCACGCCCTGCCCCTGGCACTGTTCTTGTTATCTCACGTGTGTGCACACTGCCGAGCACAGGCACGTTCACAGCCATTTCTCATCACTCCGGGCGGTAAGTGTGTTTCCCTCCTTTACTGCTGAGAAAACGGAGGCTCAGGGAGCAGTCACTTGGCCAAGGGTTCTGAGCTGAAAATGGCTGAGTTGGGCTCAGCTTGTATCCAGCAGCTTCCTCCGAGCTCAGCACAGAAACCTCCCAAGCCCTCACCCTCTGCCCTGCCCTGTGCAGTCCCCTCATGCTCCTACAGGGGAGGCCCAAGGTCTGAGCCTCCTGCACCCCACAAAGCGTGAAGTTTCTCCTGTCCTCCCCTGGGCATGGCCAGGTCTCTCTCACTCACCTCAGCAGGACTGGTCGTCCAGGGCCCCCCACAGCAGGATCGAGTGCACCAGCTTGTTCTTGGCCTTGGCTTGGTCGAAGGCCTCGGTGAATGGCAGGTAGGTGACCTGGGCCAAGCCGAGAGAGAAGCTACTGTGTGCAGCCTGGGTCCCATTCAGGTGCGGAGTGTGTAATGTGTATGCGTGTATATGCATGTATAGTGTGCGTGTGCGCGTGCGTGTGCGTGTGCGTGTGTGTGTGAGGGGTGCTGCTGAGATGGGGGATACCTCCTCCAAGCTCTGAATGGCAAAGGGAGGCTCCCCGGGCACCACTGGGCCCTGCAGAGAGAAAGCCCAAGTAGCAAGCCCTACACATAGCCCAGCGGCCTGTGCCCACCTGCTGCTCCCACAGCTCCAGCCCCCGCCCATGGACCCTGCCCCTGCCCTCACGCATGCCCAGCCTCACCTTCATGAAGGGGTACATGGCCACCTCCAGGCGCCGGGCAGCCTCCTCCCAGCTCAGCTCCTGCTGCCACCTGATCTCCTCAAACACAAACTGGAGGGGCTCCCCCGAGGGCAGGCGGCTGTCAATCATGTTGCCATCCTCATCCATGATCACGGAGGGTATTGAGGGGCCTGTGGCCTCCAGCTCCATCTAGGCCGGAGGGCAGTGCGGGATGGCCTCAGTGAGGGACGTCTCAGAGATGGGCAAGGATCCTCACGGGGCCCCGAGAGACCCTCAAAGGTACCCCATTCACTGCAGAGGCGGGGACATGGAGGCCCAGGGAAGGGGGGCCTGGTAGTGAGTGAGCCCAAGCCCGTGTCCAGCCAGGGCTCCTTCACTGCGTGAAGCTGCCTGAGGGCCGTGGCGGATGCTGGGTTCTGTGTGCAGAAGCAGATGCCAGGAGCTCCGCTCTCCACCGCCCTGAGGCTCCTCGCCAGCTGGGCACCCCCTGCAGCCAGGCTGAGAGGCCCTGCGACAGAGCCTTGCAGAGGAGCCCTGCCTTCCTAGCCGGGTAGGGACCGGGTGTGCGCTCACCTGGGGTATGTAGCCGATGTCCACCTCCATATTGCTGTTCTCACTGGCCCCATACAGCCACTCCATGTCCACATTCAGAGACCTGGGGTCGGTGAGAGGGTGGCCATGTTGCTGGAAGCACAGAGCTTCCCCGCGTTACAGATGAGGACCCGGAGGCGTGGCAAGCTGGGCCCAGGGCTCAGCGCTGCTGGGACCGGACTGCAGAGCCGGCCCTTCCCTCTCCCTGGGCTGCTCTTCCTAAGGCGGCAACCGCACCCCCTCCAGTGGCCCAGCCTCACCGTTCACCAGGGCTTTCCCACCCGTGACTCTTGTATTGCCCTCGACCCCTCCAGGCAGAGGTCACCAGTGCATCCCCCAGGACACAGCGGAGTGGAGTGAAAACCTGGCACAGCCTGGCCTGACCAGGTACCACCTGCAGGTCTGCCACGTGGGGGCGCCCGAGGACTGATAACCAACCACTTTGGGCACAGTGAGCTGCGTGCCCGCGGAAGGGGTCAGCAGTAGCAGTCCCTGGGCCGGGTCATTTGCCCCCCTCCTTCTGTTTCATCCAGTCAGGACCCCCACCTTCAGCCTGGGGCGGAGGCAGGTGTGGCTGGGCTGAGCCGGTGGAACACACTGCTGAGTGGCGGGAGGAGGAGTAAAGGGAGTGCGAGGTAGCCACTCCGTTCCTTGTGGCACTTTCTCTTCCCAGGTTATCCCGACCACCCCCTCACCCTGCCAGCCTCCTGTCGAGAAAGCGAGGGACCTGAGGCTCAGAGAGGGCCAGGGCCTTGCCCACAGACATGCAGTCCGCTGGTGTCACGGCTGAAACTTAACTCTGGCCTCCCTGCTCCCAGCCCACATTCTGTCCCTGTGCAGTCACTAAGCAGCCACTTGGGAATCAGGGAAGACCTGAAACCCGGGTCTCCAGGTCCCCTGCCCTGCCCCCCCACCCCCGACAAGAGGGTGACCCTGAGCCAGTTGCGCAGGTTGGCAGTGGCTGGCACAGAGCCATCCCAGGAGCCCCCTGAGACCTGGTGGTGGCAACTACTGGCAGTGAGGGCCTGCTGTCCTCAGGCCTTAGCCTGTGCTGTTCCCTCTGCCTGGATAAGCCCTCCTCACCCCCCAGGTCTCTGCTTAGATGCCCCTTTCTCTGAGAAGCCTCTATACCAGGAGTCCTCAAACTACGGCCCGCGGGCCACATGCAAATACAAATATTGTATTTGTTCCCGTTTTGTTTTTTTACTTCAAAATAAGATATGTGCAGTGTGCATAGGTGGCTAGGTGTGCATGTTCATAGTTTTTTTTTTAAACTATAGTCCGGCCCTCCAACGGTCTGAGGGACAGTGAACTGGCCCCCTGTTAAAAAGTTTGAGGCCCCCTGCTCTAGACCTCAACCAGCCAGGCCCCTGCCCACCTGCGGCCTCCCCTCAGGTGGTCAGAGAGGCTGTGTTATGGTCAGCGTTATGAGGGTGGGGCGGCTCCAGCTGCACTGGGTCCTGGGCACAGAGTTGGTGGGCCAGGCCCATGCCGCACCTGGGACATGCTTGTCACGGGATGAAATGACCCTCCTCAAGCTGCCTCTTCCTGGTCAGCTCAGGTCCCTCCCGAGAGAGGGGGCTCTGGGAGCAAAGGGGCAGAGACTGAGGGGCCTCTGGGCACCTGCTTCCAACCCTGGAGCTGGAGGCTTGGGCCCATGTTCCCACCTGTGGTTGGGCACGAAGAGCCGGAAGTCACGCACGTGGGTGGCATCTTTGGAGAGGACGATGTGGCCGGTGAACTGGCCGGGCGAGAACCAGAAGGGGAAGTCGGGCGGCTCGCTGAGCTGGAACTCGGCGTGGATCCTGGGGGGAAGGAGCCCAGCTGGGAGCAGGCCTCCCACAGCTGCCCGAAAGCCGGGGACCCAGGCTCTGTGCTGGGGACAGGGCTGGGCAGGGGCCAGGAGAGTGGGGCAGGGAGAAGGCACGGGCCTCCAAGCACCGCCCATCCCCAGGGCCTGGTTCACATGCTGCCTTCGGAAGCCTTGCCTGACCCTCCTCTGAGCTCACACAGTCTGTGTGTGTGACTGGGTCACAGCTCCATACACCCCTCTTCGGTGTGGGTGACCATCACAGCCCCAGCCCTGTGCTAAGCGTGCTCTGCGCACTTTCCTCCTGGGAGGAGGTCACCACCTCTCTGATCCTCACAGGAGGAAGCTGAGGCTCAGAGAGCCCAAGACCCAGGGTGCTAAGTGGGGGCGGGGGGCTCTGAGCCAGGCCTGCCTTCCGCTTGCTGAGCCCCTGTGTGGCCTGGAGCCCCAGGTCCGGAGAGGGAGGGAAGGGCGGGGCTGCGAGGGCCGCTCACCGGAACATCACGGTGTAGTAGAAGTCGCTGACCGCTGTCACGCAGGCCACTGCCCCCTGCGGGGCAAAGCGGGTCTTCACGAAGGGCCGCGGGTGGAACATGCTCAGCAGCCGGTGGATGATGACCTAGGGCAGCACAGCAGGACCCGGGTGGCTGTGGGCCCTGCAGGCCTGAGGTTCAGGGTGGAGGTGGGTCCGGAGGGAGGTGGACAGCAGGGGGTAGGCCTGGCACAGGGTCCGGTGCAGACTGGGCGGGGTGCAGGGCCCAGGGCTCCCCTGGGCTTCCCTCACCTCCTTTCCCTTGGGTGGTGGCGGGTAGAAGCGGTTGTTGGACAAATAGCCGGTGAAGACGCTCAGCTCACTGGGGATGATCCACCAGGGCTCGCCCAGCTCTGCCTGGCCCCGCGGGGGGAGGAAGGGCCGGAAGTGGCGGGCGGCAAACTGTGCACGTGGCGAGGCTGCGGTTGTCCAGTTGCGGAGGCCAGACAGGGCCAGGCGGGAGACCTGGGGCGGGAAAGCCGAAGCTCTGGGGCACGGGCACCACGACTTTGGGGTCCCTGTCCCATGCGTGGAGGAGGCTAAGGTCAGAGTTTGCGTTTGGAGCCAAGTCTGGGAGAGAGGCAGTCACCACCTTTTGGGGGAGGAAAGGCCACCCCCCAGAGTGCCCTGGGCCACCCTGGCTGGGTACCCGGCTCACTTCTATCTGATGAGCCGACAGGCAGCGAGAATGAGGGCCAGAGACTGCAGGCCAGTCCGCGCACCAGCCTGGAGTGGAGCATGCAGGCCCCCTGACGAGTACCCCCTTCGGCTGCTCCTCCCTGCCCTGGGCTACAGGGGGCTGTCCCTTCCCACCGAGGCCTCAGCCCACTCCCCTGGGACACTCAGCCACCAGGAAGCTGCCTCTGTCTTTTTTTTTTTTTAAATATATTTTATTGATTTTTTACAGAGAGGAAGGGAGAGGGATAGAGAGTTAGAAACATCGATGAGAGAGAAACATCGATCAGCTGCCTCCTGCACACCCCCCACTGGGGATGTGCCCGCAACCAAGGTACATGCCTTTGACCAGAATCAAACCCGGGACCCTTCAGTCCGCAGGCCGACGCTCTAACCACTGAGCCCCAGTCAGGCGCTGCTTCTGTCTTTGACAGCAGCAGGTCCTTTTCCTGCCCCCACCTCGATGGCGATGGCGGTGGGTGGGGGCACAGGCTCAGAGAGAAGCGGAACTGGGAAGAGAAGGGCAGGGAGCTCCCACTGAGGGAGACGGACAGGCAGGTCCTCACAGCAGCACTGGCTGTGCAGGGCCAGGCATTGCCCGCCCGTTGGGTCCTGCTCACAGGGTCCCCCTCACTGGCTGGCAAGCCCTGCAGGGGAGCTGCCTGCAAAAGGGGCTGGGCTCTGCGGGGCTCTGCGAGGGGGTGGACTGGGGGTGCTGCTCCTCACCCATCTCCCCTGTAAGTGCAGGTTCTCAGTGCTCTGCAGGGGATTCATTTGCTCATTTAGCTTCAACCCAACTCTAGGCTCATCACCACCAAACCCATCTCCACCCAGAACTTGGCACGGAAGGTCAAACCTGTGCTTCAAACCACTTACTGGACTCCCCCTGACATCCCCGAAGTGCCTCAACCTCAATCTGTCCAAACTGCCCCCATTCTGTCTCCACCAGACCTGCTTCCTTCCTCCGGTCCATGGGCTATCGGCCACCATCCACCTGGCCACCAGCCAGAAGCCCGAGTCATCCTCCCATCACTTCCCATTAGTGGCCACGCCCTGCGCCTCCCGCCCTGCGCCTCCAGGCTGTCCTTCCTCCATCACCTGCTCCCAGGGTCCTCATCCGGGATGTTTAGGTCCCATCATGGGCTTGGACCTTGTCCACAGGGCCTCGGGCCGAGCGGGGCTGGTCAGCAAAGCGTTGTCAGGCACCCTGCCCACCCCACAACCCCTGCCAGGGGCAGAACCTCAGGTCTGAGTCATGAGAGTTCAACGGAGCACCTGTCGGGTGCAGGGCATCGTGCTAGGGGCCTGGGGATGGGGTGCAAACGTGGGGGACACAGGCCTGCCCTCAGCAAGCACCGCCCTGCAGAAAGCAATGATCTAGTGAGGCGGCTGCACCCACAGTCTCTAGTGCACTCGCTGCGTCCTCCAACCAGGTCCTTCCTGCCCCTGCCTCACCTGGCCAACCCTCCTCCTCTCGCATCCTGTCAGGCGTCACTGCCCCAGGAAGCCGTCCCAGGTCCCCACCTGGGTTCCAGGCTCACGCTTATCCCTCCTGCCTCCCCGCCAGGCTGTGTGCCTGGACTGCAGGGATGGCATCGCACCTGCTTCTGGACCCCCAGGGCCTGGCACACGGGGTGCACAGAGGGCAGCTGATAAAGGCAGATGGAAAGAGAAGGAAAGATGAACACAGCCCCATTCCCAGGTGGCGAGTGCACACAGATGGCCCTCCTCTCTAAGGCCCCACCCCAACTCACCCCTAGGAACCCATCTTTGCTCTTGGTCATGGACTCCGGGAGCAGAGGCTGGAATCGGGCTTCTATGGTGAGTGTCTCCTCGCTGGGGTCAGGGGGCAGCTCCTCCTCCTCGTAGCTGGCTGTAGGAGTTGACCCTACGAGACACAGATGGAGAGGCCCTGCCCATCGGCATGTCACATTTTAGTTCCAGAGTCGCCCTGTGAGGCAGATACCGTTACTGCCAACTCCCATTTTATGAATGAGAAACTGGAGGCTCAGAGAGGTGATATCACTTCTTCAAAGTCACACAGCGAGGTGGTGGGAGAGTCAGGATTCAAACCCAGGCCTGTTTCACTCCACACCCACGATTAACCACGACCCTCTTCTGGGGAAGTTAAGATCTCAGAGCCTCAGTTTCCTCAAAGAAACAGAATCAGGCCAACTTCGGTGTCAGAGAAAGAGCAGTGGTCTGGCAGTGAGGAGACTCCTTCCCCCTGATTCCCTGGGTAGCATCATTTCCACGTTTGTTTGAGGAGGGCTGGCTGGACTGGCGGTGGCTGGCCTTGATTTCCCAGATCTCTTCCTGCTCAGAGACGGGCCGACTAAGTCTGTAACCTTCCACGTGCAGAAGGAGTCATGGTGGAGGTTTAAGGGCGAAAGGAAGCTTATTTCAAAGGAGATGACACATAGAAGGGCAGGGCCCAGGACACAGTGGAATAATGCAGCGGCGGTGCTGTCACACCTGCTCTCCCAGGGCAGGTTCCTGAAAAGTGGGGGGGGTGGGGCGTGGGCGGCGGCTGCTGACCGACTGCATGGGTGCGCTCGAAGCAGTTCTTACCCGGGATCACCAGAATCCCCAGGATGCCTTCTACACTTACAGACGCCCAGGGCCCATCTCGGACCTACCGAGCAGGAATCCGAAGGGGCTGGAATCAGCAAACTGCTCTTTAATTGGCACTCCCAGGGCTCCCCATGCAAATCCCCGTCCTACAGAATCACTGCTATTTCTGCATTCGTAAGTCCATGCGGCAAATCTTCCCTAAAAACGGCAATCTGGGGACCTCAGAGGCGGGGACAGTAGGAATGAGCAGGGTTATTAGTCTGCTTGCTTATTTTACTGTTGTCCCAGATTATTATTAATAATAAGGCCCAGCATTTTATGGCCCTTTCGTTTTTTAATAAAAAGTTTTATTTCCTGACTTATCAGTAACAGTTGCTCATTCTAGACAGCTTGTAAAACTTTTAAGGTATAAAGCAGAAAATTAAACACTCACAAACGTACCAACTAGAGAGACTGTTGGCCCCTTGTCACTGCTTAGAGTTGGTGTTTCGTGTTTTTGTTTTTGTTTTAATTTCGTTTTCCCAAAACTTGGTCCAGTTTTGCACTCACGGTGGCCTCAGAGGTAAGGGGATTCATTTAACAAAAATTAATATGGCCTCCAAGCCCAGTAGGCTTGGCCAGCATGTCATTACTCTTGCTCACTGGCCATAAAAAAGGACGAGGAGGTGGCCGTGTGGCCATGTGGCTGCGTGTGGAATTAAGAGGTTGGAGCCAGCCGAGACGGGTTTGGCTCAGTGGATGGAGCGTCGGCCGGCGGACTGAGGGGTCCCGGGTTCGATTCAGGTCAAGGGCGTGTGCCTGGGTTGCAGGCACATCCCCGGTGGGAGATGTGCAGGAGGCGGCTGATCGATGTCTCTCTCTCATCGATGTTTCTAACTCTCTGTCTCTCTCCCTTCCTCTCTGTAAAAAATCAATAAAATATATTAAAAAAAAAAAAAAAAGAGTTGGAGCCAATCCGCAGGGGCCGACCTGCATACCCGCCGTCTGCTTTTACCACAGAAGACACTGGCCCACGTCGGCCCGGCGAATTATCAGTTCTCCTCCAACGCTTCTCCTCTGGCAGTGACCACAGCCGCCAGGACCCAGAAAGCTCACCACGGGGCTTTGGTGCCTACTCACCAGAGAGCAGCTGGCATCGCTCTTGCCTTTCCCATCAATTGACCTCCTTACACTGGGCCACTTGGGTAACAAGTAGGTGCCCAAGATCGTAAGTTCAAGAAATGTCACCAGAAATGGACACAGAGGTTGGGGTGGTGGTGAGAGAGCATTTTACAATTCACTAGAAGCCTGGTATATGAATTCATGCATGCGTGGGGTCCCTTGGCCTGGCCGGCGATTGGGCCGATCGGGGTGTTGCCCAGTCCCCATCATGCCCCCTGGGGCCTGCCAGGTGTGGGGGAGGGACCGTGGGGGATTGGCCAGCCACAGGAGTTTGGCTTTGGGAGCTCACTGACCAACAGGGGGCAGCTCTTGCATTGAGCATCTGCCCCCTGGTAGTCAGTGCGCATCATAGCAACCGGTCGTTGGTCATTCCGTCGCTAAGGCTTCTATGTATATAGATTAGATGTTTCAGGCCTTACTCTTTACAAAACACAACAATAACAAAAACCCAACAACCACTGGTCACAGCCAGGCAAAAACGGGTAGCGAGATGGGCAGGCATCTGGCAGCACCTAAGAGTTTTAATGTTCAGTGAAATAATCAGAATAGCTCCTATGGCCTATCTACTGCTCACCAGCCACTGGCTGATACTCTCCCTAATCCTGAAATCTGTGAGCTGGGGCAGGACCTGGAGCCGATGTCGCTGGCTCTGCACCTTCCAGCTTGGGCAAGCCGGTGAGACTCCCTGTGCCCCAGGCTCCCAACCTGTACCCCTGAGGATGTGACGGTGTCAGCCTCACAGGGCACTGCAAAGAGTAAGAGAGAACTCACACGAGGTGCTTGGAGCCCTGCTGGCCCCGAGGAAGTGGCCAGGGGATGCTAGCTAGGAATTCGCAGGAAGGAGAGACTGGAGTGCGTGTGAGTGTGTGTGAGTGTGTGTGTGCGTGTGTGTGCAAGCAGCTCGCCCAGACCAGCAGCTAGAAGGTGTCAGGGCCAGGGTGACGGGGCTGCCAGGACCCACATCTCCCTCTGCTTCCCGGGCCCCAGCTGAGCGCAGACCCGCACCCTGGGCCGGGCGGTGCCTGGCTCCCTCCTCCCGCCCCGCCCGCCCGGTACCTGTCAGCTTCTCGGCGAGGGGCCCGAACTCCTCGGGGCTGAGGTACAGATCCCGGTCGGTGTCCAAGGAGGAGAAGAGGAAGAGGCCTTCCGTCCCCAGGGTCTTCAGAG
>NW_006352194.1:2043763-2054673 GCF_000327345.1 Myotis davidii
GGCTTCCTGGGGAGCGGGGTCCTGGGCCCTGGCCTCGTGTCCACCTCCCTGGCCCTGCCCGTCCAGCAGCAGATGGGCAGCCCCTCTCCACTCCTATCCCGCTCACTTCTAACATGTCAGCTAGAAAAATGGCAGAGTTCCAGGCTTACTCCGTCATGGTGCAGCTGGAAGGCCACCTCTGGGATGGACGGGGATGGAGAGCACGTGTTCACGGCACCCTCACCTGCCAGGGCCAGGAGGAGTCCAGAAGCTTCTCTGTGGGGGGTGAGGAGGGCACCCTCACCTGGCCGGCTGGGCTGTGAGTCATTCTCCCGGTCACACACACACACTCTGCTGGCCTGCGTGGCACTGGCGGTTTTTCTGGAGAGCAGCTTTGGGCATGGGCATGCTTGGGGAGTGACCTGGGGATGGAGGTGGAGGAAATATTTTTGTCTGTCAAGTCCCCAGGACCCCGGATCCACTGGCTGCTCTCTTCCTCATTCATGTCAAGGCCCCCAGGAGCTGGGAGCTCTGTCTGCACTTTCCCAGGAGAGGGCAGCCTCTGGAGAGAACGGAGCCCAGGGGGGCAGCGCCGTCCTTGGAGATGCCAAGCCCCTGCTGGTGCACCTGGCAGGGGTGGGAGGTCAGCGGGGTTTAGCAGGCACCAAGCACCCCCTGTGCAAGGCCCTGGCTGTTGCGTGCCCCACGCGGTCTCATTTTGCTCTCCAGCCACCGGGTGAGGTGAGGATGATTTGCCTCCTTCTAAAGTGCAGGGGACTGAGTTCTGGCGCGTGGGTTTGTCCGAGTCAAATCTCTTGCCATGCTTATCTTCCAGGGGATGACCCAGCCGACTGCGACTGCGTGGGGCAGGGGCTGGCCTCTCCCATCACTCCTGTCCTTCATGGGTCACCGGCCATGACAGCACCATGACGCAGGGCCCCTGGCACGTGGTGGGCACGCCAATGTCTTTTGGATGAGTGACTCCCAGGGACCAGGAGTTGTGGGCGCTGGACCCAGCCCTTGCCCAGTGCTCTGGCCCCCCAGCCTCAGTGGCACCCGCTGAGGGCCTGGCATCTGGTGTTGGCTTCCAACTGGGCCACTTCCAGCTCGTTACCATTAACGTTTGGGGACACCCAGCATAGGGCAGATGCCATTAGCAAAGCAAATTCCGTTCTGTCAGGAAGCAAAGCTAACAGAGCACAAAGCAGGTTAGGAGGGGAAGATTGATGAGCCAAAGCCCCTGGAAAACAAATGAGGGAAGTTTTCTTTACCAGATAACTTTTATTTATTACACTTGCTTTTGGTTAAAGACACAGACACCCTGCTGGTCTCTGGACCCAGGGCTGGAGAGATGCGCTGCTGGGACTGGGAAGGTCAGCGGGTGCTGGGATGGGTGCGTTTACAAGCCTCTGGGGAAAGGGTCACCCCTGGGGCTCAGCTCTGGGCTTCCATAGAGCTGCCCAGAGGCCAAGAGCCGCTCTTAGACCTGAGCAGGCCTCTCTGGGCCGCGGTTTCCTCCTCTGTGAACCTTTGCCTGTGGGATTTGTTAAGACTCCAGACTCCATGAAGAGGAAATATGAATTGCACCTCAACCTTCCCCCAGAGCAGACACACCTCTCAGCTAGATCCCTGGGCACGCTCTCAGCATCTTCCTTCAACCCTCCACCCCGACCTGAGCACCCCCCAAGGCCAGGCCGGCCCCTGGAAGCCCTGGGACAGTCAACAAATCTTCCTCCCAATTTCATAGATTCAGGGCCAACGACAAGATGCCTGCTCAATGCGAAAGGCATAAAATGTTCAGATTTATTGCTTTGAGAGTTTGGTCTGTCTCCTGGGCCTGGTTGACGCAGCTTCCTTCAGGTTTCAGAGCATTTTGTTTAATAAAAAAAAAAAGAATTTTGACAGCAATGTTTTGCCTCATATTTTCACAAGGCTTTATAGTTTACAAAGGACATTCACATAGAGCAATCATTACTATATGTATTGGATTTCTACGCTGGGGAGCTCAACCCTGGAAATCACCCTCCTTTTCCACAGATGGGGAAGCAGAGGCTCAGAGAGGTTAAGCGCCTTGCCTCAGGTCACACAGCCCAGGGAAAGGTTTCACCCTGTTCTGGTCTCTTCCGTCCTGCCACTCTGCTTTTCTCATCTCCAACCTGCCCTAATGCACAGTGAGCACAGTGGTCTGCAGACAGACAGTGCGTGAGAACAAAACAAAACAAAATAAAACCAGGGGCTTTTGCAGAAAACAATCAGAGGCTGGGATGAGTATAAAAATAACCAGGTATGTTCAAGGGAAGATTATTTTTGTAATGATGCCATTGGTGGAGGGCCAGGGAGTCAGTGAGCAGAGGACAGGCTTTCTAAGTTCTAAGACTGCACTGTCCAGATCGGCGACCAGGAACCACGCATGGCTATTCATAGTTAATTAAAATGAAACAAAACCAAATATTTCCTTCCTCAGCCTGGCCAGTGGGCTCAGTGGTTGAGCGCTGACCTATGAACCAGAAGGTCACGGTTCAGTTCCCAGTGTAGGGCGTGCAGGAGGCAGCCGGTCAATGATTCTCTCATCATTGATGTTTCTCTCTCTCTCTCTCCCCCTCCCTTCCTCTCTGAAATCAATAAAAATATATTAAAAAAAAATTTGTTCCTCAGTTGCACTGGCCACATTTAAGCGCTCCACATCCACATGTGGCTATCCTACTGGACCACACAGATATGGGACATGTCCATTGTCACAGAAAGCTCACTGGGCAGCGTGGTTCCCAGCCACCAGCAAGCCTGCTCCTTTCTCATCCTGACTGCCCTGGAGGAGGCAATAGCCACGCATGTTTCAAGGTCGATTCTTCTGCAGCCGAGGAACCTATAGATGCCATCCCAGCATCCAAGTCCCTCTGTTCTACTCTGGAGAGGTTACAACTCCAGGATGCAAACACAAGGCAGACGCCAGCGGAGTGGCCTTGCTACTCCAAGTGCGGTCCTAGGGCCCGCAGCACCCGCATCTCCCGGCAGGCTGTTCGAAGTGCAGGGTCTTAGGCTCCATGCCAGAGCCACTGAATACAAACCTGCATTTAAAAAAAAAATCCTCACCCAAGGATATTTTTCCATTGATTTTTAGAGAGCGTGGAAGAGAGAGGGAAAGACAGAGACATCGATGTGAGAGAAACACATTGATTGGTTGCCTCCTGCACTCCCCTAACCAGGCCCAGGCTGGGAGGAGCCTGCAACCTAGGTACATGCCCTTGACCAGAATCGAACCCGGAACCGTTTTGGTCTCTAGGCTGACGCTCTGTCCACTGAGCCACACCGGCTAGGGCTGAACCTGCATGTTAACAAGATCCCCGGATGGTTCAGGTGCACATTCAAGTTTGAGAAGCTCTGATTTAAGAGACAGGCCGAGTGGGATAAAAATATTGTCCCAAATAGAAGAAACTAAACAGATATTTTTAGATACAAAATAAAAGGCATCGGAGTGTGTTTTTAGGGATAGACCCCAAAGGGGCAGCTGCAGGGAGCTGGCCCATTTCCCATCTCCAGCACCTTCTCAAACCACGAAGGGTGACCTCCCCAAAGTACAGGGAACAGAACAGAGAATCCCATTTTGGATCTCAGGGATGTTGTCTTTAAATAATATGTTCTGTTTCTGCTTTTCCTTCCAATGCATTTGGCTATTGAACTTTGTAACTTGCCAAACACAATGTGGTGCGTGAAGCCAGTCCGAAGAAGCAAACAGTAACTTAAAGGGAGACATCTGGAAAAGGACCGTGTCCCCTCTTCCAGGGGTGTGATGCTCTGCAGGTCTCAGTGTTGGGGTCCAGCCCCATCAGGTCCAGAGGCTCCCAAAGGTGTGGACGGAGACAGCATTCAGTTGATCAGCAGCCTAGCCAGGATCTCTAGCCAGGATCTCCAGCCAAGTTCTGTGTTTTATTGTCTTGTTACATCTGTATTTATATCAGTTGATTTTAATCCTGGCAGTTTCTATTCCAAAGGTTAGGGCGTTTCTTATCTCCATTCCAGGGAGTAGATTATGTAGCTTAAGCGTGATTGTTCATAGTTAAAGTGATTAATTACCCGCCTGGCACTTAGTTAAAGGGTTTTATTCCCTCCCGAACTTCAGGGGGAAATCCCTACCTGGGGAAACAACCTTTCTCGGAGAGGTGACCTTGGTTAAAACACACAGCGCCAAGAAGGGGAGCAAACATATTAAGAACAGTATGCCATATACGCCAGGTCCCTTGAAACATATGCTGTGCAGATGTTTCTTCCCTGCAGCGACTGTGTCAAGCAGCAAGGATGGACTGGCTTCCGGCATCTCAGTGCCTGGAGCCAGGTGCTACTGAAGCTTTCTGGGAAGGAACCAGCATCCAGCTGTTACATGACGAGAACAGGTGCTAAGGGTCCCGTCACAGCGAGGGCAGAAATGAGGCTTCAGTGAGCCCAGCATCACCCTGACCCGGCTCCGAAGGAGGGTCTGCTCAGGGCCTGGTTCTGGAGCTTGGATTCTGCTTCCGTGAGGATGATTCATCCTTTAATTCCTCTCTCCTCTCAGCCTACCCTGGGTCTTACTTATTTTTATCCCTGGAATGGAGTTAAATTGCCTAAAGGACGATGTTTCTTCACCTGCAAGGGCCCTCCTGGAGGATGAATTTTAAAATATTCTTTTTTACAACTTGCTCCCAGCAGTAACAGAGAAGATGGAGAAGATGAGATGCTGGGGGAGGAGAGGAGGACAGTGACACGAGCCCGGCGGGGAGCCTGGGGCCTCGGGGAACTTGGAAATGACTCTGTAGTCGGGAGATAGTCCAGGAATTGACTCTGAGGAGTTGGATAGAGGGAAAGGAATGGCCAGCTATGATCTCATTACTCTCTTTATGATACTGAAAAACTGAAGCAAAACCTTCGAACAGTCTGCTGTTGGTGCCTAGCCCTGTAGACAGGTCTATTATTTTGGTAGCAACCTTATTTTTTTTCTCCAGTCAAGATGCCCTGCCCTCCCTTGGCTGGGGCACATGACTCAGGCCGATTGGAAGCTCATGTCCTAAAGGGAAAAGGCAGGATCTGGAAACACTTGGATTCACCTGTCCTGGTGGCGTGCCTGGGGAGGCTGCCCTGACTCCCGCAGCCTGGATCCCCGGCCAAATCCTCGTCCTCATCCTTCTTGAGGTCTGGCTGTTCACTCTCTTGAGATTTCACAAGCTTCCCCGAGGCATTTCAAGGCATTATTATTGTTATTATTATTTATTATTATTATTGCTTAAGTCAGAGGGAGTTGGCTTCTGTTTGCAGCGAAGAACCCCAATGCCCAGCAATCAGGGCTTAGACCCACCGCATGAGACAGCACATGAGGGAAATGAGATAAATATATATTTGTTGACATGAAAATATGTTCATATGCACAGTTTAGCACAGAAGCAGATTGTAATAAAACAGGGTGTATAGTATTTACAAAAAAATATATCCTGCACATTTCACAGAAAAGGGTCTAGAAGAAACTATAATGGTATTCACCTTGGAGGGCTGGACAGTGAATGCTTTTTCTTTAAGCTTATCTTTATTTGCTAACCTTTCTATAGAGTTTGGGTAACATGTTCTTCTGTTTTCCTTCCTTCCTTTTTTATTTTTTTTTAAATCCTCACCCGAGGATATTTTTCCCATTGATTTTTAGAGAGAGTGGAAGAGAGAGGGAAAGACAGAGAGAAACATCAATGTGAGAGAAACACATCCATTGGTTGCCTCCTGCACATGCCCCGACTAGGGTATGGTAAGTGCCCTTGACCAGAATCAAACCCGGGACCCTCTGGTCCGCAGTCCGATGCTCTATCCACTGAACCAAACTAGTTGGGCAGTTTTTGTTTATTCCTTGTGGGCACAGGCGAGTCACCAAAGCCACGGGTTCAGGAGTGAAGTGACTCGCTGGACTCAGGCAGTGACTTATTCGCCCAGTGCCAGGGCTTCTGCGACGGTGACCTCACCGACAGCTCTGGCTGCTGAGTGGAAGCAGCTGGAAACGCCAGAGTCCCTGTCCTCCGCTTCCCACACCCCCAGGCACCAGTGGCGTCCCACCTGCTCTCACAGCAACCACGGGAGGTGCAGGAAAAGAAGGCCCAGAGAGGTGAGGTCCCCTGCCCCGGGCCCCACACCCCAGGGCTCACCATGTCCCTGCGAAGTAAGCTGTGTGGACAGCTGCAGAAGGGGGAGAGGGGAGGGAAGATGAGCGCTCACCTCATTGCTGGGGCCTGGATTCCTTTCAGGGGGCTTCAGGGAAGCAGGGGCTGGTCACAGGGGAGAGTGGATTTGTGGGTGCTCATCCCACTGTCCTTCTTAGCTTCTAGGTCTCAGCTTGAAGGCTATCTGGCCAGAGAGCCTCTCCTTGACCGCGAAGATAGGCCCTGGCCATTCGCACTTCAGCGGTTTGTCTCCTTTGCCGCATTTCACACGACATACAGGCACGTCACTTACTGTGCTTCTGCCCTTGACTTGTGGGCTTCCTGAGGACGGTGTCTCTGGCATCTCCCCTGTCTGACCCTGCGGCCCTCCCTGAGCAGCTGCTGAAGGATGGAGCCCCTGAACACAGGCCTGGGTGGTGGGCGAATCACAGGGGCCGGGTCACTGCTGTCTTCACTGGCTGTGTGACCTCAGGCAAGTTGCTGCCTCTCTCTGGGCCTCTCCCAAGCCTTGACCCAAGTATAATATCCAACTCTTTCAAAAGATATTCCCCCTTTTCGAATATATTAGGTCTTATTTAAGGGAAGGTAATAGAAGTTGGAGTCATTTACTAAATTATACTTTAAACCAACTGCTGGTTGATTTTTCTGAAAACATTGTAATAGTTTTCCCAGGAATCACTGATGTGCAACGAACCCAATCGTATTTCTTATTCAATAAACTCTTTTATTGTAAGTTTTTAGATTTCTCCATTGCAATAATGAAAATAGCACTAGTATTCGTAACACTTAAACCCAAACCAAAGGGGAACCCCTCCTCAAATTATAAGGTAAATGACACGTAATTGAATGAATAGTAAATGTTGGTCAAGAGGCATTTAAAATATAGAAATAAGGTCAAGGTTTTTGTACGCGTACAAATACTTTAAGGTTTAGTTGATGAAGGTGATTGTTTTTGAAAGCACGGGATTTTGAAAACTAACATAATTTGTGATAAAACACAACTGTAGAGAAAAGGCAAAATCAAGCAAAACCCAAAATAACCCCAATACGAAAGGAAGTGAACCAAATACACGGGGTCGGTATGCAAACCTCCAGTCCTTTGGCCCTGGAATGGCCACTGAGCGGGTTTCATAGAAATTCTCCATAGAAAGGAATGTCTGGGCCTGGTGTGACATCGCTGTCTCCGGGCCTGTCTCCTCACAGAGGAGAAGTGGCGTGTCCAGCACATCTGTCTGGAGTGGGGCCTGCGTTCCCAATCCCTTTGAGAACAGTCCCCAAACCTGAAAAGGCGAGGCGTCCCTGCAGCTCGGGCGGCAGGGAGCTGGGGTCAGAGCTGGCCCCCGACCCTGCCAGCGCTGTCCGAGTGGTTCACGGGCAGTGGGTGGGCCTCCGTGTTGAACACCCAGTCTTCCAGGGACAGCATGTCATCTTCAGAGAACAGAAGATAGAGGTACCTGTGCCGGGCAGGGAGGGGGCGAGACACAGCTGTCAGTGCTCTGGGAACAGGGGCCCGGGAAGGAACCTCAGGGGCCTCTGCCACAGGCCTGTGGCTACGGTGCAGGGTGGGCAAGATCCCAAATCCACTCAGAGGGTTGGACCCAGGGGAGAGGCTGTGATGCTGAGAAGCGCACTGGGCTTGGGGCAGACAGCCCTGGTTTAATCCTGGCCCTGCCCCGGCCCCCACACCCAACAGCTTCATTCAGGCCCTTTGCCCCTGGCCTCTGGGAGTCCTGCCAGGGCACCGTGTGGCCTAGCTTCTCCTTCTGTGCAGGGTGGCCTGAGCCCTGGGCTCTCCCCCATGTGCCCCTCAGGAGACTCTATAAAGTACATGTGAGGGCACTAAAATGAACAGGGAGCGGTGACTCCAGAACCCCAGCTTCCCAAGCCACGTGGGTTTTTATTGGAAGGAATGGTCCATTCCAGTTCACCCTAAAGGCTCAAGGGCATTGCTCTGGGGAACAGCAAGGAGCCCAGGGGACAGTGCAGCAACCCTGCAGAGGAAAGTCACCAGCATATCGACACCACCGCCCTTGTTATTTTGCAGAAGGAGCTTAGTTTTATGGACCTAGGGAACCTGAGGAGACAGGTTACAGAACTGAACTTGTCCCCCAACTAATACTTCACTATGCTAGTGGGTAGAGTCCAACCCAGTCTCACTCTTTGAGTAGAACCTGGCCTGGCCCAAGGCTCACCCATGGGGGGGCGGTCTCACACTATGCCAAGCCCGACCCCCTGGGCCCCCTTCCTGTGACTGCAGACCCTGACTCTGGGGAAGGGACAGACTGCTGACCGCCTGCCCCCTGGGAGCTGCGTGGTCTGCTGGAGAGAATAGTGACCCAGCCCCGGCTCACTTCAGCGTCTCCGCTAGGAAGAAGGTCTGCTGCTTGTTGTCGTGGTTGGGGATGCTGCTGTACACGTCTTGGATCCCGGCGAAACCGGCTTCCGTCCGACAGTATTTCTCCAAGGCCTGGGTAGGGCGAGAGGAGAGGACCCCCCCGAAGCTCGCAATAGGCAGGCCCCTGACCCCTCGACGGGGGACTCCTGGCATTTGTGGAAGCAGAAGGCGGAGCTATTCTCAAGGTTCAATGCCTGCCGCCAGGCTGGGGGGCTTGCCGCCAGCTCAGTCCCAACGGGGGAGCTGTGCCCGGGCTCCACACCTGGTGTGAGCTGAGAGGAGGCTTCTCTCTGCCTCTCATGGAATAGACTGATGTCACACTTGCCCAGTGGGGACAGAGGAAGGCGCTGGTGGTGTTCGTGGCTGGGCTGTGGGACTGTCATCCCAGGATTCTCCGTGAAGATATGGTCCCTGGGCTGCAGGTGGGCAGGCCATGGGCTCTCTGTCTTTTGCATAGAAATGCATTTCTCACCCACTGAGGGTTGGCAGATGGGGCCCAGGAGCACAAACACTTGGCCTTCGGAGGCCAAGAATGAGGCCTTAGGGAAGCAAGAGACTGACCAGCAAGCCATGACAACGATCCTGAGCAGGCCTGTGCCCACCTGAGTGTGACGCTCAGGGCGTGGCTCTCCCAGGACAGTACCTGCCTCTGAGAGCAGTGGGTGGGGAAGGAGGGGAGGACAGAGAAGGCTCAGCATCCATGAAGGAACCTTCCAGAGTCCCCACACCTGCCTTTGACACTTGCCCTAAAGTGGGCATGAGATTTCCCACTAGGTAGCTGGGGACAAGAGGAGAGACAGGTGGGGTGAGTGGGTGGGTGAGCAGAGAGCCCAGAGAGGGCAGGGGTGGCCAGGGGCTGGGCTGGCTCTGGGGAGAGGAGGGAGGGGAGCTGCTGGCCTAGCAGCTGTTCCTGTTTGAGAGGCGACATCTGAGGCATTGGTCCAGGCTTCAGGGTCAGAGGGCAGTGACCACATGTGCTCTGGCCCCCTTGGCTGTTGCCCTGCCTTTGCCCCTCTACGTTTGTTGGCACCGGGGCTAGAGCCTCAAGGCTACGGGCCTCAGAACCCTCTTCAAGTTCCTGGCTTGACTGTGCCCAGCTGGGGATTCCTGGCTCTGCAACCATAACCTTGACCCTTGATTTCTGAACTTCAGCCAGATGCCAACCTGGCTTGACCTTCCTCTCAGCGCCTGAGCCACGGGGTTTTGGACTCTGACTGGGACTTCTCAAGGGCACCTGCCACCCGTTTAAGCCTCCCCACCCTCCTTCCCCCAGCCCAGCCCACTCACCATCACCACTTCCCAGCCCCACTCCCGGTAGATGGGGTTGTGGGTCTGTCGCCATAAGTACATGTAGCTCTCCACCACCTCGGGCCTCAGGATGTAGTAGCTCTCGCTCAGCTGCGTGGCCACCGCCTCTTTGCCGGAGTTAAACCAGAAGGCCTCGGGCCCCAGTTTGGTATCTGTGGAGTGACCAACCAGAGGGCCTGGGTCAGAACACTCACCTGCTGCCCAGGACAGATCTGGGGCGATGGCTGGCGATGGAGGGGGGGTGGGCCTGCCTGGATTGCCTGAGCCTGGCAGATACACAACTTCCCTCTTGGCCCAGGCTGGCCAAAGCAAGACCCTCGAGGCCTCAAAATTTTGCAACTTTAGAATTTGAGAATCCAGATGAACGACCCAGCAGTCTGGGGAGACAAAGGTGGGGTGGTGTTCCCTAACTGTGTATTCTGAGATGTAAGCCCTGCAAGATGTTAATCAGCGTTCAGCCAAGACAGGGTTCCAGGTTTCAACACATTTGGAGAGAAGTGGGTTAAAAAGTAAAACAGTCTCACTCCTGCAGGACTTATCAGATCCTTTCACATGCTAATCTGCAATGAAGCTTCTCCACAGACCGTAGGAAGCTGCTTTTAGCTCCTCTCAGCACCAGCCTTCTGGTTTGACAGTTTGGGAGACTGTTGACTGGAGAGGAGGGAAAGCACTGCCCAGAACAAGCACACTCATCCTTGGGCAGAGGGAGCCGACTGGGTCAGGCTGGTGAGGTCTGCTTTGCTGCTGTCGTTGTTTTGTTAGTTTGTGGACAATTTACTGCCGTTCCTGTTCTGTGGATGACCACAATTATATAACCACTACCACAGCCACCATTTGTGATGTCAAAGGCTGTGCTGGGTGCTTTACTACACATTACTTCAGTCCTTAAAGGACTGTGTTCTTGGTGAGGGAGGTGTTATTATCCCTCTACCCTGCATGTGGGAACTGAGGGTCAGAGAGGCTAAGACTCCGTCCAGGGGAACACAGCGCGCTGTGGCTGTGCGGGAGGTTACCCGGGATTTGTCTGATGCCCCCTCCCTATGCTGTGTCTGCTCTTTCCC
>NW_006352194.1:2054714-2062158 GCF_000327345.1 Myotis davidii
AGTTTAGGGTATGTGAGTTGGGTCTTCTTCCCTTTAATGCCTGCACGTCCTGCCCAGGCTGGCCGAGGGCCTGGTTCTGGTTCTATTGTGAGCCCTTCCTTCCTCCTCCCACCATGGATCAGGCCCAGAGTTGCTTTTCCTCAAAACACGAGCTTTGCAGGATGTCCTACTCTTCTGTGGAGGGCTTCCCGGGAGAGGAATTAGCCAGACCCAGGCCCTTCCGATCCTCTCAGATGGTGCAGACACTCCTACCATCAGAAAACAGTCGTCTTGCCAAGCTGCTAATGGGGTGAGGGCGAGAGCGCCTCTTGCAGCCGCCGCGGACGAGCCAGGCTGGCTGGAACAATATGCTCTATGACGCAGACCGTCTTTTATGGTCGGGGCTGGTTGTCCCAGACACATAGCAAGCTTTTTATTATTCCTGAGATTTCCTATTTGTTTATGGTGCTGGCAGAGAGAGCTCTCTGAGGGGACTTGAAGACCAGTTTTAGGACCCGTTGTGAATTGGTTTTCTGAACAGCTCAGTCAGGACTCAGCTGCTGCGGGCACAGACACATCTCAGGGGACCTAACAAACCCTCGCATGCTGCTGGCTGAGGGCGCTGGCTATGTGCTTTCTGGGATCAGGGAGAGACCCCATCCTGGTGACCTGTGTTACTGTTCACATTGAACGGACGAGAAAACGGAGGCCACCAGCTGGTGAGTGGCAGAGTGGCACCTGAAACAGGAATTTTTTACTGCAAATCTTGGGTCATCTGCTCCAGCCAAGACTGGGGTTAAACTCAGAGTAGTGGGCACCTCCTGGGGCCCTGGGGGGCTAGGGATTGCTCTGAGGGCCGCTGTTCAGAGGCAGCACACAGCGGGGAGCCGAGCATCAGGAGACCTGGGTTCTGGCCCGGCTTAGCCACTCACAGCGGTGTGACTTCGGCTCTGGACTGACCGAGTTTCCCCACGTGTAAAATGGAAGTCGGGTGCATGTTCTCTAACGTGACTGCTGACTCTGGCATTTGACCGTTCTGCATGAGTGCTGAGCGGATGGTCAAGAAGTGCTCACGCTTGGATCAAAGATGGTGATGAAAGGTGGTGCCCGGAGGTGCCCAGCCCCACTAAATGGAGGGGCTTTGAGGAGGAAAAGTGGAGGTGCTGGAGGGTAGGGGGTCAGGGAGAAGGAATTCTCTAGGCTCGGGAGGCCAATGTTTCTGCCTCAGGGGCCGGAGGACCCTCTGCTCTGTGCCCCACCCATGGGGCCGTGTCATGTGATCTGTGGCCACATCATCCCTGAGCCTGTTTCCTCATCGGTGTTGTGAGGTTCAGCAATGACGTATGAAGTGCTGAACAATACCTGGCACACACAAAGGGCTTAATACGGAACCCTATTTCCCCTTTAATTTAGTTACAACCTCAGTGCACAGACAGCGCGTCCCTTGTTCAAATTCTGCCTAACTGCAGAGGGCGAGACTTCCCTAAGACCACGGTTCCCTGCACTCCCCGACCCTGCCGGACTCCCAGCTCTTCCTGGTGTCTGGCCTTGGTGTGTCCTGCCGCCCGTCCCCTGGCAGGGTTACCTGAGCGGTCGTACGACTCGTGGCACGTCTTAGTGATCTGGGCTGCGAGCTCTCGGTAGTGGGCCCTCTTGTCCTCCTCGGCGTCCTCGGCACCCAGGGCGATCATGCCCCCGGAGAAACAGGCCAGGTGCCCCATCTTGTGGTCCAGGTTCCCCCCGCGCCACTCGGCAATGTAGGTCAGCCCCCCGGGAGACACATTCACCAAGTGGGTCTCAATTGCCTGGGAGCAAGGTGGGAATTGGGCAGGGAGAGGGGTGTGGGAGGGCACAGGGAAGGAGCAGAGAGGACAGAAAGTGAGTATTTTGGAGACAGCAGCAAATGCAGCTCTACCGAGCCCTCTGTCCCAGGCCAAGGGGGCCCACTGACCTCAGCCGGCCGCTGCCCACTGGAGCACGTGGGAGCTCTGCCGCTCGCCCAGCTAAGGCCTGGAGCCTGCTGGGGCTCGGACATAAGGTAGCACCCCAGGGTGAGTCTCACACAGATTGAAAATCTACATACAAAAAATTTCAAAAAATCTTTAAGAATTACTACCCTCTTTGGTTAGGGAATCTTAACCTGTGGATGGGCTTCAGGTTGTCACAAATGCCCCTAAAACTGTACACGGCACTTTTGTGTATGTGCATTTTCTTTTTCTTAAAAATTGGTTTTTATTGATTTTAGAGAGAGAGGAAAGGAGAAGAGGGAGAGAGAAACATCGATGTGAGAGGAAAACATCGATCAGCTGCCTCCTGCATGCCCCTACTGGGGATCGAGTCCGCAACCCAGGCATGTGCCCTGGCTGGGAACTGAGTTGTGACCTTTTGGTGCATAGGATGACGCTGAACCTACTGAGCCACACCGGCCAGGGCTGTATGTGCATTTTCATGGGACAAGGGCCCATATATTTCATCAGATTCTAAAATAGACAAAACAAAACCCAGAGAAATTGAGAGGTGCTCTCTACTGCCCCTCATTACACGCCTTCCCATGTAATGCCCAGGACAAGTCGGGTACGTAGTCTGCAGTGCTCTCCACAAGAGGCCGGGTGCCTTGTCCCCGGTCATGCAGTCAGACCAGGACTGGGACAAGGACCCCCCGATGCCCAAGATTCCTCGGGTTCAAACCCCGTCTCTACCAGTTTGGAGCTGTGTGACTGTGGGCGGGTTCTATGTTCTCTCCATGCTGTGACTTCCTTGCGTATAAAATGCAGGTAAGGACATGAGCCACTTCATAGGGTCATGAGGGCTTCATGAGATGTGTTGTAAGCTCAGCCGATTTCCCAGCACAGGAGAGTCCTCCATCAACGTTGGCCTGCATGATTCCTCTCCAGCCGGCCCCCTGCCCGCCCTCCTCTGCCCCACTGGTCTCTTCACTCACGCAGCCCAGCCCCGATGAATATCTTGTGAGCGCCTCCTCTGTGCCAGGCTGTGTAGGTGCAGGGGATACAGCCCCTGAAGATGGGCCTGGACCCTGCCTTAGGGAGCTCACCCGTGAGCACAGTGACTTCCCCCCAAATCAATACACACCAATATCACGATTTGTGACCAGCATTTTGAATGAAACAAATTGAGGGGACAGGCCAGGGAAGTGTGGGAGGGGGTCCTGCTTTGCAGGGAGGTCAGAGGTCTCTGCCACGGTGATGCGCGTGAAGCGGATGAGGGTTCCTGCCTCAGGCTTTGCCCGCTGCTACCGTCCCACTGCCAACTCCAGCCCGGCTTTGGGGCCTCTTCGGGGTGAGGCCTTGGAGAGGACAGCTTAGTCCACACCACTGCTGCCACGTTCTAATTTCCCACTATCTCCCTACGTGGTGCTATCCCCACTTTGTGCACACGTGTTCATGTATGTTTCTGTGGAACGTGTCTCTCCCAGGACTCTGATTGCCATGTGACAGCAGAAGCCACCACCAGAAGGTGCTCAAACCCAATGTGCTCCCTGCGGGTTTTTTCCTTCTCTGTAAGGTCTGGGCTGGTGGGTTGGCTGCAGGAACCTCCCTGAGCAGCAGAGGGGGAAGCGATGTTGATGGCCAGGCACCTGCTCACAGGGGAGGAGGCGTGGACAGCTGGCCACGGCTGGGCAGAGCTGTGTCCAGGCAGCTGCTCTGCATCCCTGCGCGTGCAGGTGCAGGGGCGGATGGCAGGCCCAGTCCAGGCGCAGGAACATGGATCAGTTACCCACTGTTACTGCTTGGGAGCGAACACAGACATGAGTTGGAGGGGATCCCAGAAAGTCTCACACTGCAGCCGAAAATCTTCATCTTCAAGACAGTCTCCCATAGGTTATTTCTATTTGGGGTTAACCCAAGCGAAGTAACTTTGGTAAAGAGGAAACCATAACGCAGTTTCTCTTCGAAGAGACAACTGAGATAGCAGATGCAAAGATAAAAATAACAACACAAAAAAAACGAAGGCTTCTCAAACTCCGAGAGAAACCAGATAGCACAGGCTGGCCATGGACTGGCCAGGAGGCTTAAATCCTGGCAAGAGACACAGAAAGAGCGGACTGAGAGGCAGGCCTGTGCCTGAACCCAGCTCTGCATTCTGGGTGTTGGGTGACGCTGGGCAACTTATTTCACTTTTCTGAAGATTCCCTTCCTTCATCTGTAAAATGACACTAACTTCTGTGCTGGCTGGGAGGCTATTCAGAGGCTCTGGCTTCCTGAGCCTCCTGGATGGGACCCTACCCCACCTGCGCCCGCCCGAGAGGGACTCGGCAGGCCAGGCTCCTCTGTGAGTTGGCAGCTGTAAGTGGAGGCAGGAGCACTGCCCCTCGAGGCAGCCGGACGCTGTCTGCACCCTGGCTCTGACACGTGTGACCGTGAGCCTTTCTGAGCCCGTTTCATCACCTGTAAGATGGGGGCTAAGGCACTAAACGTACCACCAGGAGAAGGCCAGGTGACCTTTAGTGCCTAGTCCCTGTCCTTCTCGTCCTTTCTCCCATGACCTTCAGGGGTTGCCCAGTCAGCCTGTCTGAAGCCCCCATGCCCACCCCACGAGATACTGGTCTAACCTGCACATTGACACTGCCCCCAGCCCCCAGCCCCGCAGCTTTCCCGGCTGTTGCTTGGGTCCCACCCAGAGGTTCTCATGTAACCTTGTTGGGGTGCAGACTGGCTATTGGGATAAACATTTTTTTAAACCGATTTTTAGAGAGGGAGGAAGTGAAAATACATTGATCAGTTGCCTCTTGCATGTGCCCTGATGGGGGGATCAAACCTGACACCTAGGTATGTGCCCTGACTCAGAACCGAACCTTGGACCTTCTGGTGGATGGGATGACACCCCAACCAACTGAGCCACACTAGCCGGGGCTAACCATCAGATTTTTAACGTGTGACTTTAAAAAGAAATTTTTTTAAATGGACTTTTCAGAGAGAAAGAGAAACAGCAATCAGCTGCCTCCTGCACGCCCTACTGGGGATCAAGCCGGCAATTGGGGCATGTGCTCTGACCTGGAACCAAACCAGCAGCCCTCTGGGGCACAGGTTGAAGCCCCAGCCAACTGAGCCACACCAGCCAGGGCTGACCATCAGGATTTTTAACAGGCCAACAAGGTTGACAACCACCAGAACGCTCTTCAAAGCCCCCAACTTGGCACAGGCCCAGCCCTTACCAGGGTCGGAGACACTGCAGGGGAAGATCAAATACAGGAGCAGAGCCAGTTGTCTCCTATTTAGTCAAGTGTTTCCATAAAGCTCCCAGTTTGCTTAAATAATTTGTGGCCATTTCTTCCCCGAAGCCTCAACTACTGTGCGCCTGAGGGCAGGGAACTAGGCTGCTCGTTAACTGCATGTGGGTGGCAGGAAGGGCTGAACCAGATCTGACAGGAAACACTGGCTGTGGGCTGGGCTCAGCCACAGAAGCTGTGTGGATGGGGCTGAGCCAGGCTGAGCTGGGACTGGAGTCCCAGGAGATGCTTCATGACTGAGTCTTGGTGCCTGGGCACTGGGCAGGGAAAACTCATTAGTGAGGCCGTAGCTTAGAGTCCACAGCCCTGCAGGCCTGTTTCAATGTGCTTCCTTTAAGCACTGCCATGGCTGCCTAGATTCATGTGATCGGAGGGCAGTGAGAGATCATCCATCCACCCACCCATATTCCCCTACCCATCCACCGTCCATCCTTCCACCATCTATCCAGAGCCAGGAGACCCGCTCTGGCTTCAGCTCCGCCAGTGCCGTGCTGTGAGGCTTTGAGTAAGTGCTTCCCCTCTCTGGGCCTTGGTTTCAACCACATAAAGAGAAGGGACAGAACTGGATGCTCCCCTGACAGAGGCCCCTCCCACTTGGATGCACTAGCTGTCACCTCTGGCTTGGCAGGAAGGTGGCCGAGGGTCTTGTTTTGCCGCCTCCTGCCTGGGGGCTGCCAGCCACCGCCTGGCTGCGATCTGGGCTCCGGCACATCAGCTGAGCACAGACACCGAGGTTTCTGAATCAGACTGCCTGCCGCTTCCCGTGAGGCCTCAGACAAATGAGCGCCCTCCTCGAGCCTGGGTTTCTATCTGAAACAAGGCTGCTAACATGGCCCTAATTCCAAGGCGCTGAGAAGAGTTATGGGACGGGTGTGCAGTGACCGATGGGGCCGGAGCTGTCTGTGGTTCCCCGGCCAGCGCCCTGTGGGGGAGGGACGGACAAGGCCTGGCACTCGGGCCTGTGTGAGCACGGGGGGGGGGGGGGGCGGAGGGGGGCGAAGGACCGTGAAGGTGCTGTCTTACCGTCAAGGCTTCGTAGTACATGTCTTTAGCCTCCGTGTCTGTCTTGGCTGACATCAACCAGGATTTGATCAAATATTCATAAAAACTGTCCCCGAGTCCTCCAACCGAGACGTGGTCTGTGAGGGGAAAGCAGACAGAACATTCTCTCCGTGGCCGAGGCGCGGCGGGGCGCGGTGGAGCGCGCATCTTGCCCACTGGGCTCGGGCGGAGCAGCATCTCATCAGCAGCCCCCCAGCCCGGAGCAGCGGCTGAGGGAGAGACGCAGCCTGCGACGCGGGAGCCAGGCCTTCCCAGCGCAGTGGCCCTGCACACAGGTGCGGGGGCTCCGCCAGGGCTATAAATCATGTCGCCATCGCAGGCCGAGGACGGCAGGGCCTCTGTTATTAACTGGAAATGAGCTGCATTTCTTTAAAAAGATAATCTGGCGGCAGGGAGTGGAGATTTTTATTACCTGGTGACAAACATGGTAATTAATGCTGGGAAGGTTCCTAAAAGACCATGAAGAGGAGGAAGGAGAGGCTTGATTTAGGCGGTCAGGGTACAGAGCCTTTCTGGAAAAACTGAGTTTAAATTTAGCAAATTGGGATGAATGGAGTTCCAAGGAGCAGGGGAGGACAAATGGGATTTGAGGACGCCCCTCTCTGCCTGGTGGCATCGCCCGAAGTCCCCACGGAGCAGGACCTCCATGCTGTCATTGAATGAGGAGGCATCTCCACCCCGGGCTGTCCTGGGAGAAAAATGGGGTGACCAAGGAACCACAGAAGCCAGACATGGACAGAAAACACTCACGTGCTTTAAACAGTAACAACGGGAAACATAAAGGCATTTGATGACAATGCAGAGCAAACGTCACTTCCCTGCTAGGATCCACTTAAGCAGGGAGAGGGGAAGGGGGATGGAGTAAGGTAGGGTGGGTGGAATGGGAAGAATATTTTCAGCTCCTTTGCAGAAACGGTAAAAAGAGAAAGAAATAGAGAATACACTGACAGCTACCAGGTCCATGATGGGCTAGGGGTTTTGTTGTATTATTATTTTTAAAAAAATATATTTTATTGATTTTTTTACAGAGAAGAAGGGAGAGGGATAGAGAGTTAGAAACATGAATCAGAGAGAAACATCGATCAGCTTCCTCCTGCACACCCCCTACTGGAGATGTGCCTGCAACCAAGGTACATGCCCTTAACCGGAATCGAA
>NW_006352194.1:2062267-2066503 GCF_000327345.1 Myotis davidii
TCAGCTGCCTCCTGCACACCTCCTACTGGGGATGTGCCCACAACCAAGGTACATGCCTTTGACTGGAATCAAACATGGGACCCCTCAGTCTGCAGGCCGATGCTCTATCCACTGAGCCAAACCAGCCAGGGCTTGTTGTATTATTTATAACATCTTCCCCAGAACCTTGCAAGGTGAGCATTATCAACCCCATTTACCAGATAGGAAAATGGAGAGCGAGCCTAAACCGCTCACCCAAGGCCACCAAGCTGGCAGCTCTCACTCTGCAGCTTCACACCGTCAACCAGAGGACGAAACCAAAGAGGCACCGAGAAAGGACAGGGCACAGAGAAGGACCAGAGGGTGAAGGCAGCCAGGCCGGGGGAAGGGGCTGAGAGGAGGCCCCCACAGTAAACCAGCCCTCGGCCCCTCCACAAACAGATCCTGGCCAGGGAGGTTTCAGGACTGGAACAAACACTCGAAAAAACTGGAACCAACCAGATAAAGCCTAAGCCTTGAGGAGTGGGAGGGGGTGGGTGTGGGCTGGACTTTGCCAGTGAAGAGGGAAGAGAACCAGCTCAGCACACCCCTCACCCTATTCCTAGGTGGAGGGCACAAAAAGGGCGGGCGGGGGGTGTCGATGGCATGTCCCTGTTGGAGTAGGAGGTCTGTGTGGAGCAGGGACGGGGGGAAGGCTGTAAGCAAACTGAGTCAGCCTCTGCCTCGAGCCGCTGAAGCTCACAGCCCACAGAGAGCCCTGGCTCACAGGTGGCAGCCAGGGCACTGCCATCTCCACACTCATCTCCTGGCCCTGCCTCCCCTCACTGTTTCTCCACCCCCAACCTCCAGCCCCCGACCTTCCATGCCATCTCTCACCTTGTATGGCTGGGCTTCCTCACTGGACACCTCAGCTTCCTCCCCTCAGAAAGGCTTTCCCTAGGGCTCGCATGACCCACCCCACCTCCCTGCAGGGTGACCATGCGGGAGAGTGAGACACACACACACACACACACGCACACACACACGGCCTGGCCCAGGCGAGCACCCAGTGGGGGCTACCCTCCCGTTGCTGGGGGCGTGCCTGATGCTGTCAGAACCTGTTTGGGGTCTGCCTCCCGGACTAGGCTGTGGGCTCTTTGTGGAGAGGGCTGTGTAGGATGCACATTTTATGTTCAGGACCTTTGCTGCACACAGCAGCCACCCTGAATGAATGAAAGGAAGGTAGGTTTGAGCTGTGCTGGAAAGGGCCTCAGATGCCAAGCCAAAGAGTTTGGATTTCATCACGTGTGTTGTGGAGCAGGCTTCACCTGGCCGGTGTGTGCAGGAGAGGGGAGCCGCGTCGCCAGGACTCCACAGGCGACCGAGACCGGACACCCACGTGGGGAGGTGTGTATAGTCTCTCAGGGGACCTTGATTGAAGTGGACAGTTCTCACTTGGAGGTCCCACTGCTTTCTAGCTGCCGTGTGCGTGTGTGTGCATGTGTGCGTGCGTGTGCGTGCGTGTGTGCGTGCATGCATGTGCGTGCGTGCGTGTGTGCGTGTGTGCGTGTGGTGTCGCCTCGGTGCTGGGTGTGCACTGGGGGAAGCCTAGGCCTGGGTGGGAATCAGAGGCCGGATCTGCTCTTAGCTCCGGTCAAGCCATTTCCCCTGCCAGTCCTGTCTTCTCCAGTAAAATGCTTTTCAAAGGGGAGCCCGGTTGGTGTCGACAAGCCTTAGAGCAGAGGTGGGTTCTGCTGCTTCCTGACCATGCCAACCTCTCGTCACATCACATCTCATCATCTGGGCAGCAAGAAGCAGCACCCAACAAGCCGGGAACCTGCCGGCAGAAGACAGCACGCAGTGGGGAGGCCGCCGGGCTCGCGCTCCCTTTCGGAAGAATCTAGACCTGCCACTGCCTTCCCACCGAGGAGAGAGTGGGGTTCAGGCAGTGGACAAGGAGGCCGAGCCCTCCAGGGCTGGCAGCTCTCTGAGCTCTCATCCGTGATGGGTGCCAGCAGGAGCCTGGTGGCTTCTCCGGCTGAGATCCTAGCAGCCAGAGGTCTTGGTCTCCCCTGTTTCCCTGAAGCTCAGCTCCAAGCAGGAGTGGGGAGCTGCCAAGAGCACCCCAGTTCCTCCTTTGCCTCTCTAAGCTACAATTTCTACGGTTGCAAAGCGGCTACACAGAGGATTCAAGGAGAAAAAAAGAATGTGAACACACTTAGCTTATGCAAGTGGGGAATGTTATCATCTGGAAAAACACACAATCACAAAAAAAACACCCTGATGAAAACCTGAGATGACCCCAGGCGCCAGAGCCCGGGGAGGAGGAAGCCGGCGCCAGATGTAACCCCCGCTGCTCTTTAGCAGGCTGTGGATTCATATTTTATTAATATGAAACAAATTTTCACACGTGACCGACTTGGCCCAGCCCTGTGACCCCTGGCGCAGCCTGAAAATAAAATGATGCTTCTCGGTGGGGGCTCCCCGGTAATTGCCAAGGTGGCTGCCAGCTGGAAGCCACACCCTCTCCTTTTGTGGGCTTTGCTGCGTCGTCCTGGAGCAGCGGAGGCCAGCAGCCGGGCAGTTTATCTCTGTCCAGTCAGGCCTTGCAATTAAAAGCAGTAACAGTTACTGAACGGTCTCTTCCTGTGGCCATAATCTTTATTCAACCCTTCATTTTCTCCTGCACTTTGGGATTTCATAGCATGCTTGGTTAAAAATACTGTGCGTTTCTAGAAGTGGTTTTCGCAGGAGGCCACTTGGGAGTGAGGTCATCACCAGGGAAATGTCCTGGGTCCAACTTCCTGGGCCTCGAGACCGGCGATCAGGGAGGCTGGGGCTGGAAGGACAGGCCCTGCCTGCATACTGTTACTCATGGGCCCGTCTCCAGCAGATGAACTGAAATCTGTTTCCTGCAGCTTTTGGCCATTACTCCAACCCCCTCCACAGCACACAAAGAACATTTCTCCAGTTCTTCTCCCATTTTTCAGGAGAGGAAACCAAGGCTCAAAGAGATAAAATGACCCCCGCCCCCCCAGCCATGCAGTAATCAGATCCATGTCTCCTTTGACGCCAGCCCCGGCTGATGCCCTAACAGCTGGGGCTAGAGGGGGTGGGAGAGGGAGAGGGGCCCTTGTTTGGGCAGAGGCAGTGAGGTGTGGGCTCTGGGGAGGCCCTTGAGCAGGGCCCATGGAACCTGCTGCCACCAGTTTGTGCGATGACCACAAGACACGACTGGGGCCTTGGTCAGGAGGGCAAGGTGGAGCAGAACTTCTCAGCAGGGGCAGTGCCAGGGGCCTGGAGACTTTTCAACACTCTCGCCTGAGTGTCCCCCCAAGACCCATTTTGTCTCAGCAGGTGAAGCTGGGGGCTGTGAACAAGGCTCCCAGGTGACCAGGTGACCAACATCTCTGGCTGAGAAGCCTCTGCACGGAGAACAGCAGGAAGCCTGGGACCTGCTCTGGCACGTGTAGGACACTGCAGTGGACTCGTCGTTTCTATATCGCTGATTTAGGTAGGTTCTACTTAAGTTTTCCAGTGTCTTATGTCCATTGGTTAGGCTTATATGCATGCATACAAGTCCTTTGGTTGATCTCTTACCCCCCTACCTCCCACCTACTTAAGTTTTAAATCTAAAATCGAAGGGGCTAAGCAATGCCGGAAGGGTGAGGGATGATGGAGGCGTCAGCGGGCACAGAGATGGAGGGTGTAGCCCTGATGGAGGCTGGAGACAGCTGGCGTGAGGGGGACGTGCAGGGCGTTGCCACAGCAATGACAACCATAGTGAAAGCTCCCCCAGCTGCCCGGTGGGCGGGGCACCCAGGAGCACTGAGCGAGTGACTCTGGTCTGTGCCCTGCAGGGGCCTCGCCGGGAAGCTGGCCAGGAACCCGCTAAGGACGGGGCCGTGTCTCTGTACTCACGTTGTATCCAGTTCCCACTCACTGGACTGATGAAGTTGGGGTAGAGGCCGAATGGCTTGTCGATCTTCCTGAGGAACTTGCGGATGTGCCTGACCTGCCGGGAGATGGACACCAGGCACACCTTCACTTTTCTGAAGAAGCCAGCCCCTCCCAGCTCGCCAAGGACCGGGCAGCTGGTTCAGACCCCGAGGAGGCAGGAAGGGGGAGCTGTGAAGCCAACAGCAGACTCCAACCAGAGCTGGGGGGATGGCCTTGACCTGTGCCCTGTGCGGGCGGGGCCTGGCTCACCATGTCTGCACTGAGCACTCTGCCTGGGGTCTGCCAGGCTCCTTACCTGCCCCCCCCCCCCCCCCCCCA
>NW_006352194.1:2066536-2075120 GCF_000327345.1 Myotis davidii
TCATCTCACCCCTTCCTCATTGCATGTTGCTTTTGGCGGGGAGGGTCTTCATAGGAGGGAGGATTCACATAAGGGATGGTAGCTGTTTTCTAAGTACCAGGTAAAACTGCCTTTTTAATAGGTCAGAAATGGTCAAACATTGGCAATTTCATATGGTTAACCTGGTAATATGTTCTTTTTTCTGACACCATAGGAACCATTCCAGAGGGGAGGCCTGGGCTCGATACACCATAGGCACCTCAGGTTTTTTATTTTTATTGATTTTTTTACAGAGAGGAAGGGAGAGGGATAGAGAGTTAGAAACATCCATGAGAGAGTAACATCGATCAGCTGCCTCTTGCACACATCCTACTGGGGATGTGCCCGCAACCAAGGTACATGCCCTTCACCGGAATCGAACCTGGGACCCTTCAGTCCGCAGGCTAACGCTCTATCCACTGAGCCAAACCGGTTAGGGTAGCACCTCAGGTTGTAATAACATTTCTCAGTTCCTCTGAGCCATACTGTTACATATATCATCTCCAATCATTGGAACAACCTATGTGGTATCACTAGCTCAGTTTAACAGACAAGACGCCCGAATCTTGGAGAGAGTCAGTGGTTGCCCATGGCTACCCACTAGGTAAGTGGCAGGGCCAGGACAATTTCTGACCAAACAGAGCAGCCCCTGGGTCCAACATGGACCAGGCGGGGACCATGCAGCGACCTGTAGCGGAGGGTGCCCCACCTGAGCAAGAGGAAGCTAGATTTGCAACCTTTGGGCATACCAAGGGCAAGGGGGCTTTGGGCTGTAAAAGTGGGAAGGCCTTATCCCTCAGGGACACACGAACCCTCCCAGTGCAGACCTGCGGGAGAAAGGCCCGCGGGGACCGTACTGTGTCTGCTCACAGACTCACCTACAGGGCAAGGAGCAGGGAAAGCAGCCTTTGACTGCCAGCCCTTTCTTTACAGGGGACGGCATTGCTCTGCCACATCAGACCTCACATCCATTTATGTTAATGCAGTCCATTACGGGGACAGGAATGTGCTTGCACCTGACTTATTCGCGGCTGTCCTGGTGGAAAGCAGTGGAGCAGGCTAAATGAGCTCCCCCAGAGGGTGCGGGCGCTTCTAGAATTTGGGCCAATTTGTTGACTGCCAATAATCGCCTCTGTGGGAGGCATGGCTGGGGGATGCACAAAGCTGGAGAATGTAAATGTAGAGGGAGACAGAGAAACGGAGCGCGGACCCGGGAGGAAAAGCCTGAAGCCTGTCGTATTAATCTGCTCTTGAACGAGCGTGGGCTTCAGAGACAGGAAGTCCTGGATTTGAATCCTGGCTTTAGCACTTCCCAGATGGATGGTCCAGGACAAGTGCCTTAACCTCTGAGTGTCAGCTTCCTTCCCTGTAAAATGGGGATGACAGGAAGACCTGACTCCTAGGGCTGTTGGGAGGGTTAGAGACACTCTAAGTGCCCAGCACACAGTAGGTGCTCAGGCAGTAGTAGCTAATTACCTCCAGACTAGCCAGGGACTAGAGGGAGCTGCTGGTCCTGCTCCATCCTGAGCCGACCACAATCTTCCTGGCGGAGCTGGCTCAAGAGCAATGGAAACAGGGAGGCTGGGGGGAGGGAGGACGTGGAGGTGGGAGAAAGGATCAGCCAGTGAGATTCACTGGGAAGTGGATTAAAGTAACGGCATGACCTTTTGAGGTGCAGTGTCACGGGGAGGCAGAGTCCTCTCCATACAAGGTCTGACAGCGTGATGGGCTATCTAAGGGTGGTAGTGAGCCCCAATACAGAGGAAATGGTCAAAGATTTGAATTGCTCTTCTTAAGCGTTTTCTCAAGAAGGCGGTTGGATTCCCACACTAAGCAGTGCTCCTAAACCCCGTGACAAAAAGTACATGAGCGCTTGTTAAAAATGCAGACCCCAGGGCCAGGGCCTGCTGGGTGATGTTCTGAGGCTGGCGGGCTAACCGGCCACTGGGAGCCGCTGGGTAGAGAGTGGCTAGGAGCTCCCAGCCCTGGCTAACTAACCATTAGGGGGAAAGAAGGCTTTGGGAGTGGGGCCCTCCTGAGGGTTCTTCTTGGAGGGCAGGGCTTCACCTCCCTGCCATGGAGCCCGAGTGTCATCTGAGGGTTTAGGGTTAGACCCACAGTGACACTTCCAGACAGTGGGACTGCCAAGGCTGGGAGAAACTGCCCCTTCTGGAGGGCCTCCCAGAGGAATGGCCGCTATCAGAATGGATGGCAGCCTGGACGCCATCTCTCAGCTTAGCCAGCCTGGTACCAGTGAGAAGGAGGGGTCATGTGCCTCTCCCGGGAGTGGAAATAGCTGTGCCACCTGCTGATGGCATGAGCTAGAGGGGCATCTGTAAGGAAAGGCCAGGCAGATCTCGCAGGAAAAAGTTAAATGTCTCTGGAAAGGCGGCTTTAACAGCCAATGGCCCGTTCCTGCCACCTCGAGCTGGTGCCTACGTTCTAGCCGCTGCGCTTTCTGCAGACCCAGACCCGCGTATGGGTGGTTGCCAGAAGCTGACACATACTGGCAGCTTTGTCTCTTCCCTGCCCTCTGTAGGGTCCTGACTACTCCCCGTGCTCGTCTTCCCTGCCACCTGGGATTGGGTAGAGTCAGGTCTCCCACCATAACTTAGGGGGCTCTGTGTTCCCCATGCACCACCCTGCCCATCTGGGAGCCTTTCCTGTGGCCGTGCAGGGTTGAGTGCCCCCCCTCCTGCTCTCTGTGGGGAGAAGGCGGAGGGGCTGTTTGGGGAGGGGCAGGGAGAAGACTTGCCTTTTCAGCGAAGACCTGGTTGCCGGAGAGCTCACTGAGGTGTAAGAACTCCAAGTGCAGGGATCCAAACTCTGCCAGGATGCTGCTGCTCCCGGTCGTGGTCCAGCCCCAGCTCCTGTTGGAGCCACTGGAAAGACAGAAGTAGCCATCTCACCCCCACATCCCCCTGCCTCCGGCTGGCTCCTCTACTGAGGGTAACTCCACTGCTTAGTAGGGGAACACCTACTCTGTGCCAGGCACTGTCCTAAGAGCTTTTGCCACATGATCTCAGTTAATCCCCTCTGGGGGTCCATTTTGCTGATGAGGACACTGAGGCTGAGATGAAGTGACTTGCTGAAGGTCATTTGAACCCAGGCCCGTCTGACTTGCAATAATCTTTGTCCCTTTAAGACTGGGCTTGAGCCGAAACCGGTTTGGCTCAGTGGATGGAGCGTTGGCTTGCGGACTTTAGGGTCCCAGGTTCGATTCCGGTCAAGGGCATGTACCTGGGTTGCGGGCACATCCCCAGTAGGAGATGTGCAGGAGGCAGCTGATTGATGTTTCTCTCTCATCGATGTTTCTAACTCTCTATCTCTCTCCCTTCCTCTCTGTGAAAAATCAATAAAATATATCTAAAAAAAAAAAAAAAGACTGGGCTTGAGCAGGACAGTAGCAAAGCTGTCTTGGTGGCCAAAACATGGCATACGTGCTTTGCTAAATTTTAGGTGACATCGGTAATGCTGCCACAGACCATAAAGACTCACAGACACTCCACTTCCACGCTGTGGCTGAAGGCGACCCGACTGCTCACGGTCAGTGGCGCTGCACGTGGAGGGAGGGCCTGAACAGGGGCAGAGGAAGAGCAGGCCCTTTTTCTCCCCCTCACTGCCAACGCTGCCCAAGGACACACAATGCCCCCCTCTTGGAGTTTCATGGAACCCACACCTGACGGGCAGGCAGCTCTGATGCAACCACACACCGGGAGCCAGACCCTGGGGAAGCTGAGGTTAGGAGTAAGAGAAGCAGGGGCTCTTGGAGCAAAGATTTCCTCACCAGTGAGCCATGCACCTCTCAAGAACACCTTAAAGTAAATGAGGCATACTAGCACGCTGCCACCTCGCCAGACAAGACTGTCAAAGAACTCTGCACACACTGGGTGTTTTCAAGGAGGAAGAGTGCAGCCCTAGCTGGTCTGGCTCAGTGGAGAGAGCATCGGCCTGTGGCCTGAAGGGTTCCGGGTTCGATTCTGGGGAAGGACACATGCCTGGGGTGCGGGCTCAATCCCCAATAGGGGGTATGCAGGAGGCAGCCGATCAATGATTCTCTCTCATCATGGATGTTTCTCTCTCTCTCTCCCTCTCCCTTCCTCTCTGGAGGAGCGCAGAGGCAGGGCCTCGGGTAACCCTGCCACCTGCCCCTTTAACAGATGGGGAAAACAAGGCACAGGACAGTAACGTCACCGAGGAGATCACACGGCAAGTGAAGCAGCTGACACCCAAGGCTGGGCTGATGTCCTAACCACCTAATCCCCGTGCTTTCAGTGACATAATAATAATAATAATAAAGGACCTGCCTTTCCAGGCGCTTTCACTTAAAACCTCCCAGGGGTTCACAGCCCGGACGCAGGTTCAAGTGTGTTAGCCGAGGCCTCGGGTAAACCATTCCTCCTTGTGTGCTTGTTTCTGCACCGGACAAAGTAGGCACGGGCAGTCCCTCACAGTCTCCGTCCTGGGGCTTTTTGGGGGATTTAGGGAGAAGAGGAAGGTGCAGAATGGGGGTGGCCTTGGGCCAGCTTCTTCCTCTCCCTGTGCCTCCGTTTCCTCATATGCATCATGATGCTCTCTCCTATGAGACATTTAGGATAACGTGGGTGGGAGGGGCAGGGGTCAACCTCCCTCTGCAGGAGATTGTGGAGGATGGATGGGTTGGGGACAGAGTGGGGGGTGGGGGGAGTGAGCTCCCCATATGCAGGGGCTCCAGGGTGCAGTTAGTGTGAGGCAGGCTGGGGGAAGCCCTTTGCTTCCTTGCTGTGATAGCTCAGGCTCCCAGGAACGGTCCTGTCTGTCCCTCTGCCTCCCAGGGTGAGGCCTAGGAAGGCAGGCGTGGGTGTGGGAGGTCATAGTTTGCCACCTGAGGTGGCAGCTTTTCCTGGGATGGGCTGGGGCTCCCCTTCTCCTTTCTAAACTCCATTCTCTGGCCTGGATGTGGTTTCCAGGAAAGTCAGGGAACTCATGTCTCCTAGCTTCTAGAAAGAGAGAACACTCGTTACGGGATCTCTTGGGGCAGGTGACCTCAATAGACATAGAGGAGACCACCTCTATGTTTCCATTTTCCGCCTCCATTTCCTGGGGCAGTTCCCTGACTTGGGGGCAGGGGGCAGGTGGGGAGGGATGGGTTCGTAGAGGGGACACTTGGTTCCTGGATAATAAATAAAACAGCTTCCGTTTATTGAGCTGCTACAGACAGCGGGCACTGGGGCAAGCTGCCTGCATCATTTTCATTTACAGCCCACAGGCAGAGCACACTAACTCCAATGTGCAAAAGAAGAAACTGGGGCTCAGGGAGGGAAGGCACCTTGGTAGGTGGAGGAGGGATTCACACTGAGATCTGCAGGGCACGCCCAAGGGGCCTCCCACCCAGATGGCCTACCTCTGCCCAGAGGAAAGGGGCAGCTGTCCCCACTCTGTCCCTCTTCACAAGTGAGACTTCTCTCCAGCTTGTGATCTCAGTGGGCAGGTTTCCTGAATAATCGGTGCTTCCTGCCCTTGCAGAGAAATTCAAGGTACAAAGAAAGCCACCAGCCGTCTTTTGTTCTCATTCCCCCCAGAGCCTTCCTCTCCTCCTCCCTCCAATGCTCACCCTCCCTGGAGGGCTTTCTGTAGGGGAGCCGCTGGCAGACAGGCCATGCCAGCCAGGGCAGAGCGGGCAGCGGGCAGGGGCCTTCCCTCTCCCCTGCCTGGCTCCAAATGCTGGCTTCCCGCTGACCTCAGGCAGGTCGGTTCATTTCTCTAGATCTACTTCCTCATCCGTTAAATGACAGCACCCACACCTCATGGAGTCGTTGTGAGGTATAAATTATGCATGTAATTCCTGTCATTTTATCATTATGTAATTATGCACATGTAAATTATGTGTTGTTTGCTAGAGTTATTAAGTTCTTGATATGTGCCAGGCAACTGTGGTATCTTATTTTAACTTCACCCCCAACTTGGGAGGGTAGATACCATAATCCTTATTTCGTAGGTGGAGATACCCAGGCTCCGAGAGGGGAGACACCGTCTCCAAGGCCACACAGGAAGTGATAAAGCTGGCAGAGCTGAATCTAAATCCAAACCCCAAACGCCTCTTCTCCGAGCAGCATCCAGAGCCCGGAGGTCCTCTGGTCAGCCCTGTGAGGCCTGCAAGGGGGCCAGCAGCCTGTGTTCTCCCCCCTGGTGGGAGGGGCTGCTCCACAATGCCCCTCCCCAGCCTGAGTGTCTATGTGTGTGCCTGTGTGTGCACTCCTGTGTACAGTGTACTCATTAGCTTTGCAACCAGACCTGGATTCTGATTCTGACTTCACTTTGCTGCCGAGTGACCTTGAGTAAGATACCTCACCTCTCTGAGCCTTAGTTTCTTCACTGGTAAAATGGGATCCAGGTGGTGGTTGTGAGATTGACAAAAGAGAATCTATGTCACAGCTCATATTGGGCCTGGCACCCACTGAAAACTCAATAAACAGTGGCAGTTAAGATGTGTATCCCTGGCCAGTGTGGTTCAGGGGTTGAATGTCAATCTATGAACCAGGAAGTCACGAACCAGGAGGTCATGGTCCGATTCCCTGTCCCGTGGCACATGCCTCGGTTGCTGGCTCCATCCCCAGTAGAGGGAGTGCAGGAGGCAGCCAATCAATGATTCTCATAATTAATGTTTCTATCTCTCTCTCTCCCTTACTCTCTGAAATCAATACTATATCTATATCTATAAAACCCTAATATGCAAATAGACCGAATGGCAGAACAACCGAACAACCGGTCACTATGACATGCACTGACCACCAGGGGGCATGCATGGAGCATGGCGGGAGTCGGCCACGGTGGGATGGTGAGCAGAGGTGCCAGACGAAGGCGGGGCACCAGTTGCTGTCTTCAGGGTGTACCTCTGGTGGTTACTGAAAATTCTTTGCTCCTGCACGCTGTGGTCCCGCCAGGCCTTGCACTTGCTGTGGCTCTGGCCCCGCTCGCACCCATGGCTGGTGTCAGAGCCACCGCTCACACCTGCTGCCAGCTCCCAGTGCCGGTCCCGAAAGCTTGGCGCCGTCAGCGGGTGCGAACAGTGGCTGCTGGCCCCGATGGCCCTGGAGGGCTTCTCCACCTCCCCCTGCTCCTGAGGGGCGATCCCAATTGCTCCTCACCATCGGCGGGTATGAGCAGGGCTGGAGCCATCAGCATGTGGGAGCAGCTGCTGCAGGACCAGGGCTGCTGGAAGACAGGGGACCGGGGGCTGTGGCAGGAGGGGCCAGGCGGGGAGGTGGAAGATGGACCAAGCCCCACCCCTGTGCCCACCACAGCCTCTCGGCCCCAGTTCCTTTCAAGGTACACGAACGCGTGCACTGGGCCCCTAGTGTATATATAAGATATGTACCTCAGGGTGCATATGCATATGAAAATGCATGTTTGTGTGTGTGTGTGTGCACACATATTTATGGATGTGAGAGTGTGTGTGACAAAGGCAAGCTTGTGTATCTGAGCCTTTATGTTTGGATGGGTGGCAGCAGAGTGTAATGTGTGTGTGAGAGCCAGTGAGTCAGCTGCAGAGGGCCTTAGAGTGGCCTCTGCTGCTCTCCCAGATAGCCCAGGCGTCCCTGCAGGTCACAGGCCCTGGTTACTCTTGCCCCCACCTCCCAGGCCAGGCTGCAAAGACATACCTCCCCATTAGGGAGGAGGAGCAGCCAAGCTCATTAGGGGACCACCTCCCTTCAGAGTCCTCCTGACCGACAGTTTTGGGGCAGGGCCAGTCCTCCCTCCTGCTGGGGCCCATCGCCAGCCCTGCCCAGAACAGGGTAGCATGCGGCCCAGCTTCCCCAGACACCCTCCAAAGAGCAGAGTCAGCACCACTCGGGCCGCATACATCCCTGACATTTTCCCTGGGGAACAGGGAAGCACTTTTAGCAACAGACTCCTACCCAGAAAATGAAAGGGGGTGCCGCCAGGAGATCAGCACGTGCGTACATGTGTGCACCACCCTGCAGCACGCAGCAGCCCCCAAACACGTGTGCTTTCTTCGTCAGAAATGGCAGCTCTGTGTGTACCCGGTCCGGGCCCTGCGGGACTTGGGTAATGCAGATAGCCGGGGCTGTGGTTTGTAGGGCTGGCAGTGCCATGTGGAGGAGGGAGGGTGCCTGAGCTAGGGTTCTAGGGGCCCCACACACCAAGGCCCCAGAAGCTGCGCATGGAGAGAGAGCTGGAAAGAAAGGGTGTTTGTGTCTCGGCTCCACGTCAGCTGGTCTCGTTTCTTCAGGGTTAGTGTTTGTGGAAAGGAATCTGAGCAGAGATCCAAGTGTCTAGTTCTGGGGAGTCAACCCTGGCCCCGAGATGGGATTCCATTGGCCCTGAGGGCCCCTCCCCAGCCCTCAGAGATGCTGGTGAGAGCTAAGTGAGGTCACACCCTGAGAAAGCTTTCGGACCACAGGACAGTGAGAGGAGATGCCAAGTCTTCTCTCCTCTGCAAGACCCAGGCTGACCGCCGGCAGGACCTCCCCAGGCCCCAGAGGGAGCCGCAGGCCTCTCACCAGGGCCCAGCCCCCCCCCGCCCCCCCGCGTGCTCCCCCCTGCCCAGACAGCGGGCTGAAGC
>NW_006352194.1:2075191-2092067 GCF_000327345.1 Myotis davidii
GCCCAGACAGCGGGCTGAAGCCCGTTGGGTTGAGAGCCCTTAGATAAATCACTGCGGGAGGTGGAGGGGAGTCCGGTGGATGGAAATGTTATAGCCTTCCTCCCGGCCTGGGGCTCCAGGAGGGCCTCGAGGCTCGAGGATGGCCCCAGAGGGCTCTCTGGGTGCTTCTCCAAGGTCTCCCAGGGGTCCACCCCACGCAGCTCAGGGGCAGCAGGGCTCCCGCCTGAAGGCGGGCTGGCAGGCCGCAAGAGCAGAGCTTTCCGATCAATCGTAACAAAATGAGTTTAAATCTTAGCCCCATTATCTATTAGCTATGAGAACTTGGGCAAGCTACTTCATCTCTCTGAGACTCTGTTTTCATAACGGGGATAATATGAATACCCTCAAAGGATTGCTGTGAGCAGTCAGTTTGGTGAGGCAATGTGTGGAGACTCCCAGCACAATGCTAGGCACATAGTAAGTGCTTAATAAATGGTAGGACCACTGTTGTTATTCATCTCTCCCCCCCGCCCCCCCCCCCCCCCCCCCACCACTGGAGATGTGCCCACAACCAAGGTACATGCCCTTGACTGGAAATGAACCTGGGCCCTATTTGTCAAAGGCACAAAGAATTGGACGTGGATCCTGCCCTTGAGAAGCTCCTGCGGGGGGTGGGGGGAGCATGAAGACAAGTGTGACGAGGGCCAGGAGAATGGCGATAACGTGCCTGGAGGCCAGGACAGGCCCAGACGCTTCTGGCTTAAGGATAAGGTGCCATCTGAGCTGGGCTTTGATGGCCAGAGAAGCTGTGAGAGATGGGCAGTCCAGGGAAGCAACAGAGTGAGAGAAGGTGAGACAGGGCACATCTGAGGTGTTCAGGAGCAAGACTCATGCTTCCCAGTGTATCTTAAAGCTGGCCGGGCCACTAGTTTTCTTGACTGACCCTGTCCTTTTCCCTCTCTGCGTCTCAGTTGCCACATCTGGAAAATGGGTGGATATAAATACACTCCTAGCCCACGGGAGGGGAACGCTGAGGGGAAAGGTGAGCTGGACAGAGCTGCAGCCCTGGCCCCCCGGCTCTGGCTGTGTCGCTCTGGCTCTGACTTAGTGACGGCCCAGAGAGACCCTAGTTCAGTGATGGTGAACCTAAGACACGTGTGTCAGAGGTGACACGCGAACTCATTTTTTTGGTTGATTTTTCTTTGTTAAATGGCATTTAAATATATAAAGTAAATACCAAAAATATACCCCTTTGTTTTACTCTGGTTGCAAATATCAAAAAATTTCTATATGTGACACGGCACCAGAGTTAAGTTAGGGTTTTTCAAAATGCTGGCACGCCGAGCTCAAACAGATCAGGAGGGGAAATGATGAAAGCGGCCAATAAAAATCAATGTTTTAAGACGGAGCTAAGGAAAGAAACACCACTGGTGGATTCTTTCATTAGTGGGACCACATGTGATTTTTTCAGTCTTATCCAGCATTTTTTATATAAGCCACATATTCTGCAATGAGGTTTTATTATTTTATAGAGGGGAAGTCTCAATAGCATTATTAAAAATTATGAACTCCTGAGTTCGGGTCTTCGGACAGTCAGTTACTGGCTCATGTGACCTCAGCCAGTCACATACCTGCCTCCTCGGAGGGTCTGACACTCCTCGAGCCCCTCTGTGTTCTGACTCTGGGCTCCTGGGACCCAGCCCTGAGGGTGGGGGCGGCAGACCAGGAGTCCCTCTGCCCAGGGTCCTGAGCCCCCCCTGGCAGCGTTGGTACCTTCTCAGGGCAGGAGGGGATGGCGTGCCTGACTGGCCCCTGCCCCTGGCTGGGTGGGAGGGCACCTGGAGGGCGGAGTCAAGGCGGAGTTGGGGGACAATCACGGGGACAGCTGTCCCTCCCCAGCCCTGAAGATCAGGTCTTGGGTGTCCTAAACCCCAAGAACCAGGCTTGGTGACAAACACCTGCCCAGGAGAGCCCCGTGAAGGCCAGTGTTCACTCTGCCGCTGACCGGCTGTGGTTCCAGAGGTCTGTATGGTCCCCTCTCCCTCTGTGCCTCAGTTTCCATAAAGATACAGCCAAACGTGTCCTACCTTTTGAAGTTCACGACACCTTTTGGGATTCCCGTGGGGGTGTTGAAGGCCGGCAGGAGTTTCTCTCCAAGCTTGATGGCCTTCATTCGGAACACCTGGAAGGGCCAAAGGACACTGTGAATCTGGGCGGGGTGGGTGCAGTCGCTGCAAGAGGGTGCACTGGTGGGTAAACCGCCCACGCTGCCAGCCCCAGAGCGGAGGTGGCACTGCCTCTGGCTCTGCGGTGGGACAGGCCGGCGTGTGAGCCTGGCTCTGTGGTCCAAGGTGAGACACCTCTCTCTGAGCCTCCATTTCCTTGATCGTAAAATAATGACAATATTGCCTTCCTCGGAGGGTTATTGGGAGGAATACAAATTAAGTAAGAGATACAAAGCACTCACAGTGTCAGGACTACGATGAAGGCTCAGTGACCATAACTGTGATTTGGGTGGCCCTTGGGAAGATGAAGCAATCAGGGCAGTGGGTCAAAGGGTCTGTGCCTGCCCACACCGTGGGGCCAGCTGTCACAGGCTGTGCTCGTGGGAAACAGTGTGTACAGAACAGAAAGAGCACTGGATGGGGAGCCCAGGCCCCACCCGGTTCCAGGCTGTGTCCCACCGCTTGGCATCTATGTGCTTCTCGGTGAACCCTGGCCTCCTCCTGGGCAACACCTTTCCACCTGTAGACCAGGGAAGGGCCTTTCCCTTTCCCCTTCCGATTCTGCCTCCTGCTTCCACTGTATCGACGGGAATAAGGGGAAGGAGAACGGCTCACCCTGAACCACCCATATGACAGCCGGGGAGCCGCCAGGAGGCCCCAGGCCTCAGGGTCCCTGCCCGAGGCTCTGACCTGTCAAACTGTTCTTCTGATTAATTCAAAAGCATCTGTGACCTCCTGACTCAGCAGTGTCCCTCGCAGGAATTTATTCTAAGGAAATAAATAATCAAGGATGTTGTGAAGATTTAACCTTATGGCTGTTTATTCCAGCATTGTTAGAGGAGAAGATGGAAATACTCTAAATAGCAAACAATAGGGGAGTGGTTAAATGACAGCTCATCCCTGCAAGGGAACACTGTGCAGCCACTGAAGTGATGCTATAGGAGAATATTTAATAGCAAAGAAAGGGTTTATAAGGTATTAAGAGAAAAGTATGTCAAAATAGTGTCATTCAACTTTTGTAAAAGTCGTATTCATGTGGACACTTGGGGAAAGGATGGAATGCACCAGAATATTAGCAGGTGTCTCCTGGGAGGGGTAGGCTCACAGAGGACATTTATTTCCTTCTCGTGCCTTATCTATTTTCTGTGCCATTTTTATCACAAAACAAACCCACATTAAACGTCATGTATCTTTTAAAAGATGAGATGCAAGTCCCTAAGCAACCGCTCCCAGTGGGACAACACGTTTCCTTTTACTTCTGCAGCTCGAGGGTGACCCAGTTCGCTGACCTCCTGCGTGTCATTGCAAAACGAAGTCATCTTGAGGTCCCCAACCCCAACACACACAGTTTACTCATGCTGAGTCAGCTGTTTAGGAACTGCAGTGGGAAGTGGGTGAGAAGCCTCAGAGCGGAGTGGTGGGTGTGGTGCTTGCTTAGGAAGGGGGAGGGAGGGGTGAGGGAGGAGTAGGAGGAAGGAGCAGGAGGAAAGAACTGTTACTCCTGGCAACCAGCCTCCATGAGGCCTGGCAGTGCCGGGCAAGAGAAGATGCTAATGTCAGTGCCAGGCAGGAGGTCCCAGAAGTGGGCGCGGGGACACCTCTGTCAGAATTTCTGGGAGCTTGTCTAGAATCCAGGTTTCAAAGTCTCCTGTCACTACAGAACCCACTGGTTTAGCAACAACTAAGAGCTCTCCTGTGAGGCTCTTGAGGAGGCTGAGCCAGAGACACACAGGGACCCACCGAGCCGGAGCCCAAGGCTGAGCTCCAGGCTGTGTCTGCTGCCCTGTGCCCGCAGGACTCCGCGTCCTCCTCTTAGATGCTCTCCTCAGCCAGCAAACCCCGCCTTCTCCTTCGGTCCTGCGGAAGGTCTTGCTGCGGCCGGCAGTGCAGGTCTCTGCTCCCCGGGACGATGCTGAATGAGTGTGTGTGGACGAGAGTGGGACCACTTTCCTCCTTGTCATCTTGGAAGTGAGTGGGTGTGTAAGGGGTCCAGAACCCAATTCCCATGTGCGTGTGGAAGTCCCCCCACACCACCAAGCAAGTCTCCAGACCCCGGCTCCACGTCTAAGAATTCAACTCACTCTGACACTGTCCACAAAGGAGAGGGCATCAGGTTCCATGTTAAGGGTTCAGGCCTACAAGACCGCCCACCCCCTTCTTCAGCTGCCAGCGCAGAGCAGGTGTCACCCAGGAGCCCACCTTGGGTTTGATTGTTTTTCTAGAGCAGCCACAGAACTCAGAGAAACGTGTTACTTACTGTGCCCGTTTATTATAAAAGGATATAACTCAGGAGCAGCCAGATGGAAGAGGTACATAGGGCAAGAAACGGGGAGGGCGTGGAGCCCCTGTGCTCTGAGTACCACTCTCCCCAGCTCCCCACCTGCTCACAACCAGAAGCTTGCTGAACCCAGTGCTTTGGGTGTTCATGGAGACTTCATTACACAGGCATGACTGAGGGAACCATGGCCACGGGCTACTGATTCATCCTAGCCCCTCTCCCCTCCTTGAAGGCCTGAAGGCTCCAACCTTCTAATCACATGACTGTTACTCCTGGCAACCAGCCTCCATCCTAGTTGGGGCCAAAAGTCACCTCAGTAACATAACAAAAGGCACTTTTATCATTGTCACCGCTTAGGAAATGCCTATGGTTTTAGGAACTCTGTGCCAGAAACAGGATGAAGACCAAATACCTATTTCTTATAAGTCACAACATCACAGTGTGCCAGGTGTCTCATCTCCAGGGCCTTCATCCCTTGCAGCAGCCGTGGGCAAGGTGCTGACCCACTTGGAGAAGGACTAAACTGAGTCTCAGCAAAGCAATTTGCCCAAGATGAGGAGCTATGAAGTGACTCTTTTCCAGGACACCAAGCTGTGTTTCCAACACAGAAAGGCCTCAGGCAGCCATGGTAAGCAACGGGCAGTGGCCTACAGGCTCCAGACAGAGATGAAAGAAACCAGCAAGAATTATATGCTGTAGAGTGAAACGGGCACTGTTCTGGGAGTCACTGAGCAGGCATGTGGCCGTGGGTAAACCATGCACTGTCTCTGAGCCTCATCCGCACAACGGAATGGTGACGGCCCTGGCTGCTTCACAGGGTCCTTCTACTGTTTTTGACTTTTCATTATAGTTGATTTCTAATTTCATGCCGTTGTGATCTGAGAAGATGCTTGATATGATTTCAATCTTCTTGAATTTGTAGAGACTTAGCCTATGTCCTAACATGTGGTCTATCTTTGAAAATGTCCTATGTGCACTTGAGAAGAATGTATATTCTGTAGCTTTGGGGTGAAATGTTCTGAAGATGTCAGTTCCATCTGATCTAGTGAGTCCTTTAGGATTGTTGTTTCCTTGTTGATTTTTTTGTCTAGAAGATTTAGCCAATGATGTCAATAGGGTATTAAAGTCCCCTACTATGATTATATTGCTGTCGCTCTCTCCCTTGATATTGTCCAGAAGTTTTTTTATGTATTTGGATGCTCCTGTATTGGGTGCATATATGTTTACCAGAGTTATATCCTCTTTTTGTATCCATCCCCTTAGTATTATGAAGTGGCCTTCATTATCTCTTGTTATGGCCTTCACTTTGAGGTCTATTTTATCGGATGTAAGTATTGCTACCCAGCTCACAGGGTCCTTCTAGACATCAAATAAGAGAGTGTTACAGTGAATGTGCTATATAAACTGTAAAGCGCTATGTCAGTGCCACCTGGTGTGGCTGTGGCTGTGCTTGTGGTTCCCGTGGGAGTGTCTGGAGGGCTGGCTACCCAGCAGGGGCCTCTTCTCCCACAGGTTCCCTCAAGCAAAGAAAGGCCTCAGCCCGGGGGGTCGGGGGGTGGTGAGGTCTCTTTCACCATCCATTCCACAAATACTCATGGGGGATTTTATAACCTCACTCCACAGGCGCTTCTGTGTGGGAAATTAAGGACTGAGAGGAGGGTGACCTTGGGCCAGGCTGAACGAGGGCCCATGGCAGAGAGGTCACAGGGTCATAAATTGACCCAAAATAGCCTCCCAGCCTGTGGCCTGAGCAAGTGACTTCTAAGTCTCAGATCCTGCAGCTGCGAGTCGATGAAGACATCACTCCATGGGCTGTTGGAGGGACGAGGACACGGTGCACACGCCCCATCGCTGCCGTGTGGAGGTGCTGGGGACGGGGGGACTAGGAAGGCACGGCTGGAGGCAGGAGCCTGCCTGCTCAGGGACTCAGAGCCACGTGGCCTCTCCTAGGCCTTTTAAACTATTTCTAAGTCACAGGGGCTCCTATCCACATCCCACTGTCTGGCCTGCATCCTGGAAAGACAGGCTGACAGTCCCTCTAGGGAGCCGAGGCCTCAGGACAAGCTCTCAGAATCCCAGACACCTCAGAGCAGGGAGGGAGGGACAGCAGGTCTGGGGAGCACCAGCTCCATCCTGAGCCGCTGGCCCCCACACCAGCCCCCGTGAGCCCCCTGAATCACTGCCTCCCCTTCCTGCACCCGCCTCCTCCTCCCACAACCTAGACGAGAGGTGGGCAAGGGCCCGCGAAGAACATGAATGCTTTTTCCGCTCCATGTGTCATTTCCTGTCCTGGGGTTTTCAAATGAAATTCAGGCCTTGGGTGGCTCCAAGCCCCGGGCTCCCATCTACGATTATTTGGGGACAAATTGGTACAAGCGGTAATCTCCACTGAGGAGATTACGTTTGATGGAGAGAGGCCTAAAGCTACTGGAGAGATAAGCGCATGCCCGCCGCCTCTAAATTCTCGGCTTCAGCCCGTGTGCCTTAAATGAAGTGAAGGGGAACTGGCTCTCAGACAAGAGCTATCAGTAGAGGTGAAGTGGGACTTGGCTGACCTCACCTCCACGGCCCCCCACAGGCTTAATTACGCATGTCTGAGTGGACAGAGAGGGGGAAGTGTGAGGAAAGGAGAGAGCCCAGGCCAAAGGACCAGCCCCATTCACAAGACTTGTTGACTCGGGGGGATGAGGGCCAGCCCCGTGGTGGGGAAGGAGTTGAGGCCCAGGGACGGGAAAAGGGACTTGCTGAAGGCCACAGGCAGGGGTGGTGTGGGGAGGAGGAACTGGCGTCTGACTGTGCCCACGGCCTTCTGGAAGGCAGCGCAGTGCACCTGGTATTTACAACACGTGGCTGCTCCATCTCCCCTACTGCCCCCGAGACCTGGAGCGGGTGTCTGGCCCAGAAAGGCAAGGGGTGGTTGTGGAGTATAGAGCAAGACCTAGGGGCCCCTGGGTAGAAATGGCGAAACAATGGTCTTGGCTCCATCAGTCCTGAGAATGAGCACCTGCAATACCCCGCCCAGTACCCTGCAAGCCCACACTGAGCCCAGGTATTGCTGCACGCCCGGCAAGGAGCTGCACGGAGGGTGAGCAGACCTAGTCGTCGCCCTTAGAGAATTTACTACCATCAGGGTAGCAGAATAGAAGCACCAGACAGAAGAGGTTGCAGGTGGCATCACGGAGGTGGGGGGCATGGGTAGCCCTGGGCAACTCCTCTTGGATCCTTGTTTCCTCAGCGGGGAAGTGAGGGGATGGGATGGATGTTCTCCCAAGCCCTTTCCAGCCTGGATGGTCCAGGTGCCTGGAAGCACCAACTTACATCCTCTCCTGTCAGGTAGAAGGCCGAGAGGAGTCCTCCGATGTACCGGATGTTGACCTCAAACAAAGATGCTTCTCCACTCTGCAGGGCAGAAAGAAAGGGCAGGGCAGTGGGGCACTTGTGAGATGCCTGCTGAGCTCTCAGGGGCAGCCAGGCCCTTGAGACCAGTCACACTCCACTGTGCCCGACCCCCCTGCTGATCTGGCTGCACCTGGGCCGGTTCCAGAGGCAGTGGTGGTGGTTTTGAGAACAAAGGCACCTACCGGGCGGCCACTGCACATTTACAACATCCCAAATAAACACCGGGTTTGGCTTCCTTCCCCAGCCCTTGCCCGAGGCCATCAGAGCAAAGTTCTGCCTGGCTGCTCTCCAAGGAGCTTAAGAACCCACATGGCGAGCTGCTGACTGAAGCTTAGCCTGAGGGGAGGCAATCTTCCTCTAGCCCCGCCCGGCAGCCTCGGTTTAGCAGGAAGATGGTGTGACCCTTCCTTGAGGTGGCAGGGCAAGAGGAGGGGTCTCTGAGGAGGTTCTGGGGCAGCCGGGGCAGGGCTGAGACAGAGGGAGGTGCGCCAAGCAGATGCTTATAGGTAAACAGCAATTTCTCTGCTGGAGCCCTGGGGCACGCCCAACCTTCCCGAATCATTGTTATTTTCTCTCTGAAATGCCGTCTGTAAATCAGGGGTGTTGGGCATCATGCCAAGGACCAGATCTGGGTGAAAATCTGCCTGCGCCACGTCCTTGGCTTTGGGACTTTGAACAAGATGTTCAGCCTTCCCTTTCCCGGTGCCTTCGTCCTGAGCAGGCAGAGGGGAGAGGCCGAGTGGTGCAGGTGCGGTGCCGCCCAGTGCCAGGAGTGGCTTCAGAAAGGTGCCCGCTTTGCCCCCCCTCCCCCAGGGCTCTCCTTGGTGCACTTCCCACGTCATGGCCTTTTATTACTGACAAGAACAGTGATCATCCCTTTATCTGGGAGAGCTTTCCCCTTGACGGAGCACTTGCAAAGCCATACTCTCCTGTAGCCTCACAATGCAGGGTGAGGCCATCACTCCCATTTTTCAGATGAGAAAGCCAAGGCTCAGAGAGGGGCAGTGACCATGTCTTGCTTTCTTCCAGGGAAACCCCCTCACCTGCCCAGCCTGCCTGAATGTCCCCATCTGGCTCCTCGGGCAGCTGCCTGATGCCCACTCTCTACCCACCATCTGCGGAGAACAAGGTGGGTCTACGAAGCACCTCCCTCCTCCACTCTGCCTTTCTTCCATTCGATGCAGGGGGAAATGGGACTCTAAACGCCTCACCTCACACAGACCATCGGAAGTCATAACAAGCCTCAAAATAATCCTGATGGTGATGGCGATAACGGCACCACTTACATCCGTGTTGGACTTTATGGTTATAAAATGCTTTTTACAACCTCTGTGATAGTTAAAGCTCGCAAGCCTGCACGCCGGGCATCATTACTGCTGCTGGTGTGTCATTTCCGTCTTAAAGCGGGGAAACGAAGGCCCAGGGAGGCTGGCCTCCCCCAGGCACCTGCTGAGCCAGGGAAGCACCCCTGCAGCGTTGCCTCCCAGACTCTCCCGCTGGTATCTCTGCTGATACTGGCCTCACTTCTGCCATAAGCTGCAGGGGCGGTTCCCATTCCCCCCAGGACCCTCACTCGTGGAGCCTGACGGATCCCCCCTCCTATCTGCCGTGATTTCTTGCTCCCCAAATCCATCTAAGCAACCTCTCCCCATGCTGAGCAGGGGCCTCCAGGACGGGTCGGTTACTTTAGTCTGGGCTGGGAGATCAGTGGGGGTGGGGTCTGGTATTTAAGGGTTTTGTGCCATCCAGACACATTACCATCTCCTCCCTAAGGTTCTGGTCCCTGACCAGGGGTACCTGCGAGGCTGGAAACCAAGAGGGTTCAGACCAGGTCATGGGCCTCTCAGCTAGCTCAGGAGGGCCGCAGGGTGTGGGGGGCGGGGGGTCCAGGTAGAAGCCGCTCTGAGCAGATTAGTCACTTCTCCACAGTCACTTCCCCTATTGCTGTTGTGACAGATGCAGCCCTAGAAGGGTCTTCCTGGGTGTGAGCAACGTGCCTGGAGCCCCAGGGAGGGGGAAGGCAGGGTCATAGCTGGACTGCTCTGCTGGCAACCTGGAGCCAGAGCCTCCACACCTCTGGGTCTCAGAGATGACAGGGTGGAGCCATGACCTCTCCAGCTGCTTCTGGCCCTAACACCCCAAGGGCTCTGACTCACCACATTCAGGTGGAAGTTCTCTTCAACCCAGGTCTTGGCCTCCTGGAACTCCTCCTTCAGCTCCATGAGGTAGAGGGTATCAAGGGAGTCAATGACCGTCGCCCCGCTGAGGCCTCCTGTAGCACGGAAGATCGAAGGCGTGACCCAGGGTCATTCTTACCCTTCCCATCCAGCCACACAAGCCACCATTCCCCAGGCTCCTCTAAATGCCTGGCAGTCTCCAAGGCCAAGGCCAGCTCAGGAACAATCCAGGGAGAATCCAGTACCACCATCCTTGGAAGGCAAGCCCAGGACCCAGTGTCCCCCAGGGGCTCCTCCTCCTCAGGGCAGTAAAGGGCAGGCAGCAGGCGGGGAGACCGAGTTCATGGGCTGAGACACTTCCCAGCCTTGGGGCCACTGATAGGAGCCAGCAAGTCCGCCATCAGTGCCAGTCGGGCACCTACCACTCTGTGACGCTGGGGATAAGGGTGAACTGACATTTGGTTTACACAGTCTTAACAAACATGCCAGCCCTCCGGCTCTTTAATTCCATCTAAGAAAAAAATACAAAGATCTTCATAAATATATACTTAGGAAGGTATTTATTGCAGTGTCATATATAATGGGGGGAAAATCCCAGGTCCAACAATATGGGATTAGTTATATAAATTGTGGCTCAAATATAAAAGAGGTATTTGCCCTGGCTAGTGTGGCTCAGCTGGTTGGAGCATTGTCCCATACATCGAAAGGTGGTGGGGTTCGATTCCAGGTCAGGGCACATGCATAGATTGTGGGTTCAGTCCCTTGTTGGGGCATGTAAGGGAGGCAACCAATTGGTGTTTTTCTCTCTCACATCAATGCTTCTCTCTCTCTAAAAAAATTAATAAAAACATTTTAAAAAAGTAGATTGTATAAGCAAATTAAAAGTGCAGTATAATTTCTTTATTGTATGTCAAATGTGGATGTGAACTGTCTGGCAGGACATGATTCTGTGGTCAGTCCCAACGCTGGCATTACAGGCTTTCTGATTTCTTCAATCATGAATTATTTTTATTTATTTCCATAAAAAAAAAAGGAAAGAAAGTTTGGCTAAAGAAACCACACAAATGCACAAACCAGAGATTTTCATAGTGATGCTTGCTCTGGGCAGTGAGTACACACGCATGAGCTATGAGGCCTGGCCCTTTGCCATCAGGACTTCGATCTTGTCCTGGGAATAAATGCTGAGAAAATTGTGCAAAAATGAATTTTCCACACCACAAACTAGAGATAAGAGTGATGAGGAAGACCTCCCTATGTGGCACAACCAGAGACTGAAGAGTAGAGGACTGTGAAGGAGGAAGGGAGGGTAAAAGGGATGCACCTGGTGTCTTCTGGAGGGCTTCCTGGAAGAGGTGGCTGTTGCCTCCCATCAACTCCTTACTACTATAGTCATTGCAGAAGGCAGCAATTTCCTTTAGGAACCAGAGGGTAGCTTATGAGAAGTAACTGTTCCTTCAATGTCCTCCTTGCAAGGGGCTCAAAGCACTGAGAATAGCAGGCTCGGCCTTCCGAGTGGAACTCCAGAGCTCGCCGACAGCGCTGAGCCCCACTTGAATCTCCAGACATCTTGTGGGCACTTCTGCATTCAGTTAGCATCTAATCTCCTTAGTTAGTGCTTCCCTAACTACTCACTTGTGTTGACTTTGCAGGCAGAGAATCCTTCTGAAACTCAAACACTTAACTACCTCCTGAGGCAGGTGGTAAAGGGCATCGCCTGGAAAATGTCCAGAGGGAGATCAGGGAGAAGTTGGGAGACAGATAAGGCTGGAGGTTAAAGAATCCATTTCCAGAAGGGAGGATTTGCAAGGAAGAGCAGAAGGAAGGGAGGGCAGGGGTAGAGAGGGGCTTCCCAATCCGGGGTCACCTGGGAGGGCTTTGGGCTGAATTTCTAGAATGTCAACCCCTCCTACACTGAAGGATTTTGTAGGAAAACACATCCAAAGCCAAACCAAGTAGAGCCTTTCCTGGTTTATCCCAGTTGCTTCCTCTGTGGGTGAAAGGCTAAACATGGTTCCTGGGAACTCTCGGCCCTCCTGCGGAGCTCAGGCACGGACACTGATGAGACACACACGGACAGTCCGAGACACGCCCAGGCCACAAGCCTTAGACTGATTTTTTAAGGGCCTGAAGGGATTTTCGAGATCCTGCTGCCCAACCCCTTCACGTCATAGATGAGGACCACAGAGCAGGGCTGGGATGGCCCAAGACAAGACTTTAGACAAAGGGAAGAGTGGAGCCCCAGCCCCCCTCAAGTGTGATGTGTTTTTCCTGACAAGGATGCCTTTCAGCTCCCTGTGAAAACAGTATCTGACTGCTGACCCTGCCCCACCCTTGCAGGGGCAGGAGGCTGCTGTGAGCAGGGGAGGCTTGGAGAGAAACCCACACTGCGTGCTGTGCATTCTTCAAGGTCAAGGGAGAGGTGGCCTAGAATATCTGATTTCTGATTCTTGCCCTGGGCTGCCTGGTGTTTTCACCCGGTGGGACCTGCTTCCCCTGGGCTGAGCCTGAACCTGAGCCTGAGCCAAGGCCCCGACCCTTGGGCCAGGAAGATGGCCAGGGCTCCTCATGACCAGCTCTCATTCCCAAACCCTCCAGAGGCACCAGCTGAGAAGGCAGCTTGCTTAGAAATTTGTTGGCAAGATTCTGCCCCTGCTCTCAGGTTCCTGAATCCTTCTCTTGGTAGATCTCTCACCCTCACACCCACCTACCACACAGCTGGGCTGTGGGCCAGCAAGGCACTTATTGGAAAGCCTTTCATTCCAGGCCAGAGGTCACTCAGCGGCCAGGCTGGGCAGGAAAGAAGGCCCTATCCTGAGTTCAACTCTATCTGTACCTGTGGCAGCCTGGGCAGCTTCCCGCGGGGGAAAGACACATGTCCACTCAGTAAGGAGGCCCATGATTTATGTGCAAAGAACCAACAGGGCACAAAAGTCAGGCAGCCAGCTTGGACTGGGCCTAAGCCTGGGGTGGGCCCAGGTTGGCTCACTCCCCCAGCTCCAGCTCTGAACACTTGCTGCTCACAAAGGACCCCCTCCTCATCCCCTCCCTGTCAGGGCAGGAGGGAGTGAGGGTCTTAAAAGAACATAGCTTGGGTTCGATCTCATTTCAGGCCAGCAACACATCTGTTCGAAGTGTCAAAGTTCTCCTCTGTAAGTGAAGTTAGACCACGGGGCTAGGGTACTGGGGACACACTGCAGCTTCCTGAGCCTGGATAAATGCATCATACACACCTGATAAGGACATTTGTATGTGCCTGGACAGAGCAAGTACTTAAAAACCAGCTCCTTGGTTACTTCTCTGGTCCCTTAGCTCATCTTGAAACCTTGCTCTAACCAGGGAGATGTAGGTTCAAAACGGCTCCATCACATACTAGCTTTGTACCTCTCTGAGCCTCATGTGCCTCATCTGCAAATGGGATGACAGCAGGACCTGCCTCCTAAGGCTGCAGGGAGGGTTAAATAGAGGCAGTGGACAGAAAGTACCCAAGATGTTGGGTCGATGTGAGCTTAACTAGTAAATAGAAGTGTGGTCCTCCTTCCCTCCAACTGGCCCTGGGCTGCTCCTACACAAAGTCCTCTGGGGTCGCGGTGGCCTGTGGCACTCCTGCATTTCTGGCCTCTCCGCACCCTGCAGGGCAGTCTGGTCTTGAGACTGCAATTTGCCAACCCTTGGCCCAACTCAGAGGAAGAGTCACATGGGACCGACCTGTGTCTACTGCTGAGGTAGGTCATCACCACCCCTGACCTGGGTGTGCACCTGCCTGGGTATCTTCCTACCTCTGGGAGCCCCTCCCTTTTCTTCCAATTCACCCTGTACATGGTTGCCTGACCTGTCTTCCTAAAACCAGATCCCACTGGGTCCCTCCACAGCTCAGGTACCTATAATGGCTTCCCAGTAACCATGCAACAAGGAGGTGAAACCTTTTGGGTCTGACTCCAAAAGATCTGGCTAATTTCATCTGCCATCAGGCTCTGCTTCCTGGATATATATTGCAAGCGTCTGCCTCCATACCTTTGCATGTATGGTCTCCTCTGCCAAGAAAGCTTCTCCGTGCATCTGGGCATACTCAATACACACACATTCCTCAAAGTCCGCCTCCTCCTGGCAACCTTCCCTGGTCCTCCCCAGCCAACCTTCTCCCACCCTGCACTGTGAGGCTTCGTCTCTTTGAGGTCAAAGGTTCTCATGGCCTCTCTTGCACCTCTTCCCCTCCGTGTCTCCAAGCAACCCCAAAGGCCAGAGTCCCCAACCCAAATGGGCCGCCCACCACTCTCTGTGACATTTATCCAAATTGCTAGGGATTGCCTGCCCACTCCACCTTCTGTGGAAATCTAGAGCTCACCCCTGGCCCATGAAGCCATTGTGATCTCCACCCCATGATCCACATGGAGTCTCAGCCTCCCTGACTCTCCTCCATGAGAACTGTTCCCGGGCCCTCTGGGGCCACACTGGATGCCCCCAAGCTGTCTAACCCACAAGTGCTCCCCCATTCTTATCAGACTGTACAGGAATTGTCGATTTACTTGTTCCTGCCCCTCCCTAATAGTAGGAGTTCTAGTCCGCATTGGAGTCATCTCCAAGCTCAAGAAACATCTGAGAGTGAAAGTGGGAAGGCAGACCCGCGGCATCAGCTTGCTCTCTGTTGGATCTTGGCCTTCAGGGCACCACTCTTCCTCTTGCTCCTCCTTCGAACCCTGTGATTGCTTCTTTGGAGCCGTCTTTGCTGGTTCTCCCTCATCTCTAGACCTTTAAAGACTGGGGTGCCCAGGGCTCTGTTTGGGCCTTTTCTCTTCTCTATCCTCCTTCAGGTCCTTAGTGATTCACGGCTTAAATTCCCTCCACATGCTGATGAACTCAGCTTTAAACTTCCTGCCAGGACCTTGTCCCTGAACCCAGACTCACCTACCCAACAACTCCCCTCCCACTGCCATTTCCATGTGGAGCTCCACAGGCATCTCATTCACCTTCTCTGAAAGCAAGTCCTGCTCCTCCCTCCCAACCTGCTCCAGTCTCCCCACCTCGGTTAATGCCAGCCCCCTCCTCCCAAGAGCTGTGGCTCCAACCCCCACATCCACTGTTTCCAGACTCCACCCTCTTCTCACCTCCTCCTGCTACCACCTTTGAAAAGGCAAGTCATATCATACGACTCCTCTGTTCAAAATCCTCCCATGGCTTTGTCTTCCTCCAGTCACACGCTGTTCCTGAAACCCTCCCAAGCCTGCTCCCTCCCTAGGCCTTGGCTCGAAAGAGCACCCCCTTGATCTCCCCTACCCTCTTTCTTCCTCTTCAGCCCCTTTATCCAGGGACGGTACACATGGATCTGCTTTCGTGTTTGCTGACAGCACATGCTGCTGGGGGAAGAGCTCCGCTCTGTTCACTGCTGTCCTCCGCCGCCCAGAACCCTTCCAGCCCATCACAGGGGCTCCCTAAGTATCTGGGAATCCAGGGTCCGCTCCCCCCGGGGGAGGCTTCAAGGGGGCAGTGGCCCACCCACATCTCTCAGTGCGTGGTCCCCAGAGGCATTAAAGGTAAACATGTCTGTTGAACAGACTGAGCCCACTGTGCGGACATCTGCGGGGACCATGTCCAGGGCAGCTTCACTGTCTACTCAGCACCACTGCCCTATGCAAAGCTATTGGTCGTGTGTCAGCTCTGCAGGGACTGGCCCAGCTCCTGTAGTTTCCTCTCTGAGGGCCGCCTGGTCAGGAACCACCCTGCCCTGCTAGACTGTGGCTTGTCCTCTCCTGGTTCTGTCATATTAATGACAATGGTGTTGTTTTTTAAATTTGATTTTATATTAACAAAGATAAATGGGTCAGGCTGGGCAACATAAGCTCCAGGAAGAACATTTAGAAGAAAAAATATCACCCAAGGCGTAGCCTATTACCACAGTATCCCCAGAGCCATATACTAATGGTTGCATTTAACTTGATGATATAATCCATAGAGACTTCTTAATCTGTAAAGAAACAACACAACTGTTTTTCTCCGCTTCCAGAGATGGGAAATACATCCCATCCCACAAGAGTAACTCCTCCCGGGGCTCCCCTCCCTGAACCGGGGTGACCTGTGGGACTGCCTGGAACAACAGAAGAGAGAAGAAGGATCACGTGCTACTTCCCAGGCCCAGACCTTAGGAAACTGGTAGCTTCCACTTTCTCTTGGGAACAGCCACCATACTGCGGGGAAGCCCAGGGCAGCCACAGAAGAGAACATGGGGAGAGGCCATGTGTGTGGTTTTTAGACTGACAGCCTGTCTGAGCTCTGAGCCAACAGCCAGCAGCAGTTCCAGACATGTGCGCGACAAAGGTTCCAGCTGTCCGTCACTCCCAGCCTCTAAGCCAGTGGTTCTCAACCTTGGCTGCACATTAGAATCACCTGGGAATCTTTTTAAAATCCTGATTTCTGGGCCTCACCCTCCGGAAATTCTGTTTATTTGTTATGGGCTGGGGCCACAACATTAGTAACAAAGAAACAATTTCTGGAGGATGAGGCCCAGAAATCAGGATTTTAAAAAGGTTCCCAGGTGATTCTCATGTGCAGCCAAGGTTGAGAACCACTGCTCTGAGCCCTTCCAGCGAGGGCCCTGTTGAGTCCTTTCTGAGTGCCTGACTCACTGAATCTGTGAGCATAACAAACTAAGTGTTCTGAGCCACTAAGATTGTGAGTAATTTGTTATGCAGCAGTAGCAACTGGAATGTTCTGCCACGTGGGTTTCTAGGAAGATTAATTAAAGTGATAGCCCCACTACCCCAAAGTACATTGTTTAAAACCACATCATCTTACTAGTATACGGGGAGGTCTTCTGGCTGCATGAA
>NW_006352194.1:2092198-2100395 GCF_000327345.1 Myotis davidii
GGTTCAGGACCTCCATTTCTATCAGGTCTGGTTTTTGTGTTTTTCCCCTCCAGTAGGAGCTTTTCTTGAATCCTCCCATAATGGCTATTTGCTGGGTCACACAGTTGTGTTCAGAGGCTGTTTCCAGGCAAAGGTTTGTTTTTTGTAGCCTCTGGAAGGACTAATGATATTTTTGTAGGAACTATTTCTGGAACCCAACAGAATGCTTTTACTTGAGGCTGATTAATAAAAGATGATCAGATCTGACCATGTCACTGCCCTTTTTAAAAGTTGCCAACACCCCTGTTCTCCAAGTTCAAAGTCCTGGGCACAGTGAGCAGGATGCCTATAGCCTAGGCTTTGCCAACCTCGCAGACTTCGCCTCTGCACTGCTCTCTCTGCGTGCCATGCTCTACCCACATCAGACCACAGAAGCTCCCCAAAAGCTCCGGACTGTCTGCTGACATGGTCCTTATGCCTGCAGGCCTTCCTTTTACGAGATAGCTAGATAAACAACTACGCATCGTCTGGCGTTGACTCGAATGTCGAGTCCCCGAGCAAACCTAACCACCCCTCCTTTGCAAGCCCGTCCTGCCTCCGTCACAGTGCTGCCTGTCCCTGTGCTGACATGCCTGTGAGTCCCGGGGCACGGATGGTACCTGACTCTTCCCAGATCCCCAGCATCCATCCCCAGGCCAGGCACAGAGAAGATGGGAACAAATGACTGTGGAATGAATGATCGGCTAGTGGCAACGCCTACATTGCTTTCGTAGGGATCTCCAAATACTTCTTACAGGGCCTCGTGGCCTCGGAGAAAACACGCCGCGGGCAGCAGGGGTCAGCTTTCCAAGGAAAACACTGTTGGAGGGACAAGATGGGCGGTCGCAGACATCAGGGCCCTGGTGGAACTAATGGCTTCCTCCAGCCTTCCCGGACAGATGCCACTCGGCTGCCACGGCCGCCTGGAGAATGCTCGCTGGGGTCGACTGCTGGATGAGGGTCACTGTGACGAAAGGCTGGACATGGTTCACTGAACCAGTCTACCGAACAGGCCTCCGTTGGAAATAAGGGTCTGTTGTTTAAATGTCCATGTTTTATTTGCTTGTTGTTAAAAAAGAGCTGAGGGTGCTGCCGGCCCTGGAAACTTGTACTTAAAAACTCCCTCTGACAGTGCTGTGGATCAAGCGCTGCACGCTTTTATCTCAGAACATCTCAGAGAAGACAAGGCAGAAAGAGAAACTGGAGCCCAGGATGCTGCAGTGATTCTCAGTCTCACAGAGGCTCAGCCGCTCAGGGCAGAGCTGTAACCAGATACCACCTTTGGGACCACTCGACCTTGCAGGCGCGCTTCTCATCCCAGCTTCCTCCCTTCCCAGCTGAGTGATCCTTTCCGACTGACTTCACCCTTTCGGGCCTCAGAAAATGGGACAATGAGGTCTCCTTTTTAGAACGGTATGGCCAGTTCAGACAAATGTATACAGAGCAGTCAGCAGGCACTCAATATAAGGTAAACTGACACACCCAGCACACAGTAGGTGCTCAAAGCATCATAAGGCTCAGTTCCAGCCGAGGAAGCCCCACCAGGGCTGGCCAAGCGAGGACCCTTTGCAGATCAATCGTTGGCTGAGCAGGAAGGAGGACGCAGCCTTTGTGCCAGGCAGGCGGGAAGTGTGGGCTGTCAGGAGGCACTGGCATTGTAATACTCTTCTTGCCTCACTGGGGAGAAGAGCCAGGGTCGGAGCCCTTAGCTGCTCACCCCAAGAGACACTAAGACACAATGGATACTCCTGGCAGCTCCCCGGGGCAGCCCCAGGGTCACTCCATGCCCTGGCCTCTACCTGTGAATCAGATGATTGCTTGCTCAGTTCTCCCCACCTCCATGGGAGGGGTAAACAGCCCTGTCCCATCAGCCTCGCTCTTGCCCATGTGACTTGCTTTGGCCTCCTGCTGGTGGGGTATTTAACTCTGCCCGACCTAGGCGTGGCCACGAGACTTGCCCATGGGATTAGTGGGCATGCCCCTCCTGTGCTCCTGCTCCTCGCCATGAGAAGGTCAGTCTCAGGTGGCCACTGGTCCAGGAGAATGAGAGACAGGTGGAGCAGACCTGGGTTCCGCTGCACGGAGCCTAGATAACCCAAACCCCAGCCTCTACTGCTGGACAAAAGAGAACTAAATGCTCACTGGTGTCTGCCACTCACTGTGAGGTAATTTATTACACGAGTTATTTTGGAAACAGCTAATACAATATGCCCTTCTAGCCGTATTTCTTAATAGTCTTTTCCTGCTGCAGCTAGAGAACGGATTCTATGTGGCCACTCTTCCTAGCCATCCAGCCCTTTACCGAAGCTGTTCCCTCTGCTTCAAATGCCCTTCTCGAACCCAACACGGCCCCACCATGTCCCAAGCTCCACATCGATGTTAAGTCCTAGAGAAAAGGCTGCTTCCTCAGGACCCCGCAGACATCTCTGATTCTCCCAGTGGACCTGAGGTCTTCTTCCTCTGAATTCTATTAAAAGAACTGCTGTCCAACTTTCAGTAGAGTAACCTGGGTCATTCCTGCAGTTTCCCAAGTCCGTCCCAGGCAGCGAGTTCTGCAGGCTGAGTCTAAGCCTGGTCACTCCAAGCCAGCACTGCGACCTGCTGACCGAAGGGCTGGGCAGCCTCCTGCCACTGCCTCAGACCCAGACAAGGAGGCCTCCCTGAGAGCCGGTGCCCTTGCCAGAGGCTGCTCCTTGTGGCGTGAGGTGCTGGGGGCAGGGATCAACCCCAAGATCCTGGCCCAGGGCAGGCAGCCCACAAAGGCTGGTGGGATGTGGAACTCCTAAATGCCAGCCCCCACCTGTCCATCACAGGCTAATTGAAACCATCGCGGTTAGCAGTGACCAAACGCTTCCTCGGTGCCAGGCATTGTGCTACGTGTCACACGCACCTTGTTTTTTAAACCTCATGACAACTCTACTATTGTCCCCCAGATGAAGAGTGAGGCTTCAAGGAATTGAGTCACTTGCTCAAGATTTAACCACAGACATTTCTAAGTGCTGGGGATGGAGGGGGAGTGCGGGGGGTGCGCGGGGTGCGCCTGATGCTAGGGCACAGTGGGGCACGGCAGTCCTGGTCTCCACCCTCAGAGAGCTGCTGGGAGAGAGACACCAATCAGGCGCCACACAGATGACATCTGGCTACAAAGTAACGTGTGTGATAAAGGAAAGTGAGCAAGCAGCAGGGGGGCAGGAGGGTGGGGGCGGCAGCATCGCCTCCTGAAGGAAGCACAGGAGGAAAGGGGATGGGAGCACTCAGGCGGAACGCACAGCAAACAGAACAGTCTGAGGTGGGGAAGTCTGGCTGTGTTTGTGGAGCAGAGAGGTCCCGGGTAGAGGGCATGCAGTGGGCGGTGAGGAGGGGCCGGGCCACACAGGGCCTTGGGCTGTGGGGATGGCCTAGAAGCTTGCTCTGAGGGGTGTCTTGAAATGATCCTCCTGCGGCTGTGTGAAGAGCGGCCCAGAGAGGACCCCGTGTGGGGTCACTCAGGGAGCTGTTGGTCTGGGTTGCTGAGTGCCCACTAGTCACTTATGGAGGGAAGGGGGGAGCAGGGAGCACCTGGGCCTGTCACCGAGACCCCTCGAAAGCAGCTGTTTACCACTTAGGGAACGAGATGAATCAGCCCAGAGCACAGGGCAGCACAGGGCAACACCGGGCAGCTGCCTCATCTCGGCCCCATCGGGGAGATGCCAGCTGTCCTCTGATGGCACCAGGGCCACCCAGGCCCGCAGGCACAGGGCCACAATGCCATCTTGGATATACATTGCGGCCCCACAGAGTTATGCATCGATCATGGCAAACTCAGCCTGTGGGTCAGAGCCAAGAGGCGCAGAGGGGTGGCTCTGATAACAAGATGAATGATGATTATTGGAAAGGGGAAAGGAAAGGAAATCAAAGAGGCCCTATTCAACCCAAGAAACAAAGAGATGGCAGAGGCAGTGCTGGGAGAACCTGGTACAGAACGAAGCCCCAGCCGAGGGTCCTTCCAGGCACTGAGATGGCTGAGCTGCCAAGTACGGGACGGCAGAAAGGGCTGAGCCCTGGAGCCAAGTTACTTCCTAGCTACTTCAGTTTCCTCATCTGTACAATGGGAGCAACAACACCTCCACCTTGCACAGCTACCTTGAGGCTGAGAGAGCACACAGTGTGTGAACTAGTAAACACGGGGTGCGGCAGCTGCCCCAGGCAGACCTCAGCAATGGCCACCAGCATGGGAGGCAGACACCGTGCGGCTGAGCGCCCACAGGCAGAGCCTCCTTTAAGTTCAACAGCCCTGTGCGGAGGGTGCTTAGTGTCCGTTTTACAGATGGAGAAACTGAAGCTTAGAGGGATTGTGTAAATTTCTCAAGCTGTTGAATGGGAAAGCCAGAATTCAACTCCACTGCCTGCCTGGGAGGCTCTGCGATTTCATCACTGTCACATCCTGCTCCTGTGCAATATCTGAGAACTTGGCTAGGTTCAGAGGGTTCGTGAGGGTCCCAGGGAGGTGCCCACAGCCACAAGACCTCCAGGCCATCCTCAGGGCCTGGCAGTGCCTCCTACCCGTGGGCTGGGCAATGGCCCTTAGACATAGTGTAAAATCTTACATTGGTTATTCCTAGCTGTGTAACCTTTGGTTAGCTACTTCACCCATGTGAGCCTTAACATCCTCATCTGTGAAACGGGGATAATGTCAGAGAATGCATATTATTAGAGAGACTGGCACTAGAAGGGGCACAATAAAGGTTTTTTTCTTTTCTTTAAATGTAAATGGGCTTCTGGGGATGCCTGTCAGTCACCTTTTATTCAATTTAATTTGACTTCTTTTAGAGGCAGCAGTAAGAGGTTCTGGTAAAAATGTTCGAGTCTTCGCTTTGCATATTGCCGCTGTGTGACCACAACCAAGTTACTTAACCTCCCTGAGCTGTGAGCTTATATCTTAAAGGTGTGGGCAGCTTGGATGAGGCACAGAGTCCGGCAGAAAGGAGGAGCAGGAGGTGGAGGAACCCTACCCGACTTGTCATGCCCACCCAGTCCTCAACCCCTGGTGGGACAGCCCTGAGCATGCTTGCTGGGTGAGAACTGCCTCTGTTTCAGATCTCGGGGCCAAAGCAATTCACAAATGCAGCAAACGTGTCACAGCCCAGGAGACAGCTCTCTCTGCTTCAGAGAAAACACAGTTCAATTTCCTGAAGATGGAGCCCCAGGAGCCTTTCAAGGTTTTCCCAGCAAGAACAGTTCTCGGAACTCAGGAGGCGCCGCCCTCACGCGACTGAACAATTAAAGTCCAAGTATTTGTCATTCTCAGCAAAGGTTTGCGAGGATGACTGAGAAAATGAAAAAAGGTCTGATTTTGGTGGCGCAGTGTTCAGAAATTTATGGTAATCCATTTCTGTCAATCCAGAAAGGCACTGCTCAAATCATTAAAAAGCCATCGTACTTAATCATGCTCAGGGAAGGCTGGTCCATGCCTCTTAGATCATTTTCAAATCATTTCAGGTTAACTTTCAAAACCTGACAGGCAAGCAGGGAGGGGATTATGACAGATGATAATCTGAGGAATTTCTGGTTCTGGTTCTCAGGAAGGAGAGGGATTCATTTGAGAGAAAATCGCCACCCAGGCCTTGGCGTGGCGGTGGTGGGGGCGGTGGGGAGGAGGAGTCCAGGATGGATCAGCGTGACTTCTGCCCTCGAGGAGTCTGCAGCTGCTTTCTCGGAAAAACAGCAAATTCATAGCAAACTATTCAGTGAACGAGTAGTTATGATGAATTGTGGCAGGTGCTGAAAAAAGGCAGAAGTTTGCCCAGTGGTTAAGTCTCAGCTGTGAGCATACGGACCTGGGTTTGGAATTTGTCTTTGTCACTCACTGGCTATGTGACCTTACAAGTTCTTATATCTCAGAGACTCATCTATAAAATGGGATGCCCGTCTCATAGGCTTGGGAGGTTAAGAATGAGTTAATTCTTATGAAGCCTTTCAGGCACTGCCTGGTACACACCAAGTTCTCATTCAGTGCTGGCTAAGCAGCTAACACAGCTGAAGGAGGCCCCATAGATGACCTTTGATTTGGATCAGGATGAGGAGGAGTCTGCAGGGGTAGAGCTGGAAGGAGGACATTCCAGCAAAGGCCCAGTGGGGAGACTTTGGTCAGGGAGGGGGAGCAGCACAGGCTGTGTGGGAAGGGGAATGAGGGGGGGATGCTGCAAGCTAAGCTGGAGTCCTGTGCAGGTCTGTGGATGCCGGGCTAAGCAGTTTGGGCCTTACTGAGAGGGCACTGGGGAGCCATGGGGCGGGGGGGTGTTTGCAGTGCCAGGCCCATGAGCAGCTGTGTGGATAAGGAGCTAATTAAGGGGCGATGAGAAGGCAGTGGAGAAGGTGGAGAAGGCTGGGACTGTGTGCAATCCAGGCTCCTCAAAGGGTCAGGGACACCTGTGTCTTCTTCCAGGTCTCAGTCCATGTTGGGGTTCATTGATTTTTAAGTGACTGCCACCCATCAAACTCTGATCCAAGGTCCCCAGCTCTGTTTGAGGAAAATACGCTTTATGATGGCCAACAAAGCAATGCTCCCCTTCCTCCGGGCACAGCCGTTGTGGGGAAACTGCTGCCCAGGCAGGAACTGCATGTCACCCCCTTTGCATCTGAGTGGGGCCCTATGACCAAGTGCTGGCCAGTGGAATGTGGGCATGAGTTACACACACCACTCGGAGGCCTGGTCCATTAGCACCAGCTATGGGGTCCTCTAAGGCTGAGACAACCTTGAGAGTCATAATCTGAAGAAGATGGAGCCTCCGTCACCCTGGGTCCCCGAGTGACCATGAGGAGCAGACTCCCTCTTCCTCCCACCAATTGGACTTCACATGAGCAAGAAAGAAGTGTCTGTTTTCTCAGTCTCCTGAGATCTCTGTTATCTGTTACAGCCGCTATCATTACCTTAAATAAATACACCCACTAAGTGGAATGACCTTCGGCATGTTATTTTGCCTCTCTGAGCCTCAGCTTCTCTGCTGCATGTTTCTGTGAAGCCCCAAACGACAAACGTGAGCGATGCTTTGCAAGCAGGGAGGTACTGCAGAGGTACCATTCATCCAAGTGTTAGTGGCTTAGTTCTCTCCGAGAGCGTGAAGGAGGGGGACTTTGCCAGCCACTGCTGAGGCAGGGGGAGTGCAGCCCAGGCTGGGAGAAGCAAGGGGTGGAGATCCCCCAGCAGATTCTGACCCGCCTGGGATCCTGACTCCAGGCTGAAGTTCCGCCCTCTGCAGAGATGCCTCCCATATAGCTGAGCCCCTGGGGCCTGGCTTCCATCTCCTGGCGGAGTCAGCCCAGGCTCCCTGGTAACTTGTTCCAGCCTCTCACAACTCATTATCAGGAAACTGCATGCCCTGCCAGGAAGAGGCACGCCTGATTCTTCAGACTTGTCAGGTAGACACTGTTATCAAAACCTTGTCTTGTCTCTGCACAGCCCCCACATTCTCTGCTCTGGTGCCCTCCTGCCAGGCTTGTTGCTCAGGGCACACACTTGCTGCCTTTGGAGATTCGAGAACCTTGTGTGGTTGAGTGTTCTGTCAGACAGTCTGTGGGGAGCAGGGGCTCCGGATGGAAGCCTGTATGGGTGGCGAGGCACACCCTGCACCCCACTCCTAAGGAGTCCTGCAGTCCCAGCCCCGGAATGGTGTGAGACCCCATAGGAAGGAAGACAGGAGCGAGGCCTGAGCAATGTGTGGTGTGCTGAGCTGGATCTGGCCCTGGGCAACGTTAACTGGACCCTGGTCACTACATGTCCTTTTGCTGGGGGTTTCCTTTTCCGTTTCTTGGGGGCAGGGGATGGAGAATGCCGCATACCAGCCTCTTAAGCCTGAGGTCAGGGGCAAGGCCACATCGTTCTGTATACCTGGCCCCACTGCCCTGGGCAGCTGCCCTTTGCCAGCTCTAGCTAGGAGCCTTGAGGAGCTCTCAAATCACCTGATGGACTGAAACCATCAACACCCTGAACTAGACTCTATGAAGCAACAACAACGACAAAAAGCATCCAATGACACAGTCTTTTCACACACAATAATGCCCATGTTTGATCCTTATACCCACCCAAGGTGTGCCATCACCCCTATTTCACTGAAGAGGAAACTGGGGCTCATAGAGATTAAACTACTGGTGCCCAAGGTCACGCAGCGAGTCCACTAGGCAGTGATCTGCGCTGTGTTCA
>NW_006352194.1:2100427-2109328 GCF_000327345.1 Myotis davidii
CCCCGTAACAATCACGGTCACTTGTTTAGGACATCCTACATGCCAGCCACTAACTGAGCATTTTATTCTTAATCCTCATAACCCTCTACAGCATAGCAAATTCTATTATCTCCATTTCCAGAAGACAAAACTGAGGTTCGGAGAGGTTAAGCAACATGTCCAAGGTTACACAGCAAATAAGCAGGAACCAAGGTAGGAAAAGAGACTATAAGATCCTATTAAGTGAAAAAGCAGGATATAACACTGCACACATGCAGGTCAGAACTCCATTAAAGCCATGAGTGTGCACAGGTCAGATGGGTGGGATGTGGTAGACGGTGGTGTGTGTCTCAGAGTGAGGCAGGGCCTGGCAACATTAGGTCATAGTCTCCCTTGGCTGCATTTTTCTTTGTAAGGACGGCTGGGGGTGAAGGTGAATAGGAACCAAGTGGGTGCAGGTCTGGTGGCTCAACAACCTTTCTTGGCCGTGGTGGCAGCCCTCTCCCCAGGTGCAAGCGCCACCTGGCCAGGTAACTGCTCCACCCCACCATATTCTAGACAGGTTTCAGTCTCAGAGATCAAAGCAAACCAACGACCCCTCCTCTGGGACACAAGGCTTTAGGAAAAGTGAACACTTGCAGGAGAGGGGCTGAAGCAGCAGCTACAATCCAAGCAGTGTTAGAGAGGCCCCGTGTCTGCAGTCCCCCCCATCACCGACACCAAGACCAAGGAGCTGGTCTCCAATTACCCTCTAAAGGGCACTTTGTGATTTAGCCCCTGCCCACCTGGGCAGCTCATTACCCACCTTTCATTTCAGGTTACAGTCACACTCCATTCAACAAAAGCATACCACCAAGCCGTGGCTCCGGCTGACCGTCTGCCCAGAAAGCCCTCCCTTCGCCTGCCTTCCTATTATTCTTCATCTCTAGAATGCACATCTGATGTTCTAATTGCCTTGAATCCATCCTCCACCTTTCAGATTGTTTGGAGCCTCCCTTAAATGTCAAATATCTTAAACTTCTGTTATAAACACTTTAAGAGTCAAAGTGTGTACTTGCTGTGTAACCTTGGACAAGTTGCTTAACCTCTTGGAACCTCAGTTCTGTTATCTGGACATGGAGATAATAGAATTGGCTATGCTGTAGAGGGTTGTGAGGATTAAGAATAAAATGCTCAGTTAGTGGCTGGCAGCGGTTTGCCCACCAAGGAGCTAGGGCATGTGCCCTTACTCTTAACCATTGCTCACTACTGCCACCTGCTGGACGCCTAACCCTTTGTAAACAGAGAAAGAAGGGGAGAGAGGAACTGAAAAGTGTGATGGGATGGCCCAAGGACATACTGCACACCTGGTCTGGAGGCCTCGGGATGACCTCCGAGGCCCCGGGCAGCCTTGCTCCAGTCCGCCTCTAACAGCTCCTGGGCCCTCGCAGCGCCAGGCCCTGGTGCATGCTGTGCCCTCTACCTGAATGCGGTCTGCTCTTCTCTGCATGGGCAGCTCCAGCTCGTCCTTCGAGGCCCAGTTTGATAAAGCTCCAGAGGCAGTCAGCGGCTCCTTCCTTTGTGTTCCCAGCACTCTGTATCTCTCAACTACATGCGGATCCTTCTCTTTAAGAGAAGAACTCTTTGGGGGCAGGGACATGGCTGTCTCACCTTTGCACCTCCGGCAGCAGCCCGGAACTGGCCTAGAAATGCCTTATGAATGAACGAATGAATGAATGAGCCTCATGCTAAGATCCCAAGATGCCTAACTCCCCACTTCCTGCTGGGCCTCCCTCTCCAGTCAGGAGAGGAACAAACTGAGCCTTTGTCTCCAGACTACACTGGTATTGACCCGAGTTGGGTTTTAATGGTGCTTGGACAAAGGGCAGCGCCCACGTTCATTTTCCTTGGCTAATTACATTTCCCAATTGAAACGCTTCTCTCTGGGCTGGTGTTAAAGACATGATTAGTTTCCAGAATGGATTCAAAAGAGGTGAGAAGCAAGAAAATAATTAAGCCAACTTGTGATTGAATCAAATAATTAAGCAGATTACATCAGTTGCCAAGCCCCAGCCCGAGCCTGGAGAGTGCATTTCTCTGCCAGAGAGAGCATTTCTGATCGTGTTAGATAGAGATGGAGAGCGGTTTCTTCTGAGTGGTAAGTAAACGAGTGACTCTTTCAACAGTATACATCCGAGTGGCAGGACCCTACATTGCTGGTTTAGGTAAAGCATTCAGAGTTTAACAGAAGAAAACTCGAAGGTGGGGCGTGCTCTGTTTCAGAGCCATGCCTGGGCACCATGGCAGAGGGGCAGCATCAATGCCACCAGCGTCCTCATACCCGTGTCCACACCCTTTGCAACTCTAAGCAGGGTGTCCTGCCCTGTCCTCTTACTCTGGGCTCAGCCACGTGGCTAACACTAGCCAATGAGAGCAAATGTGATGTAAGCAGAGGCTTGAGAAAGCACTTGCATGTTTCCACTTGCTTTCTTGCCCCTTATCACCATGAGAATATGACCTGACTAGACTCCTGAAAGGGAGAGACGCGTGGAGGAGACCTGTGTTGCCCAGTTATCCAGCCAGGGGACGCCCCAAGTCAGCTGCCCCCAGACATGAGGGTGAACCCATTCAAGATCAGCAGAGTCACTTAGCCAACCCAGCCTGGAGCAGCTGAGCCATGAAGACTCCCATGCTAGGTAAACACTTCCTGTTGCATGCTGTGAGGTCTGTGGGTGTTTGTACTGCAGTATCACTGTGACGACAGATAAATGATATAGTATCCCTCAGCCCAGGGTGCCCCATTCTCCAGCCACAGCCTCTAGAAGGTACCCTGTACCCTCAGCCAAGTATCTTGGTGTTTTTTTCTAACATCCTTTTGCAAAAATTCATCTGATCCTCACAAAGGCTTTTGGGAAGTAGTCAGACAGGGATCATTTGCCCCATTTGACAGATGATGATGAGGCTCAGGAAACCCAGCAATTAGAAGAGCAAGAGACTGAGGTTAAAGAGAGTGGGTTGAAGGAATGCATTACGTCTATTTCCCCACAGAAACAGTGCTAACACATCAGTGTGAGGTTTTGTTTGTGTTTGTTTGTTTCTTTAAGGCAACAGGGGAAACACAATAGCAACAAAGTCTTGGCAGCTGGAAAGGAGAAAGACATGTGGTGCTGACTTAGCCAAGAAGGAATCTGAGCCATGACACCGAAAGCAAACAGGCTCTTGTGTCTACACCAGAAAACCACAGAGGCTCTGGGATGGGTGGCGACACAGGCATCTCTGGAAGTGGAATAACAGGAGGATTTGTTGAAAGTCAGCACGAAAGGAAGTAAAACCCATAGATCTCCTCCCTGCCTCGACCCAGCTAAGAAAATGTCCCCTTCATCCCAGCAGAAAACTAGGGGTTAGATCTTTGGAGGGAGTAAAACGAAGGTCCTCTGGATTGTGGGACACATGGCAGAGGCAGAGGGCACATCCTGCCCCACTGTGTCCCTCAGCCCTCTGACCACCTGGCTCTCAGCAAGCTGCAGCCAGGAGTCCACTCTCTAGACAGGAGAATGGAAACAGTGTCTATGCAGAACCTGACCAGCCCTAGGTCGCAAACGCCTATTATCGAGAGTGCCCCTGTCCCGTCATCCCAGTGAGGCACTGGCCAACAGAACCCACTCACCAACCTGGAGCTCCAGCCATCTTTTTTTTTCTCTCTCACATTTAACATGAGCACACAGCCAAGAATCGCCAAACATTTTGGAAATACTAACATGCAAGGAAGAAACAAACAGGAAAGGTAAATTTAGAGGACACGAAGGCTCTGTAAGAAGATGAAAACTACAAAAATACCTCAGAGACACCAAGTAAAATGTTGCATCTATGAGATAAGAACAGGATGCTCAAAAAAGAACACTCATAAAATAAAACAGAACTCTCGGAATTAATACACCCTCTGACAGCAGAGATGAAAAACTCAATACAAGAGTTGGAAGATAAACTTGAGGAAATTTCCCAGAATAGAACCAAAGGGAGAGGGAGGGAGGAAAGAAGAGAGAGAGGGAGAAAATAGAAGAGAATTGATAAGAAAATTAGAAGATCAGCTCATGAGGTCTAATATTCAAACTGCAGAAATTCTAGGAATGGAGAAAACAGAGGACAAAATTACCATATTTTTCCATGTATAAGACACTATTTTTTTCTAATATCGTTAGACTGAAAATCGAGGGGTGTCTTATACACAGAAATCAGTGGAGGGAGCCATGCAAGTTAGCAGAGGAGAGAGCCACGCAGGTGCGTAGCTGCCCATACCTTGTCAAACATTGGCTTCCTCCAATCACGAGCCTTATTGTTACTGATGTCAGCTGATGCTGTAATTGGAGGTGGAGGTGGAGAGTGCACAGATGCAACAGGGACCGGAGTGTTCTGAGCTCATAAAGATGTCAAAAAATAAAAAGTTAAATACTGGTAAACGATTGTCTTACTCTGCAAAATTCACACTGAATGTAATCAGCTATGCAATAGAGCATGGAAAAAGAGCTGCAGAGAGACAATTTGGACCTCCTCCCACTGAGTGTATGATCAGACAGTGGAGAAAACAGGAAGAACAACTCCTTAAGATGGCAAAAAAGAAGAAGGCCTTAAGAGGAAAATCAGCAAAATGTTTAAAATATTGATTTCTTAATTTTGGGTTGGAAAAGTGGGGGTAGCCTTATACATGGAGGTGTCTTATACACGGAAAATACTGTAATTAAAGCAATAATCCAAGAAAATTTTCCAGAACTGAAAATGTCCACAAAGTGAATTTGAGAGACATACAGAAGAAAGGGCATGGACTTGTCAAGTAGAGCAAACAGTGTAAGCATGGCTGTGTCTGCTAGATGCCCCCTAATATTCATTCTTCCTTGATTTCTACAGAAACAGAAGCCATAATTTCAGTGAGCTCCAGGCCATGAGAATAAAGACTACATCTCCCTGCCTCCCTTGCAGCTAGGTGCAGGCATGTGCATAAGTTCCAGCCAATGAGATATAATTGGAAGTGGTGTGTCCAACTCTGGGGAATTGATAAAAGACTTTAAACATACTCAGGAGAGTATGTTTAAGAGGAATGTGGGCATGATGACTGGAACAAGAGCAGACATCTTGGACCACAAGGTAGAAGCCACTACTAAGACTCAATGGTGGAACCTGAGTCCCTGATGAGAGTGGATTCATCTTACCAGTCCTAAATTAACTACCGGGCTTGTGACAGAGAAAAATAAACATCTTTTGTTGTTGTTTAAGCTATTGCTCTTTTGGGTTTTCTGTTAGTTCTGGGAGAATCCAACACCAAGCAATAAAATGAGCAAAGGCAAAGGGAGGTAAAGTGAAAATCCCCCAGTGTCATAGACTCCTGGACATCACCATTAAGATTTGACTATGGCCCTCTAACTGATTTGGCTCAGTGAATAGAATGTCGGCCCGTGGACTGAGGGGTCCTGGGTTTGATTCCAGTCAAGGGCACGTACCTTGGTTGCGGGCGCATCCCCAGTAGAGGGTTGCAGGAGGCAGCTGGTCGATGTTTCTATCTCTCTCCCTTCCTATCTGTAAAAAAAATCAATAAAACATAAAAAAGTGTTTTTTTTTTAAATGAAGCTTTACTTTCTTGGCAGCAAACTCCTGTTTGCATTGATTGGGCTTTGATGCACGCAGGTGAACAAACCCCTTTAATTCGGTAACATCGTCAAGGAAGAACCAATCTGAGGATGAAGCCAACCCAGAGGGAGTAGGGCCAGAGACAGAGAAACTGAGTCTCGGTGACTTCATTTGATGCCTGGATCAAGCTGTGACTTAAGACTGTGCCTAGTGGTTTCAAGTAAGCGATCTAGTAAGTCCATTTTGGGCTTAAACCAATGGGCTTGAGTCTTCATCTCTTGCAACTCAGAGAGTGCACATTAACACAGCTGACCTTGAGGTTAATGTCACCCTTAAAATATGTCATCTTGGGGGCAGTGTTGCCATCTAACACAGGTGCTACGGCACCACCAGGTTGTTGCATTAACTCCACTTCCTTTTGGGTGTAGCTGACTCAGAACTCAAACAAGGCCTCCTTGATTCTACTGGTATGTGACATTGTAAACCAATCTCACATTATCAGCATTGCAAAAATCCCCCTATAAAAATACAGGAGTCTAAAATGTTAATCTGGGAATTAGTGGACATTTATCTTCTTTTGGATCGGTATAACTTCCTCCCATTTTTAAAATCTGTTTTCTGAGCCACCTCATTTATCTAAGCTTTCAAAAGCTCATGCAAAACACATAATGCACTCCAGCCACAAAAATCAATACTGGAGGATGCATTTTTACCAGGATGGCTACGGAAATTCTTCTACTGTTTTCCTGAGGCCTTACTACCCAAGTTTTTATTCATGAATGACAGCCAGAATAGTTTTATTCATAAACCAAGCTTTTCCCTAATGTTCAAATCAAGGAAAAACATAAGTTGAAAAATACATTCTTGTTCATTTTTGAAGGGAAGGCGGCTCCAAACAACCTTCCCCTCCCCTCAAACACCAAGGACAGCTGACCGACTTTAATTAAAGACCATTTACCCTGGGAATGGATTGCTTGCTGCAATTTGTACCTAAGAGACACATTTGTAGACGAATGGATTGCAGTCCTTAGATTTTCTCCAACGAGCGGTTATATGCCCTTGCCACTTCCTCACTCTGAAAAACTCTATTAAGAGAATAATTTGAACAGACTCTCTGTGTTTTAAAATGTGATCTATTTCAACGCCTCCAACAGTTTTCTCCCTTTAAAAATGAGTGATATTAAAGGGAAAATGCCAGCTGGGTGTCTTATTTGAGGAGGGGCTGAGGAACCTCGGTTTCTAACGCCCTCTGAAGGCCCCGTTGCTGCAAGTGCATGAGTAACCAACCTGTGGCCTGGGTTTGCGGCGGCAAATAGCAGAGACAGTGTTGGAGCACACACAGGAGGAGGCTAATCAAGTTCCCAGCTGGTTCTGGACACCTTGTGCTTTTTCCTATTTCCTGGCTTCCCAGGACTGGAGGGGTGTGGATGGGGCTAACTCCAGAGCCATGGAGTTTAAGTGGAATTGTTGGGCCCTAAGGCTTCCTAATTTGTAAGTCCTCTGAAAAGAGGCCTGTGGATCTGCCTCAGCATGGGCTAAAGGAAGGCCAAACTATAGGGCGGTCTCTGATAGTGCCTTCTCCGTGACCCCATGAACACCTGTGTGTGCTGATTACCATGCTTCTGTGTCTGTGATCCTGCAGGAATGAGGGTGCCTTGCCAGCAGAGGCCAGTCTGCCTCCTTAGGGCTTAGCTCATTACCTGGTGCTCAATAAAGGCAGAGTGAGGTACTGAGGGAAAACCTGTTCTTTAGTTCTGTCCACTTGGAGCTGAACTCAGCACCAACAGCGACTGGGAACCTGGTCAGTTTATCCCAATTCCAGGAAAGGCATATCTAGCCTTGGCCTGAGACGATGGAACTTCAGCTTCTTTCTCTCACTCTGATCCATGAGCTATCCGATTTTAGAGTAGGAAGGAATCTCAGTGTGATGGTTGGAAAAAGTATTTCTGTTTCTCCACCCATCCCTGTATCCATGACTTTGGCAACGTGACTTAGGAGCAGCTCCTATCAAGCCATGGAATCTACTCCTTACTCCTAGGTCTAGGCTGGCCTTCTAACTTGCTTGACCATCAGAATGTGAAGGAAATGACAGTGGCAGTTCTGAGCCTGGGTCTTGAGAGGCTGTGCCTGCTTCCACCTGTCTCTGCAGTGAGAAGAAGTCCAAGTCTACATGCAGCAAAGCTAGTCATCCAAGCAAGGTTGTCCTAGACCAATGGGTCCCCAGGTGACCTACCAGCTGACTGTAAACACATGAGTTAGCACAGCCAAGACCCACAGACTCACGAGAAATAATAAATGGTTTCGGTCACATTTCGAGATGGTTTGTTCCACAGCATCAGGATATACTGAGTCCAGCATTCCCAACAGGTGGGTACCCTGAGGTCCATACAGGGAAGAGACAGTCCCTAAAACCACATCCGCCAGTGACAAGAATCCAAGTATGGGAACCACCCACCCAGGGCTCTTTCAACTATACTGGACGCTGACCTTATTTCAAGAACCCCCTTTTCATCTTTGTAAGTCATCAGCCCTCAAGTTCTGAACAAAAGGGCAGGAGCGGGTACTCGAAGTTCGCTGAGCAGTTGTAAAGAAGCAAACTGTACATCACTAGTTCCCAGCTTGCTACCTCTGAGGTTCTAGAATCATGCTCCTAGAAAGCCATTGGGGACCCACATATTAAAACCGTGTGTCCTGCCATAAAACTTAAACCACAGTAGCCTTTTCCCAACTTGTAAAAAATTATGGTGAGTGTCCTTCTCTTTGAGAGGAGGAAATATCACCTACAATCCAAGCCTCATCAACTTAGAAATAACCAAAGCAATAGGGATTGCCATCCATACCTGCCTTTCATTTCTCAAGTAGGAAAACCTGTTCCCTCCTGGAACATGGTGATGCTGCAATGGACTGGATCTTTGTGTCCCGTCAATTTTCATATGTTGAGCTCCTAACTCCCAATGTGATGGTATTAGGAGGTGAGGCCTTTTAGAGGTCATAAGGGTGAGAACCTCATAAATGGGATTAGGGCCCTTTTAAAGAGAGGGCTCTCTCACCCCTTCTGCTATGTGAGAACACAGCAAGAAGATGGTTATTTCTGAACCAGGAAGCCAGCTCTCAAGCAGGCAATGAGTCTGCTGGTACTTTGATCTTGGACTTCCCAGCCTCTAGAATTGTAAGAAATAAGTGTTTGTTCTTTAAGCCACTGAATCTGTGGTATTTTTATATATAGCAGCCCCAGCTAACTAGGACAGATGCTGTTTGGTGGAGGCAAGATGATCTTCCACCCCCTCCAGCCCTCCTTTGCTTAGTGCCCTGGGGTTACTCAGT
>NW_006352194.1:2109368-2116126 GCF_000327345.1 Myotis davidii
ATTGGCTGTGTTTCATCTGGACAGGCCTATGAATTCCCAGGTCCTGGGCTCAGGAAGATGCAAGTGCCTATGCCCCGGCTTGAACGGAATGAGTAAGTTTTTCAGGGACTTTCTCAAATACTTTCCAAGGCAGCAGCCCTTTGGTACTGACTTGGGATTGAACTCACCACCACCTCAGGTTCTAAGATCACACATGTAGTTTTCTAACATTCTATATTTAAAAAATATTGTCATATGATTCTTCTAGTTTCATCCTTCTAACCCTAACCTTTGAGTCTGGCCAGAGTTAGAAAATAGTCTCCCATTTTACAGATGAGGAAACTGAGGTCTGAAGGTGAATTCCTTAGGATCACATAGTCTTCCTACCTGGCTCAGTCCAGTGGTCTTTCAACTAAACATCTCATGCCCTCTTGTAAATAAGGCAGGGTGGGGAACAGAGAGACAGAGAGAGAGGGGTTAGTACTATAGTGCACCCGGCACCACATTAGGTACCACACCCCGGTTAGATGGTATTGTGCCCATTTCAAGATGAGGGAAGCTGAGTGGTTTGCCCAATGTAATGACAGTAATAATTGGTAAAGCAAAAAAATTCAAACCCAGGTTTTGAATCTCCACAATGGCAGGCAGAGACCTACTTTCTAGAAACAGAGTTAATGGGGTCCCAGTCCGTGAGTAACAAGAAATCAGTAGGACAAAATAACGTGTGGGTCATGCGCTGACTTCTGAAAGCAGCTCTCAGATGGGAGAGTAGAGCTGTTTGAGGCTGGTGGCATCGGGGAACTCGTAAGCCAGCCTCTTAAGGAGTACCTTGGAAAAAAATGAGTCACTTGTGTTATTCTAGTAGGTTTGTTTTAAAAACAATGTTTTTAAAATATATTTTTATTAATTTCAGAGAGGAAGGGAGAGGAAGATAGAAACATCAATGATGATTCTGATCGACTGCCTCCTGCATGCCCCCCATTGGGGATTGAGCCCGCAATCTGGGCATGTGCTCTGACCAGGAATGGAACCGTGACCTCTGAGTTCACAGGTCGACACTCAACACGGAGCCACAGCTGCCGAGCTAAAAACAATAAGTTTTAAGGTCAAATAAAAGACTGTCAGTCTGGAAGGAAGAAGCGCGGGCCCAGAATTATGGTTCCAGTATGAATTATCTCAGGCCACGCTCTTGGATTTTGCCCCAAAATACTTATTTTGGCAGGAGACCTTCACCTCCTTCATGCTTTGGGGCTGTGGGTGTTACTGGCCGGGGGGAATGGGAAGATTCCCACTGAGGTAGGCAGTGGAGCTGTCACCAGTTCCCGGAACACCCTTTCTATCAACACTCCCGTTTGCAGCATCTGAACGCTTCACAGAGAAATGAACAGAAGCAGCTTCTCCATAGCCAGTTTGAGACTTCAGACACGATCTATCCCAGGCTCCCGTGGACAGGAAACAAGCTGAGCTCCTGCCCTGGGACAGGGGCTGGAGATCTGCTCCCTTCTGCTCCCACCACCTGCATCTTAGCCGTTTGCAGCTGTCTTCCCCTTGAGACCACGAGCAATATAAGAGGGCCCAGGTCTGATTTCTCTCTGAAATCTCCAGTGTCTAATCCAATACTTGGAACTCTGCAGTTCAACAATGGCTCATTGAATAGACAAATGAATCAATAACTGCTAAGTCTTGTCTAGTGACTACTTCGCTGTAGCAGGGGCCCAGCTGGATAGGACTGTGAGGATGACATAGCGAGGAAGAGGTAAAACTGTTCAAGGTTATAGCAGAAGGACAGCATCTGGGCGGGGAGAACAGATGCTGACCTTTCCAACCTCAAAGCCTGCAGTCGCTTTCCCAGTCGGCCTATACCCTTTGGAAGCTCTCAAATGCATTTTCTCAAGATAAAGTACTTCAGAGGCACCCAACTCTGGTTAAGTAAAGAGAATATGAGCAGATTATCTATTGATTGTCATTCCCCCCACTTCCGGGGGTGGTAGTGGTGTTTACAGATTAACAGCCACCCCTTCCCACCCTATCCTCGCCCCCCCCGCCCCCCCGCCGCCTCTGCATGGAGCACTGATGGGCCAAGAGGCAGCATGATGGGAGGTCCAGAGGCCAGGTCATTGGACGGCCTGATTTTAGTGCTTCAGAAATCTCTGCCATTGTGCGATGGCTTTCTATGTTGGCATTTCCGCTCCTTGGGTTTTAAAGAATGAGAAATCTGTGGTTGATCACATATTCAGCAACCAAGTGCACTTATTTGAAGACCTAAATTGCAGAAATAACTCGCGTGATTAGCTGAATGAATATGAGTCTGGATCATCAAGCTCAATCTATGGATAAATCAGGAAGAGAAAACTGGGCCAAGTGGAGGGCAAGCCCTCCCCATCCAGCTCTTCTGCTGGGCCAAGACATACATTCCCTGCCACGTGGAATCCTCGGAGATGCTCTCCCTTGTAACATCCACGTATCAGGGCTGGTCACACTCCGTGCCCAGCTCCACAGCAGAGCTCCCAGGTCTAAGGCAGCGGGACCTCTGTTGTCCGAAGGGCAGAGCTGCTGCTGCTGAGCCAGGCCCGTGAGGGTCATGAGAAGAGAGGCCTGGTCTCACCTCCAGGCCACAAGCCTGTCCTAGTGTTCACTGGTCAGTCCCTGCAAAACAGGTCTTCCCTTCTGGCCCTGACCTTGGATTTGCCCAGTCTAGCAGTATCTCACAAGCACAGCCCACAGCCCTTGTTCCGGAATCTGCCTCTCCCTCATACCCTTCATTTCCCAGTACATCCTGCTGAGAGTTCAGGTGCCTTGTGAATGCCCAACTCTCCCCAGAGTATCCTGCAAGGATCCCGCAGTCAGAGAGCCCAGTGTTTGCAAGGAGCATGCTCAGATCCGCCCAGCACAAGTGCTCCCATTGTGCAATTGTGGGCCTGAGGGGACTCTGAGAGACCAGGTCTCAGGCCAGGCAATCACTGAGTAAAGAGCTGCTGGAGAGGGAGTAGGGGACAGGCAGCCTTACACCACACAGTGGGAGGCGAAACAGATCTAACCTTTTGTATCAGAAGCTTCTGGGTTAAAGGGCTTGGGTTCTAATCCTGACTCTACAATTTGCTGGCTGTGTGACCCGGCCAAGGTACATAACCTCTCTGGCCCTCAGTAGCTTCATCTGAAAAATGCAGCCATTTCTGAACAGAATCATTTGTAAGTTCTAATAGATAATATATCTAAAGCACTCAGCAGAGTGGCATGTGGTAAATGCTTGGACATGCTAGCTAGTCCTGGTCTAAAAATTTATCCTAAGAAAACATTAGGATAAGTATTAAGATTAGTGAACTGAATTAGGAAATTAATCTCACCGTTGGTTAGAACAGTAAAAAAAACAAATCAAAAATAATCTAAATTTGCAGTAATAGGAATGAGAAAATATATAAAATGCGTACATATATATGTACATACATATATATGTACGTATATATATACACACATACATATATAATCCATCCATACAACAGAATACCACACAGCCATTAAGTCTGACAATATAGGTGTTTAGAACTTAACAGCTTGAAAAGGTAATCACAAAATACTGATAAGTAAAACAAGACAGTATTATCATATAATTCTATTGATGCAAAAATACATATTTATATCTATTCATTTTCACAGGATGTATCTAGAGAGACACATGAAATGATGGGCCACCTCGGGCTGGTGGGGTTTCAGAAGGCTTTTTTCTAGTTCTTACTTGTAATTTCTAATTTCTCCACAATGGTCATATATTACATTTAACATTTTTTTAAAGGAAAAAAAGAGATAAAGTAATTTTAAGGGTAGAAAGAGGTTTTCACACTCAGATAATTCCAACACGAATAAAGGGATTTGTTCAAACTCATCACTCTCCAACTGAGAAGAGGCATGACGAACAGCAGCCTTAGAAGAGGGAAAATCCACATTTCAAGGGGTAGTGTCTGTGAAGAGTGGCTTCAAAATGAAAGTGTCTCTAGCACCCTTACATGTCCTTCGCCATCGCTCCATCCCACAGGACATCAACCTTGAAATCAGCAACAACCCAGATATGACCCATGCCCTCCCCTGGGGAATTCAACATCGGAGGATCCGGATGACAGCAAATTTCTGTTTGACTCCAAAAAGAGACCTTTCCCGCTGAGATGAGGAATTTTGGGGCATAAATCAGCTCCCTGGAAAGAGAGACATTTTAACAGGCTCAGCTGGAGGTCGGGGAAAACAGAGAAGTCTAAACATCTCCGTGTCATAACTTTGTCAGCTGTGTTGAAGTTGACAAGATGCTTACCCAGCACCTCAGACAGATGCCAAATTGCAGTGGTTAGATGGCTAAGCTATAGTCACTACTGAGCTTCTTCAGCAAGCTCGTGCCCAGTGGCCTGCTTGTCTCTGCTCCCCACCCCCCGGACTCAGGGCAGGAGTGGCTTGGTTTATTCACCTGCCTACCTCCAGCATCTGGACTGCCAGAGCCAGCACGGATGTAAGGGTCAGTCAGAAGCGGTGCCTGCCTTCAGGAAGCAGTTTCTACTACAGAGCTTGTTTTTCAAAGAGAGGAGCACAAATTTAACATACCTCACAAAAGGAACAGGACTGGAGGAAGGAAGGACGATACAGGGGATAGGGAGAGGCTGTTGCCACTGAGCCTCAGGAGAGACAAAGGGGCCAAAGTTGCCTACTTTCCCTCCTATTGGTCAGAGAAGGGAGCAGAGATATGCTGAAGTGGCAAGGAGCCAGGTCGGAATGGCAGGCAGGGGTCTGCAGGTGGGCTGGGCAACAGGATGAGCTCTGCCAGGGGAAGGTGGGAAGGTAGGGTCCAACAGTGCCCAAGGAGATGGGCCATCCTATATGATAAAGAGGTAATATGCAAATTATCCCTCACACCCTCACACAAGATGGCTGCCCCCATGTGGTCAAAGATGGCAGCCATAAGATGGCCAGCAGGGGAGGGCAGTTGAGGCAACTGAGCCTGCAGGGGAGGGTGGGAAGTTGGGGGGGACAGGCTGGGCTGAGGGACACCCTGCCCCCCCCCAGTGCATGAATTTCGTGCACCGGGCCTCTAGTTTATGATAAAAAAGCTCCTTGAAGCTTTTCTTATCAAAAGCATCCAAAATATTTTTTCTGGATATGTAGGAAGGTGGGGCTGACACATCCACATCACCAGCCCTTCTCAGCCACATTTCAGAAACAGTGCAAAGTTATAGGGATAATATATTACACTAGAGTCCCGTTGCACAAAAATTTGTGCACGGGGGGTGGGGGGGGTTCCCTTGGCCCGGCCTATGGCTTCTTGCAGTCTGAGACCCCTCGAAGGATGTCCACCTGTTGGCTTAGGCCTGCTCCCTGGGGGATGAGGCCTAAGCTGGCAGTCAGACATCACTCTGGCAGCCCGGGAGCCCTTGGGGGCTGTCCACTTGCCAGCAGGGAGCAGGCCTAAGCTGCAGTTGGACATCCTTAGCGCTGCTGAGGAGGCAGGAGAGGCTCCCACCACCACCACTGTACTGGCAGCCATCAGCCTGGCTTGTGGCTAGGCAGCGCATTGACCACCAGGGGTAAGCTCCTGTATTGAGTGTCTGCCTCCTGTGGTCAGTGTGTGTCATAGTGACCAGTCATTCCCAGTCATTTTGCTGTTAGGGTCAATTTGCATATTACCCTTTTATTATATATAATAGAGGCCTGGTGCCCGGGTGGGGGCCAACTGGTTTGCCCTGAAGGGTGTCCTGGATCAGGGTGGGGGTCCTGCTGGGGTGCCTGGCCAGCCTGGGTGAGGGCTAATGGCTGTTTGCAGGCTGCCCAAACCCCCTTCAGGGTTGGGGTCCCTGTTGGGGTGCCTGGCCATCCTTTGTGAGGAGCTGATGGCTGTTTTCAGTCTGCCCAAACCCCCTTCAGGGCAGGGGTCCCCACTGGGGTGCCTGGCCAGCCTGGATGAGGGGCTGATGGCTGTTTTCAGACTGACCAAGCCCCCTGGCAACTGAAGCTCCCAGCCTTTCCTTTTTTTGTTTTTTATTTGCTCCAGCTTTGTGGCAATGGTGACTGGAAGCAGGTATCTGGGGTTTATTTACCTTCTATAATTGAAACTTTGTTGCTTTTTGAGTGGAGCTCAGAGCCGGCAGCAGGCTGGCTTCCTTCATCACTGGAGCAAGCAAGCCTCCTGCTCGCTCCAGCTCCATGGCTGCTGGCCGCCATCTTTGTTGGCAGTTAATTTGCATATCTCACTGATTAGCCAATGGGAGGCGTAGCGAAGGTATGGTTAATTACCATGTTTGTCTATTATTTGGTAAGATTACCTGCGGGTGGGCTGGCCCCTAAGTTCCAAGTGCCAGTAAGCACCCCCATTTCACAACTGTTCTGCCGCCATTTGCAAATGCTCCTGTTCATCAAACATCTGCTGAGTGAAAACCCCTGGACACACCCCACCCACTCACACCATACAGATGCTCTTCAGGCCACACAGCCTTCCTATGGGGTCCCTGTTGGGGTGCCTGGCCATCCTTTGTGAGGAGCTGATGGCTGTTTTCAGTCTGCCCAAACCCCCTTCAGGGCAGGGGTCCCCACTGGGGTGCCTGGCCAGCCTGGATGAGGGGCTGATGGCTGTTTTCAGACTGACCAAGCCCCCTGGCAACTGAAGCTCCCAGCCTTTCCTTTTTTTGTTTTTTATTTGCTCCAGCTTTGTGGCAATGGTGACTGGAAGCAGGTATCTGGGGTTTATTTACCTTCTATAATTGAAACTTTGTTACTTTTTAAGTGGAGCTCAGAGCCGGCAGCAGGCT
>NW_006352194.1:2116465-2121158 GCF_000327345.1 Myotis davidii
TCCTGCTGACCCAGAGCCTGCCACCTCCGATAAAGTGGGACCCCAACCCAGGCCTGATCACTTCAGGAGCAATGGACTTTAGACAAGGAGGGTCCTGTGGTTCCTAATGTGTTGTGCATCAGAACCATTGATGGAGATTCTATTTTTAATACAGATTCTGGGCAAGCTCCAGATCCATTGAATCAGAATTTATGGGGTGGAACCCAGAAGTCTATGTTTGTAAAAGCTCTACAGGTAATTCTGATGCTTTCCCCTGGTTAAGAGCCACAGATTGGTCCAAACCACTCATTTCATAGATAGCAAGACCATCCCAGGAGGAGTGGGGAAAGCGTGATGTCCAAGGTCACACATGCAGTCATTGGCAGAGCAGGGATGGACACAACTCTCCTGCTTTCCTGGGCAGCTCTGACAGAATTAACAGATGGTGGAGACGATGGTATTAGCAGCTCTAATACTCGGAACTACTCTCAGCCTTTACATGTACTAACTAATTGGATTCTCACAACCACTCTATGAGGTAGGTATTGTTATTCCTTTTTTTCCCCATGGGAGAAAATGATAGCACCGAGAGGTTAATTCAATTGCCCAAGATCACACAGTGAGAAAGTGGTGAAATGGTGGCCAGGAAGCCTGGTGCCAAAGCCTGTGATCCTAACTAGCTGGTGTAACTGCCTCAAATCACCAGGATCCTCTCTCAGGGGTTTTGCTTCCTCCTTTCAGTGAGTTGAGCTGCAGACTCTGGGATGTTTCTGGAGAAATGATTTTTGTGGTGCTGCCCAGCTTTGCACCCTGAAGGAGGAGGCAGAGCCACAGCCCTGACCCTCGGAACCTGGGGGAGCCTAGACAGTAGGTCTTGTCGGCTGTTGGCCGAGGGACCTGCTTTTGCACTTAGGTCTGGGTCTGGGTCTGGGTGTGATTCATGGCCCAGGAATTCAAGACCCTGCAGATGAAGCCACGTCACAGTGGGAAGAACAGGAGAGGTGGCACTTCCCAGCCCAGTCCCCTGACATCCCCTCCGACCGTGGAGAGGGTCATGCCTTGTCGGGGGTGCTTGGGATTTTACCTTCTTGGTTTGGAGATGATAAGTAACAACTCTGGCTTTGTTTTTACAGCCTAATGTGGGGAAGAGGGACAATGGGCCAAGGCTGAGCAGGGTCAGCAGGGAACGTCACAACCTCCTTTCAATCAATACACGCAAAGACCCTGCTTTGCCATTCACTGTTACCTCTGGGTCCCGCCAAAACACCTGGGCCCGAAGCCACACCAGTGATGCACAAGGCAGGAACCCGGACTGTGGGCTCTGGATGTAGATAAGCCTGGTTTGAACTGCCACTCTGCAGGCTCGGACAAGTTACTCCTCCTCTCAGACTCGCAGTTTCCTCGTCATAACAACCCCTGCCTCAGAGGGGTACCGTGAGGAATGAATGAAACTCACTAAAAGGTGCCTGTACTAGCAGGTGGCACCCGCGGCGACACCCTTCCCACCGGCACTAACAGAGACCAAGCACCTGAGCTGCTGGTGGCTCTATCTGCCAGCTTTAAGCGCCCCAAGGAGAAGGAAGGGATCCTGCCCCTCACGTCTGAGCAGTCAGAGGCTGCTAGGCCCCTCACCTGGCGAGGAGGACGAGGACGCAGGAGCAGGGCTGACCTCTGACTTCTATGGACCCTACCACCATAAAAAAATACTAAAAGCAATCGTTTACAATTGCGTTGATATGATGTTGAATATAATCCAGGCTGGAGTCATTTTTATCTGTTCATTATTATATTCATATTTTTCTTCTGATTTTAAAAGAAATTAAAGTACTTTTGTGAGCGCTGGGCACTGTGCCTAATGGAGACGTTGGCCTGGTGCAGGGCAGCTGGGGCGGGCCTAGCCGGGTGCCGGATGCTCAGGCTCAGTCCCTTCCTTCCAGGTCTGCAGCCTCTGTCTCTCCCCAAGCACCCCCCTCTCTCTGAGAGAAAACACTCCACCCAGCCTGACCTCCTAGGCTCGGCCTGTGCTGCTCCTCCACCTATAACATTTCATTGATGTTTGTCAGAATCCAACCTCTCCCGTATGACGCCTCTCAAATGCCGCTATCTGTGCGACTGCCCCTGCAGTGACATGTGGGGAACTTCATGGAAACTTGGTAAACAGTCTCAGCAACTTGCTCAGCAACTGTCCCGCGAGACACATTCCCTCCTGCACGTGTGTCCTAGGCACGTGCGCTGTCGGCAGCACAGCCAGATGTTATCTGTCTCCTCTCCAATGAGCTCATCGTGTTTTGTTCATTTTTGCACCCTCTTTCCCGCTCCATACCCAGCTCAGAAACTGGCACACAGTAGGTACTCAATGCAAGTAGTGGAATTAAATTAAAACTTAAGAAATAACTTAAACGCTCCACGTCCCCACATGCTATTAGTTACTTGTTGCAAAACAATATGCAGATGCATTTCTGGGCGATTTCTATTTCGGGAACAGTATTATTTGGGGAGCTGAGCCCTGCCGGCTGGATAAGAAGCAGGCTGACGGCCTCCGCCACGGTGGCTCCCTTCCTCCCCGTCCTAATCATTTGCTTGGCCATCGGTGGGATTAGACAACAGCAATTATCCCCACATGGTCTATTTCCAGAATTCAAAGTTACTGGGGGAGAAAAGGCAATTGTGCTTTATCCAGTGATTGAAAATACAGAAAGCAAGAGCCTCGGAGTTCTAACCGCCTTGCAGTCTTGATGAGAAGAAAAACAACTGGAGTATTAGCCCCAAATTGTGCTGACAACACACTTCCGGGTCTCTGTGTTCTCCTCCAGGCTCTCTTCAGAAATTTTCAACAATTCCCACTGAGCTCTGTGTGTTCTCATCAGGCCATTTATGCTTGGGAGAGCAGCCCTCTGTGGAGCAGGGATCCGAACTGCTTGCCAGAGGCCCCAAGGGGTGGGGGGAATGAAGTCCTGGCTCCCACCCCCCAGAAAAGTGGTTCTAGTTTGGTCCTCACCCTGTGTGGTGCCACCGTGACTAGTGCGGCATCTCTGCCTCCATCACTGAGTTAGCTGCCCACTTGGATGCACCAGGCTCTCTTCAGCCAGGGAGAAACACACCCAAAAGTGGCCTAATCACTCCTATTTTAGGACCTAGAAGTAACATGAGAGACCGTATGCCAGACACCCACGCTGTATGTGGAAAGAGAAGCTCAGAGAGGGACATGCCTTGTCTGGGTCACAGAACAGATAGACGGCCAAGAAGCAATTAGAAGCCAGGTCTCCTGGTTCTTCGGGCCTGGGGTGGGGAGAAAGTACTGGGGAGCTACATTCCTGGGGACCTATTTATATACCAGCAGTGCTCACAGATGGTCTCTTACCGTGCTGCCCCCTGCCCCTGCATCCTACTAAACAGATTTTTTTAAGGGAGCCCAAGGTGAATAATGAGAGAGTCAGAGAAAACTTCACTTTTTAAAAAAATTTTATCGATATTTAGAGGGAGAGAGAGAAACATCGATTAGCACACGCCTTACCAGGGATCGAGCCCCTAATCTGGCCATGTGCCCTGAACAGGAATCAAATCAGCAACCTTTCAGCACATAGGATGATGCCCAACCAACTGAGCCACACCAACCATGGCCCCACTAAACATCTTTCAGACCCCAAGGGGCCATGGTTTTGCTCAATCACCCCTCTAGGCCTGTGCACCCTTCTCTTATGCTTCTTTAAAAAAAGTTTATATCTTTTTATAAATAATTTTTATTTATTAATTTTAAAGAGAAAGAAACATCATTTTGTTGTTCCACTTACTTATGCATTCATTGGCTGATTCTTGTATGTTCCCTGACCAGGGATTGAACCTGCAACCCTGGCATATTGGGATGATGCTCTAACCAACTGAGCTAGCCAGCCAGGGCCTCTTATACTTCATTCATGTTTCAGGCCCTAGTGTAGAGGTCACTTCCCCAGGAAACCTTTTTGAAGCCGATCCCTCCCAGAATGAGTTAAGGAGCCCTTGCAGTAAGTTTGTATCTCATAGCATTCACACTGCCTTAACTGAAGTTACAAGTAAGTCCATGCCTTCATTTCCCCACTAGCCTGGGAGGCCCATGTGGGTGTCCATCTTGATCCCTGTTGCTTCCTCTGTGTCTAGAACAGTGTCTGGCACACAGTAGGCACTGAAAAATCCTTGACAGATAAAGAAATGTTCTTATGTGATCCCAGTGACAATCATGTGAGAAGGTGTCATCATCCCCATTCCACAGGAGAGAAAATCGAGGCCCAGAAAGGAAACATGACACTCACCCAGTGTCGTAGGTAGAACAGGATTTGGAGAACTCAAGTCTTCTGACTCCCAGGTCTACATTTTCTCCCGTGTCTAGGCACAATAACCAAACTGGAGAAATTACAGTTCATGCCCTCTTGGGCCTGTGTATCTCAGCTGGGGTGGGCTGGGAAATAGAGGCCACCCTGTTTCACTGGGAAGACAGTGTGGAGTGGGGATAGTGAAGGAAGACATTGCCAACCATTCCTTCTGCAAGGAGCACTTGAAGCAGGTGGCCTGGGAGCCCGGACTCAACACTTAGTTAAGGCAGGAAGAACAGGGACCCTCTCCAGACCAGGACTGAGCAGGCAGTGCAGGGCAGCCAGCTCCAGGGAGCACAGGCCCAGGAAGCTGGAGCTTTGAACACAGGGTGAGGTGGAGGTTTGATTAGGAGGGAGGCAGCATTCAG
>NW_006352194.1:2121175-2138536 GCF_000327345.1 Myotis davidii
AGGCTAATATTAAGCATGCTGACAACAGCAAACATTGGCAAGGATAATGGAGCAACTAAAACTCATCACAGCTAGTGGGACTACCGATTGGTTTATTCACTTTGGAAAACTGGCAGCATTCAACTTAAGCTCAACATACTATAATACAGTATGACCCAGCAATTCAAATCCTGAGTGGATCTCCACATAAATGATTGCTTATTTCTGCCAAAACATGTGCAAAAAGTGTTTATAACTCTCAAAAGCATGTGCAGCCACTTTGGAAAGCAGTCTAGCAGTTCCTCAAAAGGATATACATGGTGTTACCAAGTGACCCAGCAATTCTATTCCTAGGCAAATGCCCAAGAGAAAACCTATGTCCACATAAAAACTTATACATGAATATTCAGAGTAGCATCTATAATAATAAAAGCATAATATGCTAATTAGACCAGACATCCTTCCTTCGGACAAAGCTGCAGCAGGCAGTGTCTGCGGCAGAGGCAGTAGAAGCCCCTCTGGCCACGGCGGCAGCAGACAGAACCTGCAGCGGCAGCGGGCGGGGGGGCCGGGGCCAAGGCCCTTGCACGATTTTCATGTATCGGGCCTCTAGTTATATATAATAGCCAACAAAAGTAGATACAATCCCAATGTCCAAAACTACTGAATGGATAAATAAAATGTGGTATATCCATACAGAATATTATTTGGCAATAAAGAGGAATGAAGTCCTGATACTTGGCTACAATGTGAATGAACCTTGAAACATATGCTAAGTGAAAGAAGCAGTCACAAAAGGCCAGATATAATTCCTTTTATATGAAACTAGAGGCCTGATGCACGAACATTTGTACAAGAGTAGGCCTTCCTTCCCCCGGCTGCCGGCACTGGCTTCCCTCCAGCCCTGGCTTTGTCAGGAAGGACATCCAGTCTATTCAGCATATTACTCTTTTATTAGTATAGATTATCATTATAGATGCTCAGAATAGACAAAGCTATATAGGAATGGAAAGTATATTAGTAATGGCTGAGGGCTAATGAAAATAACCAGTCACTAAATTTTAAACAATAACAATAAAAGTGTTTATAGCGGCTTTACTCATAATTACCAAATACTGGAAACAAAACTGTCCAGAAAGACTAGAATGGGTAAACTTGAAAAATGAACTATAGTTTAGAATATAATTATGAGTGAAAAAGTAAACCATAACACAGTATATACAATATGATATGAAATTTTAAAGCAGATAAAACAAATCTAAGGTGATAGAAGTCAGAGCAGAGGTGACTCTTGGGGGCTACTGACTAGGAGGGTCTGAGGAAACGTTCTGTGGTGACGGAAATGCTCTTGACTGGGGTTGGTTACGGGGATGGATCTGTATGTAAAATTCATTCTGCTGTGCACTTAAGATTTCTGCATTTTACTGTTTGCAAGTTATAAGTTACATCTCAATTTTTAAAAGTAATTAAAAGGAAAAGAAAAAGATAGAGGCTCAAGTTAAAAAGCAGGGTTCAAGTCCTGGCTGTCAGACTTTGCGAGTCCCTGTCCCTCTCAGTGCCTTTTATCCCATCATCAGACAATTGGACCAGCTGGTTTCAAAGAATCCAACTGGCACTGCCAGTCTGAGATTTTGGGAATTCACATACCTATTTGTCACTGAGTTTGCTGGGAAATCTGGCCACTGCTTGCCTCAATGCCATGCAAAGAAAAGGGGGCTGGCTGGCTGCTGTGGGCTCAGCCTGTTTCTAAGGGAGAAAAGGTCTATGGAAAGTGGGTGGGAACACGTCGCCACCGGGAATGTCAGTTTCAATATGAATCATCTTATGTATCCCCAGCAACTTGTTCTGGGAATAGATACCCTGACTCACTCCTTCCCGACAGGAACAAGACCTGCTACTAAAATTTCAGGTTCAGGAGAACCAGCACAGCCCAAATAGCCTAGCAGAGGTGAAAAACCAACAACAAAAACCAACCAGGAATCACACAGAGGACAGGGAGGGCCAAGAGTATGGTCCTCCTTGTTCGAGTCCCCAAGGAGGACGCCGGCTCAGGAGGCTGCTGGCGCCAGTGCTGGGATGGGGAGCCAAGACTCCTAACATCGAGTTTTCTTTTTACAACAACCTGCTACTATATTTTCTAGAGAAATAAATTATTCTCTGTGCTGGTAGGAAGCCTTTTAAACAAAAAGTAAAAGAGAACATCCAAGATGCATCTTAATTAGAAACTGCTTGGGGAAAAAGTCTTTGAGGCAGGAGGGTGTGGAGCACCGTGCCATGAGTGGTGAAAATAAGCAGGCTAATTAGGAGGTGAATGATTTGCTTTGATAATCCCCAGTGTGCTCCCATGGGGACCACCTGGTCTTCAGAAAGTGGCTGAAGATTCATGGATGTGTCATTCAAGGCCAGAGGGAGACCATCCTGGGTGACAGCATCTGACCTGAGACTGCCAGTTCTGCCTGTCCTTCCCATATGGGGGCTCATGTTTTAATCCCGTTCCCTTCCTTGTGCTAAGGGCCCGTCTGCCGGGGACCAGGTGCCTCTAATCCATTGGCTCTGCAATGTGACAGTCTCCGGCCTCCAGATGGAGCAACTAGGGCTCCAAAAACATGTGACTCCCGGGAAGGTTTTTCTGCTGCCCTTAAGACTGACCCATTCTATCCAAGGAATTGCAACATCACCACTTCCAAGGCTAATGACAGCTCTTTCTCCAAACAAACTCGAGGCCTGGGTCAGGAATGTGCGCCACGGCCTGGCAGTGATTTCCCAAGGACTGTGGACACTTGGTGTTTTGTTTTTCTTCTTCAGAAAAGAAAAAGAGCTCATGAAACAAAACTCATAAAAAGAGGTTGCAGTATTTTCAGCCAGATGCGTCAAAGTACTCTGTTACCCAATAAAAGGGGAGAAGGGAAGGAAATTAGGAAGGATATGTGTGTGTGTGCAGAGAAAAAACACATACAAACTCATGTTCTGTGAGGATTTACTATGTGCTAGAAAGTGTTCTGGGGCTACCTAATTCTGCCCCCTGCCCTTTTTACAGGTGAGTAAACTGAGGTTCAGAGAACTTGGTGACTTGCCCAATTTTATTCAGCGGGTAAATTCTGGGGCTTTGAACCTGGGCATATATCCAAAGTCAAAACTGCTGCCTCCTGGAAACAAAGTCAGAGATCCGTGGAAACAACATGGAGATTTGAGGAAAATTGGGGAAGCAGGTGGTTTTCACAAACTGGCGAAGTGTGCAGTTCCCCAGGCAGCCACACTGGTAGAGAAACTGTCACCCACAAAAAGACCCAGTGAGACTGGCGTGTACGTGTAGCAGACTGCGAACAGTTTGCAGAAGGCACTACTGAGTCACACGCCAAAAAGCAATTGTAAAAATGACATCCTGGGGCCTGGATTTATTCCCTCTTCAACATCATATTTGCTCCGTTTACAAGGCAAAGATGATTTTTCTCTCTGCCAAGGCCAAGCATTCCCAGCCCGTGATCTGAAAATCATGCTCTGTTCATTTTGCCTCTTAACTCACCCAGGGCCATAAATCATCCCTCGAAATAGGGGTTTGGTTGGCAGTTCTATCAGGGATTCACAGGGCAGAGGCAGAATCCAATTTGGGGCTCTCACAGTCATCCTGGGCCAGCTCGAGAGGGGGCGTTGCTTTTGGCCACACAAGCACCTCCATCTTCCACAGAGAAGATGCCTGAGATCACATCTGCTGACCAGGCAGGAAGGCTGCTCTTACAGGGTCAGATTCTAACTGCACTTTGTGACAGAGGAAGAGGTCAAGGCGGCAAAGAGAATGAGAGGAAGAGAGAGCAAAGCAGGGCCCAGCCTTCCCCAGCCAAAGCCAGGACGTAGGGCAGGCAGAGACCGCAAGAGGCAATTCTTTCATTGAACAAAACTTACCAAGAGCCTCTTATGATCCTTTCATTGGAATATAATTATTCTCACAATTATTTTATAATAAATATAACAATGGCAGCAGCTTACAGCTAGTGAGTGTAAATGGGCAGGTGTTTACAAACATCCGCGTTATCTAATCCTCACAACTGTTAGGTGAAATAGGTATTATCCTCACTGTACAGATGGAGAAACTGAGGTGCAGAGAGGTTAAGACACTTGCCCAGACCTCATTACTAGTAAGTGGCAGAGCCAGAATTCAAACTCAGGCTTGTCTGGTTCCCAAATCCATGCACCTCTCAGCTTTCCATGAGGTGTTTTTAGGTTATTGGACAGGGTTAAAATATTTTCCTGTGCTGGGAGAAAGGAGGGAAACCTGAATCTTTTCCCCCAGCCCTGAACACTCAGTAGATGTCCAATAAATACTGACGCCTACAGATGGGTGGCTGCAGAACCTGGCCATGAAGTACACATCTTCCCCGGCTCCCAGGAGGGCAGAGGAGTAAAGATGCAATACCACCCACCCTGAGGCCATCCTTCTGCCCAGTTCCCTTCTCCATGGCCACTGTATGTGATCGCTGGGGGATAGGGCAACATGGTGGCTGATGAATTGGGTTCTGGAATCCAACAGACCTATGATCAAGTCCCTGCTTGATAACTGTGTGACCAAGCAAGTCCCAAAAGTCACCACGTCTCAGTTTCCTCATCTGTGAAATGAGGATAATATAGGTAAGGGCTGTGAGGAGAATATAGAGAGTGTAGCAACAATGCCTGATGTGCCCATGTACAGGGAGCGGTGGCATCGTGGCCCCCAAATCATACACTTTCCCCACAGTTTGCTCCTGCTAAAGTTTTGAGAATGTCTAGTTCCTGGTGGTGATTTGGCCATGACCACAGGCCCATGTTTCAACAATCTGGCCTTGGACATTTCACCAATCTCAGAGTGGGTGGTGCTAGTCCTAGAATCAATATGCTGTGCCACCCTTCCCTTCTCTGAGCTCGATTACCCCAGCTCTAAGATGAGGGACTCAGACTTGCTTTGCAGGGCCTCTCGGTGGCCACCTCCTAGCACTCTGTGCCCTGGGAAGATTTCCCCACTGCCAAGCAGGATGAAATTCTCACAGATTGCTCTGGCTTCTTGGGAGCATGAATGCTCATTAAGTGCTTCAAGGCTGGCAGCTGGCACCCAGTGTGAGGTGTCACTAACTCCTCACCCAGAAACCCTAATGCTAGCAGGAGGCTGATTTATCTCACGGCCTTGAACCCTAATCTTCCTTTGCCTCTCTCCTGTTAAAAATGCAATTGTAAGCTGCTTAAATGAAGGGGTGAGAGGAACAATGCCTACCAGTGGGCTGCCCATACACAATCTCTGCCATGGACGCTCAAGAGCTGGGGGAATGGAAAGAGGGATCAGGCTGGCAAAATCCTGGAGTCCTCATGTGGTCCCTGGGTCCAGAGGGCTTGGGCACACCTTGGTCAAAGCAGGGGAAGCACACTGTCCCAAGAGCCTTACATCCTCCTCAGAGCAGCTGCCTTTGAAGAATGCTGCTGCCTCTGTGCCAGACATGAATATGAGCACTTCTCATGTATTTACTCATTTAGTTCTTGTGAGTAGGTACTGTTGTCCCTGCTTTATAGCTGGGATGCCAAGGCCCAGAAAGGTTAAGCAACTTGCCCAAGATCACACAGCTAGTAAGTGGCACAACAGCATGCAAATCCAAGCTGCCTGGCCCCAACAGTCCATGCTCTTCACTTAGCTTATTTGAAATTCCCCCACATCCCAGCAGCAGCCCTTCCTATAGGCGAGGAAGGTGGGCCTCTGCTGCTTATGGCTGGTGCCTCTACTCTCCACTGCTGGATTCCATTCTGCAAGTGGCAGGCTCCCCTCTGTGACTTAATGGTAATAAGGGCACTGCCATCAAGTGCCAGCTCTGTGCCTGGCATGGGAGTGGGCCCTGCACACGTCTTCTAATTGTCACCACAAGCCCAGGAGGCAGTGGCCTCTGTCCCGCTCTGCAGTCAGAGGCCACTCAGCTGCTAAATGGCAACTCAGAGCTTCCACTCAGGCCCACTGGGTCCTCAGTCCAGGCTATTTCCGCCTCCTCCACCTCCTCTGGACACTTACTGTCCCATCTGGCCACCCCTCAGAGGAAAGGGAAAGCGGCCAGAGCCCAGGTGAGCAGCATGCTGTGTCCTCTTTGCTCACAGCCTCTGGAGTCTCGGGAACACTTCCTGACAGGGCCTGCTCAGCAGGAGGCTGGTAAAAAGGAAGCCGTTTTGACACTGAATTGCTTAGGACACAAGAACTGGCTTGAGAGACACCTGACCTAGTGGTCTTGTCACAAAGTAAGAACATATTCTGGGAAGGGCACATGATCGGTTGGGAGGGGGATTCAATTTGGTGCAATGCCACACAGGAAGACCAGGCTGCCATCTGATGTCTTTGCTGCAGCTCCTGTAAATCCTGCAAAGCCAGGCACTGGTGTGAACTCATTACCCTTTCCCATATGCAGCCCTCCTGGCCCCGCAGGCCTGGAGAGGAGGCTGCAAGAGCCCGTGTCCAAACAGCACCAGGGGCAGCCCAGGGTCCCCTGCACATCGACTCAGCCAAGTGGGCAGGGTGGGCACTGCTGCCAACTGATTGCTCCCCAGAGGGCCCAGTTCATTGGGAGGTCACTGATGACGGCCCCAGAGGACCCAGTTTATTGGGGGTCACTGATCACGGCCCCAGAGGGCCCAGTTCATTGGAGGTCACTGATCACGGCCCCAGAGGGCCCAGTTTATTGGGGGTCACTGATGACGGCTGCAGCCAGGGTCCAGGAATGCTGTTGCCTAGCCACCCACATGAGTCCAGAAAAAGAAGTGGGATAAGACAAGAGTGTAATTCAGGCCAGCTCATCTCCTTTAATCTTTGGGAATCACCTGGCTTCAAAGCCCCACATGGGTCTACCCCAAACTTGCCTCTCCCAGGCTCCTAGATTGCCCCTAAGCCCTCTTCTCTGCATCACAAGACCTATTTGTGGTAACAGTAATCATAACCCTACCGGTTAAGCAGGTGCTGTGTGTCAGGCAAGCCTGGGCTGGGGGTTGATGTCTTTATTAGCTCTACTTTACAGAAAAACTCAGGCTCAGACAGAAATGGCTTGCCCAAGGTCACACACCAGGAAGTTGTGAAGTCTGAATTGGAACCCTGGTCTGTTTGGTTTGAGGCACAGAATCCACCAGTAAAGCCAGTGAAGGGCTGCTCACGTGCTCACCTGTGCTCACCTTCTGCTTGTCCCTCGCTCTGAGAGCACCTGGACAGACCCCAGGGACCCAGGGGGGTGCCAGTGTGTGTCCTGGCAGAACTGGTGGAGTTTCTGCTGTGCCATTTACCCCATCTCCCTAGTAATCAGCATCGGGCACGGCACCCAATAAGCATCTGTTGAGTGAAAAACGGAGTAAATCAAGCCCAGCTCTCCCGGCTGGTACCTGGGTCCTTACACGCCCTCCTTTCCCAGGGGCCGGACCCACTGTGGCTCGTTTTCTACTGCAGAAGGAAGGCTCTGCTCACTGCCAGGACTGCTGTAGGCACTGGGTATTGGGGCACCCAGGGCTCTGCCAAAGCCACACTTGGGAGACAGATAACCCATGGGACCTCAGAACGCTCTATGGCAGCGGTTCTCAACCTGTGGGTCGCGACCCCTTTGGCAGTCAAACGACCCTTTCACAGGGGTCGCCTAAGACCATCCTGCGTATCAGATATTTCCATTACGATTCATAACAGTAGCAACATTACAGTTATGAAGTAGCAACGAAAATAATTTTATGGTTGGGTCACAACATGAGGAACTGTTTTAAAGGGCCAAAAGGTTGAGAATCACTGCTCTATGGCCTCACATGGGCAACTGCTAAACACATTCCTTGTAACGGAAATTGTAAATCACTTACAAATACTTGCAGGTTCAGGCACACTCTCATAGGAGCCCCAGTGTGAAGGGAACGAACAGGGGCCCAGAGAGGTTGTGACCTGAATTTAGTCACACCGATAGTTCAGGCAGAGTGAGGACTGGTACTCAGGTCTTCTGACTCAAGGTCCAGTGTCTTTCCACCATTCCAGGCTCCCACTCCCCACCATGCTCACTGATTGGAAAGGGGCAGGAGGGTTGAGGTTTACATCTGGGGCCTTGAGGAATTTTGCAAAATGGGACTTGGTTTAGCCTAATCCCTCCCAGAGTGCTCCCCATGGCGCTCCCTCTACTCCGGTTGACAGTCTGATTAATAGCTACACCCATGCTGTGCAGGGTCAGAAATCAACAGCCTTGCCCCACCCTCCACCAATTCCCTGACTATCTGCAGATGGTTAGGAAGAAAGAGAGAAGAAGCCTCCTGGATCACATCCCTGACTTACACTAGAAGCCAAAGCTCCAACAGCCGAGATCCACACCAGCCATCTTTCCCAGCGTGGATGTGGGCTGTGGGGAAAGTCTGTGTTCTAGGCAGGCAAGGCAGCTGTGCACCTAACCCGGAATCCACACATTGCCTATTTGAGAGGAAAGAAACATCTGTCATCCTCCCCTCTCACTCAGGAGTCTTCTCTAGGCATTTATCCTAAGACAACATTTTATGCACAAAGATGATAATTGCTGCATTATTTTTAAGAGCGAAAAATTGGAAACAACCTTTGTCCAACATTAGTGGATGGATAAATGAATTATGGCACATTCTGGCAATAATTGCAACCACTAAAAGCATTCTTTATGAAAAAATTTAAATGAGTTAGGGAAACACTTATGATATAACGTTAAGTCAAGAAAGCAAAAAGGACATAAAATTGTATACAGAAGGGGAGAAAAGCACACAGAAGAAAAGATTGGACGGACACGAGCCAAGATATCAATAGAGGCTGCATCTGTGTGGTAGAAAGAGATTTTTTTTGGCCTGCTTTACATTTTTTTGATCCATTCTCAATTCCCTACAGTCCTATAATAATTGGGGAGTGGGGGAGCTACTCAAATACACCCCCCTCCTCACAAGGGGAGTGAACTGTCTGAACAGCCAAACAGTTGTGAAGCTGGATGGTTAAGCAGTGGTTCTCAACCTTCTGGCCCTTTAAATACAGTTCCTCATGTTGTGACCCAACCATAAAATTATTTTCGTTGCTACTTCATAACTGTAATGTTGCTACTGTTATGAATCATAATGTGATTATCTGATATGCAGGATGGTCTTAGGCGACCCCTGTGAAAGGGTCGTTGGGCCGCCAAAGGGGTCGCGACCCACAGGTTGAGAATCGCTGGGAGGAAGGCAGGGAGGTCCCTTTTCCCACAACACAAGTCCTTCTGCCAGGGCCATACATTGGGGGGCTGCCCCTTGTAAACCTGCTTTTGAGATTTTCCTGGGACTTGTGATCTGACTTGGTTCTTTGGGTCTCGATTTCAGGAGCCTATGTCTCTAAGGGGTGAGGAATACAGGTACTGAATTTTCCCGTCTCCAGCCCCAGCTAGCTCCTGCCTCTCAGGGGAGAAGGGAGTCAGGCTGCCTCCAGCATCTTTTCACATAAGAGACCTGCGTAGAGGGGAGCTGGCAACTTGGATGGGTGCTAAATTTGAAACCCAAGGCCCTGCCCACAATAAGCCACCTTACAGTCTCTTTGGCTGAGGGGGGCTTTTGAGGTGCTGGGTTAGGAGGATCACAGGCCAAAGACAAGTCACTGACACACAGCAGTACCTGTGCTACTACCTCACACTTTCACCGAGTCAGCGAGCGAGAGACACCCCCCTGGACCCTAAAGGCAGCGTATGCGGCCATCTCATTGGAAATGTGTTCAGTTTCTCTGTTTAAACACCCAATGTCGTTTTACAGCTATCCTTGGAAGGGTGGGTTAAACGAGTCTCCATCACTCACGGTCCCCACTTACATTTCCAAGGTTGTTTGATCTAAGAAATAAGTGATCAGGGCATACAAAGAAGTGTGCGAGGAGAGTAAGGGTTGCCCCTGATCTAGAAGGCTCAGAAACCTGAACAGTCCAGAAGAACCCAGACTTGGAGAAATGGGGACCCAGCTCAGGAGGTAAAAAGCAACAACAATAAGTTCAGCTCAGCCACCAGGGGGGCAGTGGCCTCCCCGACGGCCACTCACCGAACATGTTGCCCTGGTAGCCGTCCTTTGTGAGGGGCTGGAGCTCGTTTTTCCCCATCGCGTAACGCTTGTAGCTCTGCCAGGCGAACTGCATCATCTGTAAGAAAAGGTGGGCCACGTGAGCATGGCGACTCCCAGGAGTGCGGACTGGCCTCCCAGCTTTGCCCTTTGCAACAGGGTTTGAAATCACATCAAAAATAATCTTCCAAATTGAGGAAAAGGACTTCCTCTCACTATAAGTTTATCCTTAGTGACAGCTGCCCAGAGGCCATTGTCCTCGGACAACCCCACATGTCCAGAACCTGGGCACAGATTTCCTAGGGAAGACAGCCGGAGCCAACGCAGAGGCCCGCCTTGTCCAGGAAGGCGCCTCTGCTTTGCTCTGGCCTCAGGCGATCCTCTGAAGGAAGGAAACAACTCACTGAATGATGCCTGTTATAATCAAATAGAATAATCCCCGAGCAAAGGATAGCGAAATCCATTTTGTAGAAAAGGAGACAGGTCATACATGAGGTGACTTGCCCAGCGTTACACAGTGAATCAGTGCTGGGAATTGAACTCATGCCTCTGGCTCCAAAGCGTTAAGACGGTCCCCAAAGCCTTGGTGCTGTCCCTACATGAGTCTCTTCGAACTCCTCCAACACTTGGCTGGACCTACCCTGGCTGTCCCAGGCTCCCTGGTACCCCAGCTGGTCACTGTTATTTGTCGTTTTCCTGGCTCTGAACTATAAACTCCTTGAAGTCAGAAACTACATGGACCTTGCCTCAGTTTCTCCCACAGCACCCGGCACAGGGTTTGGCACACATAGGCAGCAATGAGTATCTGTCAACGTTGTCACTGAGTGTGTGAGTTGTTACTACATTAAGACAACTATGTCAGCTTCTTGGAAGCGTTACACTGGAATTTGGCCCCCTGGCTGCATTTGGCACTGAGCTGGAGGACTGCAAGGTGACAGTGGGCCCAGCCCACTTCCCCAGGGTCTCCTTTATTTGCTTCTATGGTGCCACCTTTTTGCCTTTGCATGGCAGCTGCAGAGCAGGAGAGCAGAGCAGAGCTCTGGGGTGACTGTGGGACCGAGGAGGGAACCAGGGCAGGGAGCTAAGGGACAGACGGGTGGGGAGCAGCTTGGTATAGTGGGAAGAATTCTATCTCTGTCACTATCTCTTTGACTTTGGCCAGTGACTAAACATCTCTGAGCCTCAGTTGCTTCATCTTTGAAGTGGGAATAACAGGCCTGCTTTACCACAATCCTGAAAGGTTTAAATGAAATGCCAGTGACCAACAAACACTGGTTGGTCAGCCTTTAACATACCCATCTGGTTCTCCTGGCCTCTTCTGTCCACCCCTCCTTCCATCCATCCTATAGGTCCTCAAACTTCAGCGCCCACCAGAACCACCTGGAGGGCTTGTAAAAAGGGCCTCATTCCTGAGTTTAAAAAAGAGTTTGTTTTTCTGACAAGTTCCCATGTGACACTGCTGGTCCACGGGCCACGCTTGAGAACCACTGATCTAGCATATGTGTTTATTTTTTGTCACCTCACTTCCAGGCTTTCTTTTGTTTTCCTTCTACCTCTGGCCTCCCTTCCTGCCTCGGCCCCCTCCTTCTGGACATTTCTACCTGCATCCTCTATGTTCTCAGCTCCATCTCTTCTAGGCACATCAGGACAGTAACTTCTGCTGTGCTTGCTGCACAGACCAGGAGGACAGACGTGACACATCTACGACCTGTGCTCTCTATCAAATGGCAGAATAACCTAGTACCGCTCCATTTCACTGTTGATGAAACTGAGGCCCGCAAACAGAAAACGCTCAGGGCGGCACAGCCAGCAGGGCTGGAATCCAGCTCTTTCAACTCCTGGGCCACCGGACCCGACCCCCCCTCCCCCAACCCGTGCCTGGCCCATGTGACACACATGTAAATGTCATGATAATGCATGCCAAGCACTTTGCATGGGCTTTGGTCCTGGTTCCATTCCTCTGTTATTTTCTATTTATCTTGAATTGCCAATACAGAAACTAATTGCTGGGTATGAGTGCTTGAGAAAGTCTGGTCTCCTCCCTCAGTCTCTCTTATGCGGAGCCCCTTGAGTAAGTCAGTGTGAGCGGAGGGAAGGGCGGTGGTGGGTGGAAGAGCAGCAGGAGGGTGTTAAACATAAATGACAGCAGGGAAAAAGGAGCAGAGGTCTGGAGGGGGAAAGACAGTACCCTATCCTCAATATCCCCTCTGCTTAAGGGAGTGAGAGAGCTCTGGGTGTACAGGAGCAATTAAGAAAATCACGGGTATCTACATATTCTCAAAGAAGCTGTCACTGCAGGGATGCCGAGATGTTTGGAACATGGGCCGCTCTCATAGCCATCCACGTCAGTGAAGGGGAATGATGGCACCAGGGATCCCTGCCACTGGGGACTGGATTCAGAAGGCCATCAGAGTGTCTCTCAATCGCATGCGCACGCGCACACACACAGAGTACACACAGACCCGCAAACCTTGGGTCTTCTACTTTGAGTCATGAGTGGCTCAGCCCAGGCACTGGATGAGCAGGGAACAGGAAAGACCCCCAGCCAAGAAGTCCTCATTTCTCTTTCTCACGCACCCAAAGCAGCGCTCACCAGATGTCCTGTCTGTGCTTGGCCGCAGTTTGGACGGCAGCTATGTGGGGAGTGCTCTTGCGACTCCCACCCTCTACTTCCCTGCCAACTGCTGGTCTTCCTCCAGACCCCAGCTGAAAGGGCACCTCTGCAGGAAGACTCCTCCCCAGCCAAGCCCAAGTCAGGACCTACTCCTGCCCCACATTCCTGATACCCAGTCCCTTGGCAGCCTGCAGCAAGCATTTATGCTTGCGACTGTTTGGTCCGTCCCCTTACCCTTATTCATTGCCACAAGCCCTGCAACTCACTCAGGGACATCGCAGGCATATGACTGGTGTTCACTAAATATTTGCTGAATGAATATAATAACACACAAGAAAATTGGCTCTGGAGCTTAATATATGGCTGGGAGACTCAAGGTGAACCATACATGGCACCGGATAAGTAACAGGTCAGGGGGAAGGGTCTTATGAGCAACAGAGGTGCTCAGAAAAGAGTAAGCCTGTATCTCAAGGGAGCTTCGTGGGTCCCCAAGTGTCCTGATGGCCAAGGCGGACTGTGAGGGGCACAAGAAGAGGGCGGCACATAGAAAAGCTTATCTTTTTTTATCTGGATAGTTCAGTGGGCTTGACAGGATAGGTATTGCTCTCATTCAGAAATAACCATGCAATGACTAAATAAAGTATGAGATGTAAAGTGTTAAACAGATATTAAAATTTATGTTTCCACTTCTGGCCGGCGTGGCTCAGTTGGTTGGAGTGTCGTCCCATGCACCAAAAGGCAGTGGGTTTGATTTCCAGTCAGGGCACATTCCCAAGTTGTGGGTTCGATCCTTGGTTGAGGTGCATACGGGAGGCAACCGATTGATGTTTCTCTCTCTCTCTCTCTCTTTCTCTCTCTCTCTCATCAACTTAAAAAATGATGTTTCCAAATGTTAGGGATGTAAAAATGCTCACTATATATTAAGTGGAAAAGCAGGATACTAAACTATATAGTATGAAACTCACTGGCCTATGTATAAGTTTATTAAATTAAAAAAAGAAAAAGACTGGAAGGAAATATACCAAAGATGCCGGCAGTGGTTATGTTTGTCAGAAGTTATTTTTTTCTTCTTACTGACCTAGGTTTTACATGGTTAATATCTAGAAATGTTTGTAAGGTGAAAACTAAAGGTTGTTAAAGTGAAAAACATAAGGAATAAATGATAAGGTGCTACTCCTAACTCAGAAGCGAGTGCTTGGTGGCTGGCCATGGGGTGGATGGGATGGAACCGGGTTTTGATGAGAGAGAAAGCCCATCAGCAAGGGAAACAACGTACGTAGAAGCAAGAACCAGAATCTCAGAGTCAAAGAGAAGGAGAGTGCCAGAGACATCATCTAGTCCCAGAGCCACACTGCACAGGACTGTGTGAGACCCACACAGGGGAAGTGACTGGTCACGGCCAGGACACAGACGTCACTAGCACAGTGGTGGTGTCTCCAAACCACGGGCCAGGACAGTGAAGCAACAGACTGGGCCCAGGGCGGCCTGAGCTGTGGCGCGAAATTTGGGACAGAATCAAGAATATGACTGTAAGAATCAAGAGACCTGAGACTAAATACCAAGAGAAATCATACCTCTGCTCCCACTGGGTTCTAGAACTACACAACAGGCAGTTGTCGTTTGTGTATGCACATGTCTGTGCTAGAGACAGAAGGCAGCTCTAGATGGTCTCTGGAAGGCCCTTCCTCCCATCAGTCTGTGATTTATGGATTCACAGAACATCTAACAGTAGCCTGCAAAGCCTTCCCTTCACTGAGTCCTGCGAAGGCAGCAAACAAAGCTCCAATGATGGGGAGACAGGCAGAGCAATCGGAGCTGAGTCCTAAGACATCTTGTCAGTTCTTTCTCAAACGAAAGCTCTTCTTGTCCACCGGAACAAATTACAATGACATGAAATCTTAAAGTGAAAAATAGTTTACTAGTGTGAGGCAGACATTATTATTTTATTTAAGATGCTCTTTCTACCTGTCTTGGAACTCTAGGATTCTCTCCTGCAGAAAAGTGACTAGAATTCAGTGTGTCGCCCAGGCACGGAAGCCCACCCCAGCCAGGGAGCCTCAGAACAATGGAACCAAGAGAGAAAGGTTGCATTTGAGGAGGGAGGCAATGGAATATTGGCAGACCACCTCCAGAGGGGAAAACTAATAGAAAGTTTGCATTGGAAAGTTCTCTGAAGGCACCTGGGGAGGAAGGAGGTGAGCATGGACAGTGAGATATTCTCCTTTTATTGCCTGCTCTTTTTGTTGTTGTTGTTAATCCTCATCTGAGGATATTTTCCCATTGATTTTTAAAGAGAGTGGAAGGGAGGGGGAGAGACAGAGAGAGAAACATCGACGTGAGAATTTCACATCGATTGGTTGCCTTCCGACAACCAACATATATGCCCTTGACCGGAACTGAACCCGGGACCCTTCAGTCCACAGGCCGACGCTCTATCCACTGAGCCAAACCAGATAGGGCAATGCTCCTCTTTTTAAAATAAAACAAACACACAGACAGGATCAAGTCTGGCCCAGAACCACAGTTGCAGCAACTCGAGGCTGCCAAGAAGGGAAATGGATTTCCCCAGTCATTAAAGATGTGCTCACACCTTATTTACATCTCCCAGCAGAGACACCTGGCCTGTTAGCAGGGGCAGAATGGGAAAGGATTTGGTCTCTAATAATCCTGGGATCTAATGACCACACAGATAGAGAGATCAGAATATCGAGTTGATATATTTCCTTCACTTTTAGCACAGCCCAAGGAAATAGCAGACAGCTTGGTACCTGAACATCATCTGTTAGATTTCTCAATTCACCCCCACCTATGGGTGCTCCACAAAATGATCTTATTTGTGGCTGCTGATGAGACATAACCCCTGATCCATAGTTCAGAAGCTGGATGCAGATGGACTTTGATTATATGCTGGGAGTGGGGGGAGGAGTAGAACCCTCTCACTTTCGGGTTTCAATGAATTATTGAAAGGCATATGTAGGGCCCTAACTGGTTTGGCTCAGTGGATAGAGCATCAGCCTGTGGATTGAAGAGTCCCAGGTTCAATTCCCGGTCAGGGCACATGCCCGGGTTGTGGGCTCGATCCCCAGTAGGGGGCATGCAGGAGGCAACTGATTGATGATTCTCTCTCATCATTGATGTTTCTCTCTCTCCTCTCCTTTCCTCCCTGAAATCAATAAAAGTATATTAAAAAGAAAGAAAATAAAGGCACATAGAGAAAATGAAAATGTGATATGACTCCCTACCTAGCTGAGGTCCACAAAGGTCTCCCACATCCTGCCTATGGAGACTCAGATTTGATCAGTCTCGGAAATCTTACCCCATCTCTAGCTGTTCTGAGGCACCATGGTTGCAAGCGTGGGCCCTGGAGGCAGACAGACCTTTGCCACTCAAAGTGTGGTCTGGGGGCCAGCAGATGGGCACACCCAGGGAGCACGTTAGAAATGCAGCATCCTGAGCCTCATCTGAGACCTGCAGAATGAGAGCCAGCAGTTTAACAGGATCCCCAGGTGACCCAAATGCACATCCAAGTTAGACACTGCTGCCCTAGCCGGTTCCTCAGTGGTTAGAGCACCGGCCCTCAGACCGAAGGGTCGAAGGTTCAATTCTGGTCCAGGACATGTCCCTCAGTTGCAGGCTCTGTCCCCGGCCCCGTCAGGGCGCTTGCGGGAGGCAACCAATTGATGTGCCTCTCTCACATCGATGTTTCTCTCTCTGTCTCTCCCTTCCACTCTCTCTCTAAAAAAATAAAATAAAATAAAATAAAATCAATGGAAAAATATCCTCTGGTGAGGATTAATAAGAAAATAAAGTTAGACACTGCTGTAGGGCTCTGCCACCTATTGGCTATGTGGCCTGAATGAGTGACCTAACCTCTCTGAGACTCAGTTTCCTCATCTGTAAACGGAGGACAGGAACATTTAATCCTTACAATAGCCCTGAGAGTAAATAAGATAACATATGTGAAATGTTTAGCACAGCAGCTGGTACATAATAAGTGCTCAATAAAAGGCAGCCATAAGATGGTTGCTAGATAATTTACCTACTAAGTATCTTTCCATCCATTTCTCTCTGCACTCTAACCCAAGTCCCTGGCATTTCTCCATGGGACTCCTTCAGCAGCCTGTAACTGGTTTGGAGGAGTCCTTTCTGGCCTCCTACACATTCCTCCACACTGTAGCCGGGAGATTATTTGAAATGCAAATTTATTCATATCTCCACCCACCCCCCAGCACGCACTCACACACTTCCATCAGTTATAAAGATCAAACTCATTAAAGCCCATCAAGAGCCGCAGAGCCCCACCGCTCATGCCTCCAGCCCCAGCTTGTCCTCCCGTCTCTGTCCCAGCCCACTAGCTTCCATTCTCAGTTCCTCAAAAATCCACTCCTGCTGCTGCTACAGGGCCTCTTAACACCGCGGCCCCACTCCCTGAACCACCCGTCACTCCTCCTTTGGTCTGGCAAATAGCACTTATCTTTCAGATCTCGGCTTAGCTGCCATGTCCTAGTGCAGCCTGGCCTCCTAGGTCGTTTGAATGCCCCTATTACGGGGGAATATTAAAGTCAGAATTTTATATTAATTGTGTGATTGATTCATTAGTACCTATTTCCCCCACCAGAAGGTAGACTACATTGCTCACTATTGTTCCCCAGCACTTAGCAGAGTGCCTAGCATTTAGAAGCCCTCCATGAAAATATGCTGAATAAATTCCCAACAGAGGGGAAGTCTCCCTGCCC
>NW_006352194.1:2138573-2141367 GCF_000327345.1 Myotis davidii
CATGAGAAAATGGTGATGCCTGGGACAGAAACACACTGCCCAGTGGCTTTGCCTCAACAGGGATTTACCAAAGGCCCAACAAAGGAACAGCTCCAACTGTGAGGCCACAGGGGGTAGCAAGAACGGATGAGACACTTTCCTACTGAGAATCTTTAGGATCTTGGTATGGAGTTCGCAAATGGACAAAAGAAGCTGATGAAGAAGATCGCAAGCAAATTCGAGCTCTGTCGCTGCACTGAGATCGGTTCCCTGACTGCAAAGTGGAAGGTCCTCCTTGACTATAAACCAGTGAGACCCATTTTGGACTTCTGACCTTCAAAACTCTAAGAGAATAAATGTATGCTGTTTTAAGTCACAGAGTCTGTGTGACTTGTTACTGTAGCAATAGGACACTAACTCTCACCCTGAGGCCCTTGCGTTTGCCAACGAAAAACAGAATGAATAAATTACCACAGCTCCCATGCACCTTTCATTCCACCACAGCCCTTCCTGTGCACAGGAAACCCCGATATTCTGGAGGATGGGAATCAGCATCGTCTATATTCCCTGGTGCTTGTCCTTGGAGCCCAGAGAAGATTGTACCATTTACTCGAAGATTCCCTCAATAATACTTAACCCTTTTGCAGGATAATTCCTTTCATGTCTGCCTCCCGTGTCCTTGAGCTCTGTGACCTACTCGTCTCTGCAACTCTCCCCCTGGCACAGAGCCTGGCCAAACAGAGGAAGTCAAATAGTAATAATAATGGCTACGTGTGATACCTCTGTTATCCAGTAGTGGACATCTGTTGAGCAGTTACTGTGCGCCGAGCACTGAGCCAAGCCCTGCACCAACCTTCTCATGGCAGGGTACCTTCCACCACAGCCCTTCCTGTGCACAGGAAACCCCGATATTCTGGAGGATGGGAATCAGCATCGTCTATATTCCCTGGTGCTTGTCCTTGGAGCCCAGAGAAGATGGTACCATTTACTCGAAGATTCCCTCAATAATACTTAACCCTTTTGCAGGATAATTCCTTTCATGTCTGCCTCCCGTGTCCTTGAGCTCTGTGACCTACTCGTCTCTGCAACTCTCCCCCTGGCACAGAGCCTGGCCAAACAGAGGAAGTCAAATAGTAATAATAATGGCTACGTGTGATACCTCTGTTATCCAGTAGTGGACATCTGTTGAGCAGTTACTGTGCGCCGAGCACTGAGCCAAGCCCTGCACCAACCTTCTCATGGCAGGTTACCATTCTTAACCCTATTTTACTGGATGAAGCAATCAAGTCCTGGAGGGTTAAATAACCTGCAAAGGACACAGAACCAATTGGTGGCAGAGCCAGGCCACAGATGCAGGAGGAGGGTCAGGAACCTGCACTCTCACTGTGGCAGCACACTGCCTCCCACTCAACAAGCCTCTTTTCCCCAACTTGGGGGGCTACGCAGCTGGCAAGTGGATGGGCCAGTGCTTGAAGCTGGGGTCTGGCTGATTCAAAAGCCTGTGGTATCCTTTCCACCCCACCAGGCTGCTTCGCTGTCTAATGAATGCACGAACAAAACATCAACCCGGCACCTATGGACAGCACCTGGCCCTCCGAGACTCAAAACGAGAACCGGCTGTGGCCTTGTGCCTGGGCCAACTGGCCCATCCTGAGGTTCTGCAGCTCTTGGAAAACAAGACATGTCCAAATTCCCTGTTCCCAGAGGCTCAGTCTGCTAGAAGGAATGGATGACCTGCTTTAAAGCTGCCCCAGCTGAGCCTGGAGCCTCTGGAAATGAGAAAGAGGCAGAATCAGTTCTTTTGCCTAAACATCAAGAATTAAGGAGAAAAACAAACAAATACAGGTTTAAGTGAAAACAAGGAAAATACCAAAGTAAGAGGTAGAGAGACCTTGAGTGGACCATGGAGAGGAGTAATTTCTGTTGCCAGGTTTCCCAGGGAGGCAATGCTATTTGAAATATGGAAGGTCAGCCTTGATAATCACTTTCTAGACTGTCAGCAGCCTGGGTGTCCTGTTTTGGGCCTTTGGGGTTCACAGGGAAGCCCTTGGCTGAGGATGAGAACAAAGGCTTCAGGCTGACAGGAGCCTCGTTTTCCAGTCAGCATCACTATCTCTGAGGAACCAGCTCTGGGTACAGAATCCTTGGAGATTCCATTCCTGGACACTCATGGGCAGGAAAAGGCCCTGTTTCCTGTCCAGTAAACTCGTGTCAATCAAAGCTTGGAGAATGAGCCACAGAGCATCTCCATGTAGCAGCCCCTGTGTCAGGGTTCATCACATACATCTCATTTAATCCTCCATTGCTACTCTGGGAAGCAGGTATTATGCCCATTTTATAGATAAGGATACTGAGGTTAAGAGAGGTTCTGAAACTATTCCAAGGGCATACAACCAATAAGTGGAAGGTTTAGATTCAAACCCAGGTCTGGTTCCAACCTTTGCCTCTTTTTGTTCTTTCCTCAACCTCCCCCCCATCTGAAATCCATTCAGAAAATATGTATTAAAGCAAGCTGGTATGGATCAGTGGTTGAGCGTCGACCTATGAACCAGGAGGTCACGGTTCAATTCCCGGTCAGGCCATATGCCCTTGGTTGTGGGCTTCATCCCCAGTGTGGGGCATGCAGGAGGCATCTCTCTCATCATTGATGTTTCTATCTCTCTCCCTCTTCCTTCCTCTCTGAAATCAATAAAAATATATTTTAAAAAAGAAAATACGTGGGGAGAGAAACCAAGATGGCGGCATAGGTTAACGCCGGAGATTGCTGCCTCGAACAACCAATTCAAATTACACCTAAAAGACGGAACGGACATCA
>NW_006352194.1:2142068-2143781 GCF_000327345.1 Myotis davidii
CTAAGTGCTTCTGTTTCAAATACAATGTTAAGCAGAATTTGTTGAGATATGATTCATTTATGCTTGTCACTGAAATCATCTTTTTAAATTCTTTCCTCCATGTTTAACTAGCTATCTGCTCTTAAGACATAAACATTTTAAATTACATGATTAATACATGGATTTATGTTTGTAAAAATCTCAGAGTATGCAGAAATAATTCAGGAAATAGTGAATGCCGAAACCGGTTTGGCTCAGTGGATAGAGCGTCAGCGTGCGGGCTGAAAGGTCCCAGGTTCGATTCCGGACAAAGGCATGTACCTCGGTTGTAGGCACATCCCCAGTGGGGGGTGTGCAGGAGGCAGCTGATTGATGTATCTCTCTCATCGATGTTTCTAACTCTCTATCTCTCTCCCTTCCTCTCTGTGAAAAATCAATAAAATATATTTTAAAAAAAAAAGAAGAGGAAGAAGAAGAAAAAGGTAAAGATACTAGTTATGAACACGAAGTATGCATCTATCAACAAGTGAATCTAAGAATCAAGTGAATAAATAATCTGATGAACAGAATGAACTGGTGATTATAATAGAATCAGGGACATAGAAAGGGAATGGACTGCCTATTCTTGGCGGGGATGCGGGAAGAGACTGGACAAAAATCGTGCACGTATGGATGAGGACAATGGGTAGGGAGCGAAGGCGGAGGGTGGGGTGGGAACTGGGAGGAGGGGAGTTATGGGGGGAAAAAAGAGGAACAAATGTAATAATCTGAACAATAAAGATTTAATTTAAAAAAAAAAAAAGAAAAGAAAATACGTATTGAGCATCCACTACGTACCCCATGTTCTGGTACCTACAGCAGTAAATAAGACAGGCAAAGTACCTGCCTTCATTGCTGGTGTTCCCTCCTGTGGGAGACAGACAATAAGAAAGAAACAAATGAGCAGGGTAACTGAATGGTGACAAGCTCTACGAAGAAAAATCAAGCAAGGGAAGGGGATATGGGATGACAGTGGGTGGAGGTGACCAAGGAAGGCCTCCAAGAGAACATCTGCACTGAGATCTTAATTAGTATCTGAAATAAAAGCTCCTTCTGTTTCTCACATGTAACTGAGAAATGCATCTGACTTTTCTCTTCATTCCTCCTAGGTGCCCATCAGCAGAGATTTCAAAGTACATTTGGTTTTGGTTTTGTTTTGTTTTTGGCTAGAAAGGCTTGCAAAATCCACTGATAAGGTTACCCATTCACACAAGAAGAGAGAATTTAAAGCAGTAAACAGGCCCGCTTCGGCCCTACAAAAACTGTTAGTGACTCAGGTCTTGGAGCTCATTGGTCCTAGGAAGCCAAGTAGCTGCATCCTGTAAGCTCCTTGACTTTGCATTGGTCAGACAGCTCAGCATAGGTTTTCTTTTCATTTTTCCTAGGTCTGTGAAGATGGATGATGGAGAGATATTTGGATTCATAATCACCGGCTGATGGAGATTTCTCACTATAAGACTGAATTTCATGGGGCACGTTCCTTGATGGTGCTGAGCCGAAGTGCTATGATCTTGAAAGGATTTCTACAGCTCTATTATGAAAGATCACCTAATCACACTGGAGAGAGTAAAATTTCAAGTAATTTGATTCCAAAACCCTGAAATAGAATACCACAGAATAATTAACTAAGAAAACCAAAAAGGCTCTAATCTTGATGAATGAATGGGACAGACTAGGAGAAGGAGGGAGGGAGGG
>NW_006352194.1:2143905-2147531 GCF_000327345.1 Myotis davidii
GATGCTCCAGTGTCACAGATTTTTGAATTGTTTGAATGATCAGAATCAAAGCTGAGACAGGCCTGGCTTGATTTTCTGCTTTCCCCTCCCACCTCCCTCAAGTGCACACACCCCACTCCCAAAGAACTGATTTCCCAGCCCCAGCTCCGCTGCTGTGGCTTCTAATGGAATCAGGATTTTCTCTTTATGAAGCTGCCACCAGATCTGAGCTTCCTGCTGGGGCCTGTGAACCTATGGCAGGAAGGTGGCAGCTCCCGCAGAGCCGACAAAACAGACCCTTTCACAGAAGGCAGACAGACAGACTGATGGTTGTGACAGGTGATGGAGCTTTCACACAATCTCTCTTCCCTGTCTTGCTTTTGAGGTACAACTATGGGTGGTGGTGGCTCACTGGGGCTCTTTCATAAATCGCAAAGACAGGCCCTTTCAGACATTCTCGACAAAAGAAAGGCCTTGGTGAAATTTCTGTCACTGACAGCCATGTATAAGGAAGAGGACCATCCTGTTTTCTCAATTCTGAGCACAGTGCTGAAAAAACATCGCATAAAATGGTATCAGTTCAGCTGGCGGGTGGGGTCTTCTCCAGCTACTGTTAATAAAATAACATCAAGTCCCGGGCGCCTTTTCTAAGGAGGTTGGCTTCGACTCCACCTGCAGTACTGAGAAGCTGCTCTTCGTGTCTGTCTTTTTTTCTGGGCAAGAGGAAGGAAGTCCTCTTACTTTTACTGTGGACTTGGTGTCCCATTTATGAACCTGAAAAAGATGTGAATCACTGTTCACTCTCAGATCCGATTCCAGACCTGGCGGGTACCACTTACAGTGAAAAAAAAAAAAAGGCTGAGCCTCATTAGCTGGAATTCCATATCCCCCTCATGGCTGGGAAGTCACTAAGTGAGAAAGCTTCATTCAGGGTGATGAAAGGGGGTCAGGGGTGGAAATGATGCAAAAGAGACAGAGAATGTAAATGCAAAAACATTTCCTGAGTGATTCACTGTGGCTATTTAACCATTAGAAGTTTAAACTTTCTTGAGGTCCGGGAAAGAACCAGAGGAAAATCAGATAAATCCAGCAAAATTTTTAAATGCAAAGCATCTCTAAACAGCTATTTGATTAGGTGTTTTTCCCCCCAATGAGGCTATGATGATTAGAAAATGCCTAGGAGATGAGATTTAAATATGCCAATCAGTCCATATCAAGAGTTTAGCATGAAAATGTAGAATGTAATTATCTTTCAATGATAACCATGATAACCACGTTTGGGGAGGCTAAGCCTTAGAGATCTGAAACCCAATAGATGACCTCTCCCTATGCCCAGAGCAGCTGCCTCCAACTTAAAAGAAAAATAGCAATGCCAAGTGTTATCTGAAAATTCCACCAGTGTGACCTTTAAAGAGAATGATTTTGAGTATTTCTGGTGATAACTCTGCCACCATTTCTTCCACTAATGGGGCATTTTCAGAACCAGCAGGGTGATGGAGATAACCTGACTTCACAGGAGTGTAAATAGAGTCTACTTGAAATATCTGATCTACTATTTTCTCCATTGGTGATCATTTCTGAGGTTGGAAATCATCAAAAACCTAAAGATTCACAACTTCTTCCTTCTCATGCAGTCTGTAAGGGTGTGCAGAATGGATCCCGCAGTAGAGATCAGTCTGTAATGGGGCAGAATGTTATCCAAAAGAGGAGAGCAGAATGCAGTCAATGTTTAGAAGTGGGGTTTTCTTTTGTGTGTGTGTGTGTTTTGTTTTTTTCTGTCTTGCTACTGGGGAATGTTGCATCAAAAAGAGCTACTCTGGTTCAAAAGAAGTCTTAGGCCCTGGCCAATGTGGCTTAGTTGGTTGGGTGTTGTACTGTGCACTGAAATATTGCTGATTCGATTCCCAGGTTGTGGGCTCAGGAGGCAGCCAATTGATGTTTTGCTCTCACATAGATGTTTCTCTCTCCCTCTCCCTCCCTCTCTAAAATTTTTTAAAAAGATAGACTAAGCCTTGGTCCCTGCCCTTGGGGAGCTCCAGTGGTGCAGTGGGGTTCTCCTATTCAGTCTCCAGAAAACGGGAACTTTAAAGAAGTCTTTAAAGAATTTTAAAGACTCAGGCTGTCATCAGGTCCATTTCCACCCATCGAGATAGGACTCAACTCTCTCTCAAAACAGCTTTTTATGATATTGTGATGGTAAAATGGCTAAAAAGGCTTCACTTCTTCAGCCTGTAACTACAGAAACGTGTGTCTTGGGCACCAAGGGATGTTACCAGGCAACATGACAAAAACGAATAACATTGATAGTCCATCCCATGGTAATAGCTTTTATAATTAAAGATTACTGCAAATACAATAGACCCCCACACAAAGGGGAATAATGGAGACACAGCCATCTCTCTGCCTCTTTGTCAGCAACTCTCCTGTCTACACATGGACCTTGCACTTCTATGGGACTAGAGAGGTCAGTATTAACCTGTCAGCGTCGGTGGCCATAACTCTAACTGGGGCAGCACTTCCTTGACTAAACTCTTTCCAGTGATAATTAAACCCGCCAGCCTCACTTGCAAGGTCTGACCACAACTGAGCAGCACATATATACATTGGCATGTCTAACGGTGACGAATCTTCAAGTACCACTGGCTGGGGCCTGGGCTCCAGCACGCTCATCATGAGATAAGTATCTCCTTATGTGAGCACCTTGAGTCACAGCCCCTGCCCCAGGAGCCTTCACCTTTTCTTTTAATTGACCAATGTTTTGCAATATCAGCTCCATTTATCAGGCACCTCCATAGTCTGCTAATAGAATTTGCAGAATCCTATTCCCCAGTCTATAGACAAGGCCAAGAACTCTTCCGTCATTCTTGTAAGTCCAAGAACATTTCAGATGCACTATAAATTGAACTTGAACTTTGTCTACCATCAGCTGCTGACCTGAGAACGTGCCAGCAAGGGCTTCAGTTCATGATGAGATGTTGGCTAGACAAATTACCTGCCAACGGTACCTTTGCCTATCAATATCGCGCAGGCCAATAATGTTCAACGTGGGGGTACATGGAAAGAGAGCTCTCCTGGGAGGAAGTGTTTTTGCAAAATCCATTCCCTTGACAACTGTTTTACAAGCAAACGATAGTACTGTGGGGTTTTTACCCCATAGTTTTCAACTATTCTGATGTCTCAAAATCAACATTGTCAAATGCCCTAATGTGAAAAATAAGGATTAAAATAGAAGCCAAAAATGTTTAAGCTTCTACAGTTGAACATTTTTAAAGCCAGGGATTTACACTGCCTTTTGGGGGGTGGGACAGTAATGAGCAAAAGATGGGCAACATTTAGAGGTACTTCTAGGGATCACTTATTCAACACAGGACCATGGGGAAGGATCTGGAGGACAGATGGCCTGCCATGCTGGTTCCCTCCACCCAGAGTTGGAGGACTAACCGGGTCTCTATGGGGAGTGCAGCCTAGTCCCTGATCATCCCCTTCTGGGTTTAAAGAAGCTTTAAGAACAAGCCAATCGGCCTCAGGACTAGGTTATATTCCTTTAGAATCACACGATCTTTGATTTTCTGAGACAGGCCGAATTTCAAATATTCTGTCCCATTTTCAATGTCAGACACAATGTCCTAAGTTTTTTTTTTTGGAAA
>NW_006352194.1:2147764-2151894 GCF_000327345.1 Myotis davidii
GTTTTTTTTCACACATGTGCACACCATGAGCATTAGTCTGGAGAAAAGGGTTTATAGCTTTTATCTGATTAACACAGGAATCTGTGACTCAAGAAAGGTTAAGAATCACATAAAGCTTTAATGCAAATTGCTGTGTTCTGTCCCAGAGATCTAGCCACAGAGACGTGATAAGACAAAGCTATGCAACAAAGGTGATGCTTGGGTGGGGCTTTGACAAGCGCATGAGTTTGGCTTCACCTGGCCCAACTCAAAGAATGAAGACTCATTCTTCTAGCTCAAGCCTCTTCAAGACTCCCATGCCCTTTGGGCCTCTCACCCATATCAATCTCCCTCCTCCATGTTTGTTCCTTGCATGAGTTTGGCTTCACCTGCCCAACTCAAAGAATGAAGACTCATTCTTGCCCTGACTGGTTTGGCTCAGTGGATAGAGCACCGGCCTGCGGACTGAAGGGTCCCAGGTTCGATTCCCGTCAAGGGCATGTACCTGGGTTGCGGGCGCATCCCCAGTGAGGAGTGTGCAGGAGGCGGCTGATCGATGTTTCTCTCTCATCGATGTTTCTACCTCTCTATCCCTCTCTCCCTTTCTCTCTGTAAAAAAATCAATAAAATATACTTTAAAAAAAAAAAAAAGACTCATTCTTCTAGCTCAAGCCTCAAGCCTCTTCAAGACTCCAATGCCCTTTGGGCCTCTCACCCATATCAATCTCCCTCCTCCATGTTTGTTCCTCCCTCCTTTTGCTTATTCGACAAGTTTCTCCTGAGTGAGTGCCTACTTGTAAACAAGACAGACACGGGTCCCTGCCCTTCTGAATCCAACATTCTTGTGAGAGAGACAGACATTCATCAAACATGGACAGAGACATATAAGTACACACTGAGATTAATGCTAGGCTGGGGAGAACAGAGAAAGACTACCCACGGGGCCTGATTCCAAAGAGACAGGGAAGGCTTCTGCTCACTGGCTAGCAATCTGGATTATAAACTGCCCCACGAGTCTGAAAATCGCTCACAGGGAGAGACCATGGATAATTTGGGTTGGCAGCTCATACAGCTTGCAAGCCCCTGACTCCGGGTAGGCATTTGTATTTGCTGAACAAATAGATGAGTGAATCAGCAGGCTACTCGGTAATATTTCTTATATTAAATATTTTTAAGTCCTTTCAGTTGCAAAAGAGGTTGAAAATGCAAACTATGGGGTTGACATATTGATTTTGCTTACTGTCTATTTTGTCCCCTGCTGCATCTCTGGTGCCTGGCACATAATATACACTCGATACTTATTTGTTAAATAAATGAGTCAGTGAGTGAAAGGGGAATTGGGCGTGCCAGTCAAGGCACTGAAGTGGTAACACAGATGGGCCATGCAGCAAAGCTGTACCTAGTGGTGTCCTGGCAAAGGTGTAGTTCCCACATGAGCACTGGCTATTTTCATTTATCTTAAAAAGTAAGACAAAAATGCCCCTGGCCGGCATTGCTCAGTGGTTAGAGTGTAGACCTGCACACTGGAGGATCACAGGTTTGATTCTTGCCCCCCAGATTAATGTGTCTGTCTCTCTCATCATCAATGTTTCTCTCTTTCACCCCCTCCTTCTCCCTTCCACTCTCTCTAAAAATCAATGAAAATAAAATCCCCACTCCTGGGGTGAGGATTTAAAAAAAAAAAAAAAACTAAGACGAAAATGAAATAACAAAAACATACCAGAATTTATTTTGTTTGTCAATGATGTGAGCAGATTCTTTCCTGAATTGGAAGGTAGTTTTCGAAAACCGGAGGCAGGCCATGGCCTAGAGTTCATTACCCTGACTCTACTACAGGGCAGTGATTTGCTGTGCAAGCTACATGGATGTTTTTATTCCAGTAAGAATAACATATAAAAGGAAGACGTGGGGGCCGGTGATAACTTACCGAGGCCAAAGCTCTGTGGGCAACAGGGTCTAACGTTAAGTCACTGAGTTCCCTGGTTCTGCCTTCTCGTTTTTCTATGGCTCTTGCTGTATTAAATCTCTTTTTTGTATGTTTGTCAAAGGGCATCCCCAAGCCCCCAAATGGGACATAAATAGAATTGATGTACAAAGAGCTACTATATTCTCAGCACAGGAAGTGTAAGGCCCTTAGTCTCAAAGTGACAGATGAGTAGGAAATTATTTCTTGCTAAAGAATAATGAAGACCATAAATTGCTGTGTGTATGGATGATTCACTAGAAGGTGAGCAACTCTGACTGAAAAAGGAAGTTAGAGCCTCGGGGCCTTGCTTCATGGCTTTGTTCCTATATTTCAAGCTCCCCCCCGCCCCCACCCCGCCGCCCGACAAAAACACCCTCACCCCCATCCATATAACCTTTGTCCCTCCTTCTCTCCAATCTCTGGAAAAAGGCAAATATTGAGGGTGGCTTTCTCAGAATGAAAGTTCTTCACTCCTAGAGAGTTTCATGACAATGACAGGTTCTTGCTTAGAAGGTTGAGGCCCTGGGATCCATTCTACATCCAGATTTCAGACCTTTCCTCTGCCTAGTTACAACCCAAGTTGGTCTATCTCAACCCCTGTCTCATCTCTGGCTCCTCCCTGGCCAAGGAACCTAAACAGAGAGCAAGATGCCAGCGTGGGCATGATCAAAAAATGTCTTATCCTTTAATTTTCTACTTCTAACAGCACCCACAAAAGAACCACTACAACTTGGCAGGCATAAGCACAGCTGGACAGCAGAGAAACACACACAGAATTGCCTGCAGAAGGTAGAGACCCAAAAGGAATTTAATACTCATGCTTATTTGTTCCAAATATGAAGCTGACCCTATAAAACTGAGGCAAGTGTTTCAGCTAACACTTTGGCAAATCACTACTAAAACCAGCAAATTGCTAACCCTGGAGAAGGTGCCAAGTGTACCTGTAAGCCGTATTACGAAAAGATGTCTTTAAAAGGACACGATGGCCGAAACCGGTTTGGCTCAGTGGATAGAGCGTCGGCCTGTGGACTGAAAGGTCCCAGGTTCGATTCCGGTGAGGGGCATGTACCTGGGTTGCGGGCACATCCCCAGTGGGGGATGTGCAGGAGGCGGCTGATCGATGTTTCTCATCGATGTTTCTGACTCTCTATCTCTCTCCCTTCCTCTCTGCAAAAAATCAATAAAATATATTAAAAAAAAAAAGGACATGATGAGCCAACCTAAGACCCACATCAGCTTTGTAGACAGTCCTTTGCACACAGTCCATTTGCAGATGCCCCCACCCCAAGAGGAAGCAGCTCCTGAGGACTCCAGTCTAGGCCCCGGGCTCCCCCGCCACCCCAGCCTCGGGGGAGCTATTTCACACTGTCAGGCTCAAGGATGCGATTTTTTCCTTTAAGTCAAACTGCAACAGGAAAAATTGAGGTTTCAGGGTAAGAGTGAACTTCCTGACGTTGTCCTATTAACCACTGGCACAAGTCCCTGAGGGAAAAGTGGCTTCTTCTAGACAGTTTGTAAAAGGAAGAGATTTTAACCAACAGACTTAGAAGTCAGTACCCTTGATACGAGGCCAACAATAGACCTGAGGAGAGAAACCAGGAGTGGAGGAAGGATGCAAGAGGAAGAGCCTGCCTCCTAACCTGCTACACTCTGCCCCACGTCAATCATCTTCTGTCCCCAAGGGCCAGAGGACAGTTTTCCATTTTTATTTGTCAAACTTGGTTCACTCCTTTGAAGCCAAGAAAAGAGATTTAAACTATAAGTGTTGCCCATTCGGTGTAGCTAAACTAGTTATTGGTTTCTTGTTTCTTTTTGAATATATTTTTATTGATTTCAGAGAGGAAGGAAGAGGTAGAGAGAGATAGAAACATCAACGATGAGTGAATCATTAATCAGCTGCCTCTTGTATGTCCCCCACTGGGGATCAAGCCCGCAACCCAGGGCATGTACCCTGAACCCAACCGTGAATCCAACCGTGATCTCCTGGTTCATAGGTTGACACTCAACCACTGAGCCACACCGGCCAGGCATGATTAGTTTCTTGAGAGCACCTGAGAATTGTAATTATGGAGATGAGGCGAGAGCACTGCCCACACTTATTAGAGGGGTGATTTTTGCTCTGAAAGAGCAGTCACAGATAACAGATTCCCTCCCCAAGTTCCATAACCTCCAGGAGCTGAGCGAG
>NW_006352194.1:2151940-2168180 GCF_000327345.1 Myotis davidii
CCACATATTTTACATATGAAACTCAGACCTGAAGATGCTAAAGGGCTGACCCAAGGTCACACAGTAAATGAATTCCTTAGTCCACAACCTTTGGGGATGAAGCAGGTTGGAGCCCTCAATCAGAGATAGGCACTAAGTTTTGTTTCTATTTTAAAATAGCCGAGCTCACAAGATGTTTATTTCAAACCAATAAGCCCTTGCTTTGTTCTAAGCCACGTCAATTTTCAGACAACAGCATGTGTTCCGGTGAAGTCCACAGCACTGTGGAACCACGGAAAATTTACAACCTAAATGTGAGCAGATTACGTTCCAGAGCAGCTGCCATAAAGTCAGTCTTCCCAATGCGGCCATACACGGATTATGGTGAAAGCTCCACTAAGCATGAAGAAAGGACAATTATTTGCAGAAGAGAAAAACTGCTTCGGCAATGACTAGGTCCTGGGACCTGGGAGAGCTGGGGGCAGGGTGGAGAGGTCCACCCAAACTGTGGGTCATAACTTCCTTAACTCAGAGACTGGATCCAACTCAACACTCCCCCCAAAAAAATAAAGTCAGAACTGCTTTTCTTTTACAAAGCCTTACCCTCTGGAAGGAGTCAGGTGCCTCATGAATCCATATAACAGTGTCTCCTAAAACAATAATCTCTAGACTTGAAGTCTTTGATAGACCCTCATCTAGAAAGGCAACCCCCAGTATCACCGTACACAAGGCTCAGAGGGGTTAATTAATTTGTCTACAGTTGCACAGCACATCTGTAAGAGATAAGTAGTTCTAGGTTTGGGGCGGGGGACGGGGGGGCAGGAATGAATGAAGGATTCAGGCTGATTATCTGGGTGGCGCAACTTCTACAATTCTTAGAGTTCCCAAACTTCTTTCCCTGTCAACCAGGAATAGATCAGGGTTTCTAAACCTCATCACTACTGACATTTTGGGCTGGATAATTCTTCATTGTAGGGGACTATCCTGTGCATTGTCAATATTTAGCAGCATCCTTGGCCTCTACCCACTAGATGCCAATAGCATTCCTAGTTGTGACATCCAAAAATGTCTCTGGACATTGCCAATGTCTCCTTCCCCGGGCGGGGCGGGGGGGGGGGGCAAAGTTCCCCAGTTGAAAAGACAGCAGATTTCAGAGAGCGCAGTCCCCTTTATTGTCCTCCCAAACATGCCCTGCCCCCTAGGAAACAGTTGGGCCACTCAGCAAGTTTCCTGCAAAAGTCAGGCTGAGGGAAGCTGAGGCCAGCAACAGCAGCCTAATTCTGGGGAAAGTAGCTTAAGACCAATACCCCCTCCAACATGGCCCCTCAGCCTAGAATACTGACACCTGCTGGATGCAAGAGGGTTTAGAAAAATCAGGGAGTCTGCAGAGCATCCAAGGTGGGGTGACAGGACAGCTGATTAGAAGGCATTTGAATTAGGGGCACACAGTCACATCATAACACAAAAGGATGGTTTCCTATAAGGAACCCTTGGAGAGATGGGCCATGACCAGCAGTGCTAGGAAATTTTTAGGGGTCTCAGCAGAGATGTTACAATAGAAGCTAGTAATGATTAAATACCTACTATGTGCTAGAAACTATGCTAAGTAATTTATGAATACTCCAACCCCAAGGTTATCACCTATTGTACAGAGAAGGAAACTGAGGCAGCAGTTAAGTAACTTGTTTGAGGCTCCTGTTCATCCTGCATGTCTGTGCACCCAAGCTCTCCTGTAGGAGGAGACAACCTCATGACAGTGCCTTGTGGGGCTCTGGCCCCAGCTCAAAAAACCCACTAAGGTAGGGGGGAAAGATGGCATGACTGGAGGCAGCAGCAATCTTTGCTAAACATCCACGTGCCAAGTGCTGCCACCAGCTCAGCCCCGTGCCCATGTGGGTGCTAGAGGCCTTCCAGCTGGTGGGGCAGGAACAGCTGGCGCCAGCTGGAACAGAAGTTGAGAACACATTAGCAGAGTCTCACTTCCCAGGAGAGCGCAGTCTCACCACACTGAGTATTCTTCTTTGACAGCAAATGGTACTCGCAGGAGCCCCCGTGTGCCTTAGAGAAGCCATTTGTTTCCCAACAGAGCCAGGAAGGTGGCAGCCCTCCTGTGGCAGGAGTCACGGGCGCTGCCTGGACCTCCGGTCAGGGAGGCCTCTGCCGGGGACCACACAGCCTTCCAGCCCTGACACTCGGGGCAAAGGATCCTCATCTGGGAATCTAGGAGTAGAGTGTCTACCATTGTCCTTGGGAAGGGCCTGGAGGCCTGGCGGTCAGCTGGTCAGACTCCTAGTAGTCAGGAACTACTATGAGGGGGAAATTGGAAAAACAAAGCACTTGGCTTGGGTGCCATTACTGGGAAGCAGGACAGGCCCGCTGAGTCCCTAAACTACTCAGCCATCCTTGCTCAGGATGGTCTAAAGCCACTGTGGCTGGCAGGCTGCAGGGGCTTCCCTCCCACTCAGGACCCCATGACACTGATATGGGACCGTGTTGCTAACACCCCTCAGATAGAACACACTTCATTGCTTTTCTAAATCCCACACCCAGGAGTCTGAGGAAACACCTGAAAGAAGCCTGAGAGAAAGCACACATTTTCCCCAGGGAGACTTTCTCTCTGACAGCTGACCTCAGGCCTCCGCCAGGGCGGGGATTAGAATGCCCACTAACAGGCCAGGAGCATCATCTGTGGTTAAAGGATGAGCACGTTAATTCTGTGTGACCTGCTCAGTGACAGGAGCCAGAGAGAGGCGCACACATTAGTCTCTCCCTGCAGAGAGCATCTTACTTGGAGAAATGGAGTTCCTTGGGTCACAGCTCCACGGACACAGAAGGGCAGGTCACTGCTTTGTGGAGTCTTGTCACATAGCTGGGCATGGCTGTCTTTTCCCACCTGCTGGGAAGCTGCTCACAATGAGACAGGCAGAATGGGAGCAGGAATCTGTCCAGCTCACACAGGACCACGAGCAGCCTGAAGCAACCCTCCAGCCCCAGGAACAGGGCAGTGAGCTGGGAGAGGCTTAAGGTACAGCTGAAGAGCTAAGTGAGCTCAGGGCCAGGCGTGAAGAACCAAGAACCCTCTTCCTCTCAAACATGGCAGTTTGTCTTCCTGGCCAGGTGGGCCTGGTTACCATCAGAAGTCCCCAGCAAGAGCTAGTCTGCACTTCCCATCTGGGACACAAGAAAGAAAGGGAGGGGGTTTCCAACTGGCACTCCAGGCCTCAGCAGTGGCCTGCCCCCCGGCAGCCCCTGGTTCTTGGCATTCACTGATTTCTAGAAAGTTTGTTCACTAGTTGGTGAACACCGTTCTGAGTGTACAGCAGGAGGGAATCTCTCCAGAACCGAGCTCCTCACCCACTCTTCCTTGGTCACGTACTCTCTTTCTCCTCCAGTTCTCCTTTGAGGGGTTCTTATTTATTGAACAAAAAAATGAAAAAAGTTTAAAAATAAGCTCAGATAAGAACAATACAGCCTCTGTTAGCCTTTGCCATTAAAACTGATTTGAAATAGGAGAACCAGATTTTCCAGGTTAGAATTACAGGGTTTGTGGATTAGAAAAACAACCAAATCTCCATTATTTTTCTTCTGTAAGGACTAAATTGACATTTACTTGCACAAGCCAAGAGCAAAAAGGGACAGCCAGCTCTCCTAACAGCTATTTATACATCCAAGTGTGGCAGATTTATCAGCGTCTAAAATGGCAGAGAGAGAAATCAGAACATGATTATGTCAGAGATAACTTCTATATTGTCCCAAATAGAGTTTTCTATTGTTAAAAGCCCCTATTCCAGGCTGCAGGGGAGACCTGGGTTATGCCATTGAGACAACACAGTCAAGCAGGCAATGTTGGGCTTAGTCTCTCTCGGGGCAGGCCATGAGCTCTCAACACAGACCTGAAATTACGCTCAGCACAACCTCAGAAGCAACAGCTACACGGAAGTAGCCTGGAGCGGTGGTTGCTTGCAGAGGCTGACGGGTCGCCTAGAGGTCTCAGCATGGTGAGCACTGGGCACTGATTTGGAAATAAAAGGCTCCAAACTCCTACACAGTTGCTAGTTGGAATCCCCTCGGCTCTCTGGCTCTTGGGTCACTTATACTTGTTCCACAAGGTCACAGCCCAGCAATGAGCCAGATGCCTCCTTATTCATTCCTTTAGGGCAGAATAAATAAATATTGGATAAGAAACAATGCTGAGGACCTGATTTATAAAAGGAAGAAGAACAATCTGTCTTCTGGTAGAAAAGACCCGCCTCATGCCCATGGTAAGTGGAGACGCACAGGACCCTACCAGAGATGCAGATCTGTGTACACGGGATCCACCAGCATTTATACCCTCTGCTCTGAGAGTCAGAAGCTCTGTCCCACACCATTGGCAACTCGGCATGGCCTGTGGCCAAAGATCGTTTTAGGAGCCAGTATTGCCATGAACAAGATGGAGCATCTAGAATTTTAAAAGCATTGAAAGCAACAAGGCTGGAATACACTTAACCTCTGCAGTTCACCCTGTGACGCTGTCAGGGACTAGATGCTTCCATCAGAGGCAGGGCAGCTGGAGAAGAGCAGCAGGCAGGCTCTCAGAACCCCAGGAACCACAAAAGTCCCCTTGGAGACAGGGAGTCCAGTGTGCTGGGATACTCCAGCCTAGAAGCCACCCATGTGTTGTACTCCAGGGACAGAAACATGCACCTAGAGATGAACTGGCCTCTGACCTCCCCCGAAACCATCTCTTGACTATGAAATGACAGGGGCATCTCACAGGCCAAAGGGGCCTGCAGAGAAATGCAGAGCCACTGAGAATAGAAATGACAGGTTCCCAGGGCAGGTATTCAGGGCAAGATGCTAAGGTTTCTGCCTCAGAGCTTGCCACTGGTGAACTATAGTAGCAAAACGACCCATCAACTTGAACTTCATAACCACAAAATACAGCTACCTAGCTCCAAGACTGGGGGAGCTGGTACAGCCCAATGACCTAGGCATAGGATCAGCCAATGTGGACCAAGGTTCTCCCAGAAGGTGCTGGTAAAATCCAGAAATGCAAGGACTTCTTTGCCCAAGAGAGGCTCAGTCAAGACAGTCAATGGGGCAGAGCTGAAAACTGGGCAAGCGTGGGCCAGAGAGACAGAGGGCATTCAGTCAGACTGAGGCCTTTGAAGTCCTCCCTCTTTCCCACCCTCTGCAGATTCGTACCGCTACCAGGAACATGTCTGGGATTTCTGACATTCAAAAAGTGCCTGAGTATTAGCACACTGTGCACACCATCATACCATGCATTTGTCACAAAGACTAAAGCTGAGGCTCAGAGCATCTTCAGAAGCATCTTCAGAAGACCTGGTGCCAAGAGTTCTTCTGAGACTTGAGTGTGTATGAGACTCAAGTGTCAGGCAGTCCAGGAGGTGCACTAAGTCAGGTGAAAACTCAGATCGAGAGTCCTGGGGCCCTTCCTGGTACGTGCCTGGCATAAAAGTTAGGAACAATGCTTGTGGATTCCTGAGGAAGCACAGCAGCAGGCTGATTCGGCTTCTACCGTTGACAGGAAGTAGGAGACAGGTAGTCAGGGAAGAGTGACAGTTTGGGGATTAGTGCCATGACAATTAGCCAAGTTCTGCTCTGCTTCTCTTTACAAAGAAAACTTCCCTCCTCTTTGCTTTTGGAATGCCATGTTAGGAGAGAGACATTTCCATGGCAACCACATACACATTTAGTGATGTGTCACTAAATTTGTGTGTGCACAAAGGCACATTAGGAGACTTTTTGAATGTGGCAAGAGAAATAGATTTTCATAATTGAATGTTGCCCTCAAGTAGCATTTACCATTTGCTGAAAGCTGGGGCTGCCGCAGGAGATGCTAACTCTGCCTCATCAGAACCCAGGCTCGACCCCAAAATATCAGCCAACTTCAGATGAGACCTGTCTCTTTGGGAGGCTGCTGCCCAGAAAGGGACACAGACAGATGGGGGGAAAGGTTGGGGGGTGCACAGGGGGGCAAGGTAGCCTTGGCAGAGCCAGAGAAAGCAGCTCCATCTCACGTCTGACCAGAGCCCAGGTAGAGCAAAAGCCACCTGTGTAAGAATCAGACATGACCCTGATCCTTCCCCAGGTTCTTAGCACCTCATGACCCCAAGACTCTGATCCGTTCCAACAAAGAGAATGTAAAAAAAGATTAGCACCATCACACAGCTTCCCCAGGAAGTGGAACACAATAAAAAGAACGCTGAATCGAGAGCCAGAAGTCCCAGGTGTGTATGCTAGTTCTGTCTCTTCCTCATTGTGGAACTGCGAAAGCCACTCTTTTTCTAAGCCACAATCTGTAAACTGGGAATATGCTTCCTGATTACCAGATGCTCCAAGGGGGCAGTGAGTGTAGGCACATCACTATTAAACTGTAATGCTGTTAAACTGTAACACTGCTTACAAGGCGGCACTGACTTGGCTCACCTGCCCCGGAGGAGGCCTCTGCCAGATGCAGGCTGGGCTCCCAGAGGCTGGTTCCAGTGAAGGGACCCACCTCCACCCTGCTGTGGGCTTATGATGGCCTGGCTCCATCTCCCCACGAGTGATATGGTACAAGGTGAGGACATCCCTGCAGCACGTGCCACAGCCCCAGAGCCTCTGATGTCAGCCTTTCTGGTCTTCCCCAGCCCCACACCTACTCTAGGTCCCAAGCCATCAGTACAGCAGAGAGAAGGAGGGGGAGTCACATTATGTATACATTTAACTCACACACAATCAATCCTACCTCTCTGCCACTCGATCTCTTTATTCTCCCTATTACCGTTGGCTTCCTCTGCTCCAGGAAGAGAAACTACCCCTGGAAAGCAAACACAAAAAGCTACAGTTTGGCTGTTGAACCTCCAAAGGCCTGGATCCTGGCAATGAGAGATCTTCAAAGATAGTTTTGACCATACATGCTTAGATTTCAATCACATGCCAATTCAGAACCGAACCCCAGATTTGAGGCAGTTGTCTTAGCCTCAGGAGAGGGACTGTGCTTTGCAGTAAGACATGGCACCTCCATACTGGAGCCCAAGGAAGTACCCCCATCCTGCATCACAGCGCTCCTTCTCCCTGCCCCCCATCAGCCTCCTTTGTGGCCAGGGCTTGGACCTGCCTCCTCTTTCTGCTGGTAACCAGTCTTCCCTAGGGTGAGGCCACTCTGCCACCATCTCAGGCTCAGGGTCTAACACAGCCGTGGGCAAACTACGGCCCGTGGGCCGGATCCGGCCTGTTTGAAATGAATAAAACTAAAAAAAAAATTAAAAAAAAAGACCATACCCTTTTATGTAATGATGTTTACTTTGAATTTATATTAGTTCACACAAACACTCCATCCATGCTTTTGTTCCGGCCCTCCGGTCCAGTTTAAGAACCCATTGTGGCCCTCGAGTCAAAAAGTTTGCCCACCCCTGGTCTAACACCTCACACAATAGGCACCACCTGGATCAGCCCTCCGAAGCTCACCATATGGCCCTTAAACTAGTCACCTGCCCCTACACTTCACACACTCCCATCAAACTGGAGAGGTTCAACCACTCCTGAGGGCTGGGTCCTGAGCTCCACCAGAGCTCCCCAGGGCCTGTGTTCCCTCCTTGCTCATTCCTCACGGGTCCCAGCTACCCTACACTGAGGCTCACCCCAGATAACTATTTTGGCTTATGCCAGTGAGGCTGACACACTTGGCTCCAAAGGTCACCACTGCCCTTGAGGCTGCTGATGAGAATGGAAGATGGAGCAGCCATTGTGGAAGTTGGGTAGTTCCTCAATAAGTTAAACACAGAAATACCATGTGGCCCAACAAGTTCACTCCTAGGTATGTACTCAAAAAAACTGAAACCATATATCCACCCAAAAAAGTATATATGAATGTTCATAGCAGCATTACTCATAATAGCCAAAAGGTAGAAATATCCCAAATGTCCATCAACAGGTTAATGGAGAACATTATTGAGGCATAAAAAGAAATGAAACTGACACATGCTACGTCATGAAATGTACCCTGAAGGTGTTATAAGGCTACATAGTATATGATTCCATTTATAAATGTAAAATATTCAGAATAGAAAAATCCATAGAGACTTTAGAAAGCAAAATAGTGGTTGCCAGGGGCTAGAGGGTCGGGATGGAGTGGTGCTCAATGGTTATAGGGTTTTTGTTGGGAGTGATGAGAAGGTTTGGGAAGCAAACAGTGGTGATGGTCACACACCATCATGAATAGACCATGAATATCCTTATTGCTACTGAACTGTATGCTTTTAAGTGGTTAGAATGACATATTGTTTATAAAAGTTTACCGCGTCACACAGCAGGCTCTGCAGCCTTAACTCCTGTGAGATTGTGGAGTCTCGGGAGCTCCAGAACTGGAGAGGAGTACTGAGGACATAAAGTTCGGGCCCAGAGCGGGAAGCAAGTGTGTACAGCATCGCAAGTCAATCACTTCTCAACAAAGCTGGGAACTGCAACAAGATCTTCTGCCAACAAAGCGACTGGGTGAGGATGGGCATGGATGAAGGAACAGGAACTCATTTTAACTCTCAGCACCCCTTCAAGGAGGCTAGCAAACCCCACACAGGCTGTTGCTGGACACATATTGACCATGTGGTGCTTCTCAGTTCTCTGACAATGAACCAGAGCTGACCAGCACTCAGCGTTTCACCAGTTACTCAGGGGGCGAGCAGGCTTAAACATTCAGACGTCAGGATGCTCACACCGCTACAGGAGAAGTCAGAATGGTTTGGGCAAGACAGAAAAAGCTAAGACTACCTGGCTGCCACAGATGGGACTGCTTTGGCACCAGAGCTTTCTGGATTTCTTCTAGACACACAGCCCAGCTGAGGAGTCTGTTTCTGATCCCAGGATGGGGCCAGGAAGCAGGTGGCTTCTCAGGTGAGGGCAGGAAAAAATCCGGGAGGGCGGCCAGGGTGAGAACGCCACTTAGACACTCCTTACATGGCAGTTTCAGCGGGGGGCTCTGCCAAATGACCCTTCCTTCGATGGTCAGGGGCTTGGTTTCAAAAGAATCTGCCCATTTGAGTGGAGGATTCTGGCCACAACCCAAGAAGGACGTAGTGGTATCTAGGTGGCCACTGCCTGAGCTGTGGTCATTAGGAAAAGACAACGTGCATCCTCACCACTCCACAATTTCTTCCTTTCCTCAACAGCAATGAAGGTAACTATGCCTTCTCCCACCACAGGGGCCCCCTCCTTCACTGATGGAGGAGCTGGCTTGTGAATCTTCAGTGAGTGGCCCGGCCGGGGAGGCACACATCCCACTTCCTGAAAGGCGCTGGAGGGTGGCTCTGCGTGTCTGCTGGGCAAGGAGAAAGCGAGCTACAAGGCTGAGTTCACTCAGCATCAGCCAGGAGAAGTCCACACCATCCTCAGGCTGCTCCTGGGCGCTCGGTCAGAGCACAAAGCTCAGAGCACCCAGCTCTTTTTAGCAGAAGTCTGAAGGTGAGCCCTGATATTCCACCAGGAAACAAAGGGGAGAGAGACTCTCTGTCCCTGATGCCAGCAGGGCGGGGAAACTAAAGAATCTGGATCTGGGGAGGAGTGGAACCTCAGGGCAGCCCAGGAGAAGAACTGGCTGCAAGCTTGCATGAGGCTGAGAACCGCTCACTGGGCTCCATGGGCAGCCAGGTGTGACAGACCAGCTGGTGAAAGGAAAAGAAGCGTGGGCCCGGCTCTTTTGGTCCCTCTGCCACCCAATCTCCCTTGTCCCGAAGGCGGTGACCCTGTGCCTTTCAGCCCAGGTTTTCCTCGGATAGCTTTGTGCTCAAGCCTCAACTCCTGGCACACCATAGGACAACTTTTAAATCTGCATCTCCTGTGCCAGCACCCCATCAGTCCCACACCCACATTTCCAACCACCTAGATTTTGCAAGCGCATCATTTTTATCTTGTCTAGAATTCAACTCTTGTCCCCTTCCCTGGATTTCTCCCCGTTCCCAATTCCTGATGTCTCTATGTACCCCAGGTGGAAACCTTAGCCATTTCAAACTTCCCCTCCCACACCCACCCTCTGACACCTCCCCAGACCCAGCACATGGAACTCCTTGCTTTTTTTGCAAGCCCGCTGCCCCACTACTCTTCACATTTGCCTGAAATGCCATCCTTTCCCCAAAGCTCACATCACGTTGACATGACTCCCCAGCCCTTTGCTCACTCCTTTATTTTGGCACCTTCATGGTGTCACAACTGTGCACACGTTGTACACTGCGTACGCGTCTGTCGCACCCTGACTCAATGTTGCACTTGTTGAGGGCAGAAGCCCCATCTCTGTATCCTCGGCCTCTAGGGCACTGCCTGGCACGCAGTCAGAGCAAGGTAAGTTCTCTGGAAAAGTTGAACTGGGATGAGACAGATAAGCAGCAGGTTGTTAATATTCCTCTCACTACATATCAGTTCAACTACATTATTTCATAAAGTCTGGTTTGAACCTGTTTGACAACTAGATTTCCAACATGCATCAGCTCTGCAAATTCTGGCAGTCACATGAAGGCAGTTCCTAGAACAAAAATGATAGAGAACAAAACCCCAGCAGCTAAAAGGAGGTGGATGAGGATTATATCAAGACAGAAATGAGGAGAGAGAAGGTTTGGCTCAGAAAAGCCCCAAACCCTCTCCAACCTAAGGACTGGCACCCACCTGGGAGAACTGGCAGAAATGGACCCTTGCAGAAACGCCTCAGCATCTAATTAAACATTTTAGACTCCACTGCACACGGGAAGGAAAGCCACGTCCCCCATGGAACCCTGACAAATGAGTCGTTTCCAACCAATCTATCACCATAGCATCTGGGTACCTCAGGAAGATGAAAATAAGACCAACACATAAATGAAAACCAATATACAAACAATCATCTCCCCACACAGGCCTGCAGGAAGCCGCAGCCACAGCCATCTGCCAGGCTCCATCCTCGTCACTGCTCCTGCAGCCAGCGCCTCTGAGTGAGCTCACTCCAACATAAGATTGAACGACAGGAGGAAATTTCTTCTCTGAAGTCTGACTCTCCATTAGTTCTAAATGCCCACACCCTGTAAGCTGGAATGAAATAAGTTTAGGATAAAAAGGACTTTTTCTATAGTCCACATCAGCCAAAGAATTTGCTAGAAGTAGTGGGGACAGATTGAAGAAAGATTGCAACTTGGCACTGGTTGAGAATTCAAAGGTTTCTTACATGGAAACAGCTCTCAAGGGGACCATCACTAAACTGCGGGGAGGACACTCACGCTCACATACAGTGTATTCTCACCTTCTGCAGCTTCCCCGGGAAGTGGCCTGGATAGATTTGATCTGATCAACCCAGCACAGCAATTCTCAGGTTAAGTCACATGTGGCTCCTGGCAAGGTGGAGATGATATGATTTCAGCTGCTGTGAATCTGAACACCGGGGACTGGGTTTGGCTCTTCTACTCCTTCAATATCTCCTTTTTCCTGAGCAGCTGTTATTAGATTTTAAGGCCCAAGCAGCAATGTGAAAAGGCTGCTCTGTTAGCCGGAATGCAGCAGAGGCAGCAGCCACGGGAGGGAGGGTGACGGCCTTTTGGGAAATCTACCTCTGGGCAAGCACCTATTTTCATTTCAGATGTTTATGCCCTACCTGCTTCCCCAAAAGATATTTAGGTGGAACAGGCAAATATTTATGCAGCTAACCAATGTTTTTCTCCCTCCATACATCTGTATGTGGTGGGAATGATTCAGACACATGACAATCTTATACTATAAAATGTCTTAAAGCCAGAGGTTTCTTTGCTGTTCCTTCAGCTCATATAGCTTTCAGTGTAAAACTGGGGCTCAATTAGTTGTTGTTTTCCATATTTTTCTTACAGTTTTAATAAGTTCATGGCTTTTGTTGACCATGTTAACAGCATGTGCTCTTAACTTTAGAAAACTCAATTTTAATGGAGTCTTTTCTCCAGCTCATTTTTTTCTTCCCAATCCTGGTTGAGGTCTTAATAAATATAAAAAATGTCCAACCTCTTCCATAAGTGGGTAAAAGGGAAATCTAGCCAGAAAGGAGATAGAGCCCAGGTGAAGACAGCACTGACATAGATGAGTCTAAAGCATGGTGCACGATAGAACCACCTCGGAAGGTTTTTAAAATTCTAATGCTTAGGCTTAACCCCAGACCAATTAAATCAGACTCTCTGGGGGGAGGAACTGGGGCCTCAGTATTTACTAAGATCTCCTAGGGCCATGGTTGGCAAACCGCGGCTCACGAGCCACATGAGGCTCTTTGGCCCCTTGAGTGTGGCTCTTCCACAAAATACCACGTGCGCATTGTTATTAACTTAATTAGGGTAGTCGGTATTTTGTGGAAGAGCCACACTCGAGGGGCCAAAGAGCCACATGTGGCTCGTGAGCCGCCGGTTGCCAAGTTGCAGTTTGCCAACCACTATCCTAGGGGGTTCCAGATTGCAATGAAGATTAAAATCCCTGTTCTAAAGATTAATGAGACCAGTTCTTTTGAATATCTACCAAGACTCTCAAAATTTCTACTTTATTCCATCCCAAAGTGAACTCTTCCTCTAATTATCACTCATTAGCTTTCAGATGATGTAACAGAAAGAATGTCAACCTAAGCGTCAGGAGAAGAGGTTTAAGTCAGTGCATCACAATTTAAACTGGCAGGCCTGGAGCTGGTCACTTCCCTTTCAAGGTCTTTGTTCTGTTCACTATAAAATGGAATTATAGTACGTGCCCTGTAGGCCAAAGGTTGTTGTGGGGATCAGCTAAATTCTTAATGGGAACCTAGGATTCTACTACGAATACCACACACAGGAGGAATTACTGATCTGATTTGTCATGTGGGGGTGGGCATCCTTCCAAAGCAGGCCCCCTAGAGATTCTCCTGGGGATTTAAAAGACAATGGGTGACACAGAGGCCAAAGAGCCTGAAACCCTTTTTCTAACATGCAAGAAGACTTCAAATTCCACAGCTGACAAACTGGAATTCTGCTCCCACTGGTGCCAAGTTTAAGAGCACTTTACTCAGAGCACAGAAAATCTTATTATGCTTCAATCTAATCCAGCCTAATCACAGGAAATGTCTAACATTGCTTGTCTCCCTCAGTCCCATCTGGACTCTTGCCACTCAGGTGCCATTCTTCACTACTTAAAGATGGATAATTAGACACAGACTTTCTAGAATGGTAATAGGGAGGCTATTACACAAGACCACCTTTTAGAGACAGCAGTGTGAAGTCTCTACCCCTTACATAATACTATACACCCAGGAAAGCCTGTATCTGAAACTGACCAAGCTTCTATTTTTCTGTCAATATATGAACCTTTCTTATAGAGGGTTTCCTTATCATCTAAAGTAGCAAACTTGCTTGTATTTGATAGGCTGTTCTCTAAAAGATCCAGTTCTGAAAGCAAGACACTAAAGTCTTCTTTTCCCATGATTCTTATAATTAAAAACCAAGACTACACCTGAATTCTGTCAGGTATGACATGGACAAGACATGAAGAGTGTCTTCCGGAAGAGTTGGAAAAGAGGAAGACTTGCTAATTTAGGTCAAGGACACAAGTACAGAAGAACAAAAAGATGCCAAAAATGTCTTCCCAGGAAACCAGCATTTACTTGGTAAAATGTAGGTTTAACCTCTGAGAGGCTCATTCTAGGAATGCAAATGGGGAGAAGGATCTTAAGTAAGAGGCATAACTTTTTCTCAACTCCCACATACCCCAATGAGACAAAAGCAATTAAAGGTAGCCTTTTCAAAAATATACTACATTTATTTCATTCTGAGCTTTCCTGAACAAGGGGAAATAAGGGATCAAATCTCACAGATGCACCTTGGAAATCCTTTAGCCATGTACATTTAGCTTCCCTCTGATCAATAATTTGGCTATTTGGCCTACTCAAACAGTACTTTTTTTAATGTGAGGATTTACAAACCAAATTTTAAAATGCTGTCATTAGACTTAAGGCAAAGAGCCAGAGAAAATATTAGACGCATTAAAAAAATCCTAAGAGGAAAGTCACACTAATGGAGGTTGCTGGAACATCACAAATATCAACAAATATTTCTTCTAACATCTAAAAGCAGAAAAGCAAAAATATGCACACATAACTTAAATTGACATCAACCAGAAATTAGGAGCCCTTTTGAGAACTATTGTCTCTATTCAGGGCATGGTTTCAACACAAAAGTGTATTTCATGCATCTAATACCAATTACCGAAAATGAATACGAATCTTTAAATATCTAAACTACACTAAAATATGTACATTAAAGTTCCTGCACTTGATTCAGGAGTCCTCAGAGACCTACTCAGTCTGCTTATTTGTACTTTACATAATGCTAACAAGCTAGACTGAATGGTTTCCTAGCTAACTGCAGATTAGAAAATAGCAAAATCAGAAGAGTAGGGAATAAAGCAGCAAGAGGCAGGTATCCTGTCAGCTAAAAGCACTGACAGCTGATAGCCTGGCATAAAGGGGAAGAAAAACTGCTTAAAAGCAGACAATTTAGAATCTAAAAAAAGTAGTAGTCACAATGTTTGTCATAAAATTTAAAAACTGAGTAGACACATGTAGGAAAACGTGAGCAATAATCAGGAGATAAATGGTCAATAGGGACAGACCCGATGATGACAAAGATGTTGGAAATAGCAAAGACTTTTTGAAAACAATGAGTGAATAGAGAGGGAATATTGGAGAAACAAAAACAATAAAGAAACGGTCTAAATTAAAATTCTAGAAGTAAAAAAATTACTTGAAATAAAAAATTCACTGGATGCGAGCTTAATAACAGATTGGACACTACAGAAGAAAAGTTCAGTAAACTAGAAGGTGGATTAATATAAATTATCTACACCAAAGCACAGAGAGAAAGAAAGACTGAAAAGAAAATGAGTAGAGACTCAGTGACCTCTAGGAAAATATTAAGAAATCTAACTTATATGTAACTGGAGTTCTAAAAGAAAAGGAGATAGATTGGGGTAAAAAAAATGTATTAAAGAAATATGGGCAGGAGAGGAACCAAGATGGCTGCATAGGTAACGCCTGTATTCACTGCCTTCCACAACCACATCAAAATTACAACCAAAATACAGAAACCATCATCCAGAGCTGCTGGAAGCTGGCTGAATGGAAGTCTTACAACTAGAGAGGTAAAGAAGACAGCACACCGAGACTGGTAGGAGGTGCAGAGGCACAGAACGGGCTGGTCTGACACCCCCGTGTCACTTTTTCAATCAGGAGGAAGATCGTCTCTACAGAGGCCGCCTATGAGGAGCAAGGGTCCCAGCCCCACACCAAACCCCCAGCCCAGGGTCCCAGAGCTCAAAAGAGAAGTTCCCGTAACTACAAGCTGTAAAAACCAGTGCTGTTTGGGGCTCAGTGACACAGAGGCTGCTGGAGACCTAGCTGTTCCTCTTAAAAGGCCGGCACCACAAACAGAACTTACCAGGTTCCACTTCCAGCACCAGGGCGAGGCTTTGGAAGACACAGACACATACGAGGAGGAACTGGATTGTCTGACATCAGGGCAGGAACTTGGGGCAGTTTTCTCCCAGACTGAGGTGTTCTCAGGGATCATTGTTCCTATGCTGGGACCTCCCTGGTTGCAGGGTTGACTGGCAGCCATTTCTGTTTGCTCTGTCCTGATGATTCCCTAAGACCCTGCCTCATCCAATTTACAACCCCAACCAACCTGTGTGCAGCAGCTTTTTCATATCAATGGCCTGTTCTTGTTCAGGCTAAAATCTGGCAAACAAGCTGCAGCTGGTTCAGGGAGCCCCAGACCTATCAATAAAAGGCCCAAGATCCGGCACTAGCACCAGCCTGCCTTGCTTCATAGCTGGGCCTCGCCTGGGCACTTCCAAACCCAATACAAAGAGGAAGAATCTGCAGATTTCTCTGTAGCTCCTGCTGGGTGGGCCCAGACAGTGGCTGACTTTGGACCTCCCTGGAGACCCAAAAGCCAGTGTACCCAGTGGTCAGTGTCAGACCATAGCAGATTACAACTCTATACAACCATAAGAGACACATTCAAGGGGCAGACTCAGTGAGCACCAAAACCCCACTGAGGCAAGTTCTGCTCCATAGGGGTGTCTCCTACACAGCAGCTTTCCACTGTAGTCACAGCTAGTCCTCACAGCAAATTGGCCTGGAGGTCAATTCCTCCCAGTGACACCAACAGCAATCAAGTCTCAACTACAACAAAACTGTGCTCACAGCCCACAAAGGGGGGCAACTAGAGCTGCCAGCTCAGGTGACTGGGGAGGCTGAGCCACTGGGCCCTATAGCATACCT